>NC_072737.1:5418910-5500758 GCF_026930045.1 Uloborus diversus
ATGCCGCACCGATAATTTTTTGCATGTTTCAATTTTGAAAAGCAAAAGAAACAAGCGGATCCTGAACTTTTCATTGACTGACTACAGTAATTTCTGGAAGGAACGCCGCGGCGTTTGCGTGTTTAAAAGTTAAATTTTCGTAAGTGACTTTTTTACCGTTGCTGCGTTTATGATCGACTTTTCTTCTTATCGCCCCGACTTCAGTCCTACTGTTTTAACGAAACAATAAAGAAATGGATACCGGCACATTCTGATGCAATTATATATTATTTATCTGTCAATTAGAAGCTTTAATTAAAGTAAACGGCCGACTTCGAAAAGTGCGGGAAAAGCAGAATTTCCTAATCACCAATTTTTCGTATAGATGATTACAAGGGAAATGGAGCTCTTAAACAGAAAGGCAATGTAAAACCTTAAAAGGAACGTAAGGAAGCAAAAAATGAAAAACCTGTACACTATACATATTTTCTTGATGTTAGTGCAAAATAAAAGCGACATGTAACAGAAATTCGCAAAAACGGAACACTTCAAAAATAATCACAGAAACTAACCTTTTTCATACATGAATATGATTATTGTTCATTCTAAATAGGAAACATGAAAAAATAATTTATAAAATTTCAGTTCCCTTCCTTGCAAAGAGTGTATTTGCAAAAAAAAAAAAAAAAAAAAACCTAAATGGGCAAAACGTTCCAGATTTTTGGAGAAAAATCGGAAATCAATTTAAGTGCGAGATTCCGTTTTTATTTCTTCACATTTTTAAAAGTTGGGAGGGGGGGGGGGGGGTACAGCCACAAGCAAATATGTACTGTATTTTTTTTTCTTTTTAATGGGTATTTTCTAATCTGATATATCATTAATATCGAGGAGTTGCTCCCCTTCCCCCCCCCCCCCCCCCACTCTCAATTTCGTGAACAATTTCCAGATGAATATTTTTGTTGTATGGTGAGGATTGAGTAAAAATGTTGTGTTTACCATGCATTGATTTTTTCCTTTTTGTTCCGTGACAAAAATTTTGGAAGAAGGAGGTAAAAAATCATCAAACCAATAAAAACAATATTCGTTTTTATTGCTCGATTAAAATCAAAACTGGCCCGTCACTTTGACTTTTCCCTGGGATGGCTAGCGAAGTATGTATACTGAATGCAAATTTTGTCTAAAAACAATAAAAACCGCACAAACTTTTATAGTTAAGCATTAATTTTCTTAAGCCAGGGAGGGGAGAAATTGACCCCACCGACCCCCCTAAATGACGTTCCTGAAAGAAAAATTTTGTTGAATGCTAAAAATATGTAACATAATACAAACCTATTTCGTTATTTATTTAGTTTAATTATTTTATTATGAATTTTATGTCCCATATTTAAGAACAAATTTATTTTAGTTCTGCGTTTTCAGTCTTTTTCCTTTTGTTTTTCAAACATCTGCCCCTGTTTATGCAAGAGTGCATGTCAGCTGCTGATCATTTTAAACTAAAATTAAATTAATATTTACTTTTCTTTTTGTATCGCAGTTAATGACAACAGGAGCGGAAAGTGTTAGTATTTTCAAATGATAATTGAATGCTCTCGAAGGAATGTTTTCGTTTTTGACAAACCAAATCTTTAACAAAAATGGTTTTATTGCACCAAAATATGAGTTTTATTATTATTATCATTATTATTATTATCTTTTTTTTGCGATCGCTATATTGCATTTTATTCTTTCACACTTCAAATTTTTATTCCTGTACTGTTGATAGTTGTTTTTTTATTTGGATTTTATTTTTGTATTTAGTACCTTTGTTTCCTGCAGTTTATTTTTCATACTAAAAATTGTCAGCTTGTTTGTTTTGTTTTGTTTTTTTATGAGTCGGCCTTTCATTAAATCCCTTTAGTACTTCAAAAGTACTGTTACTTTATTTCTGGGACAGTTTTAAATCAAAAATACTGTTAGTTTATTTTACATTAGAAATAAAGTTTACGCTAAATCTGTTTCCTCTTGACGTGTGTTCAGTCCTATCTCTTCCTATTTTTTCCTACTTTTTTAAATTATTTTTTTCCTACTTTTCCTACTTTTTAAATTTTTGACTCCTTATTTCCTACTTTCCCCCCCCCCCCCCCCCCAAAAAACCACTTCGGGGTCTGTACTCAAATTTATATGAGGCATTATTCTGCCCATAAGGTTTGTATGTGTTGCCCTATGAGTCTCAAAATATTTGTGCAATCCAATCCTAGAGTGTTTCAACCTTTATTGATACCGTACAGTTGTCCTCAAGTACGGAAAACTCCCGATTATTGGCTGTCGGATTATCCGCGGGTCCTTTCACAATTTCTTTTTTGAGACTTACGATTGTGTTGTTGTTCGCTTTTAGAATTTACATATAATCTTTATATTAAATGTTAGTAGATGCAATGTAGCAATGCTTTTATTTATAATTTAAATGAATGTGTGAGTGTCATTAATATTTTTTATCTATTGCTTACACTAAGTATCGTTTTTTACCTATTATTCGGGTTATCTGCGGTTTTCGCTTATCCGCGGTTGCTGTGTCACCCTATTCCCCTGATAATCGGGAGTTTACTGTACAGTAGAAGACCATTATAACGCACACCTTGGGACCCGAGTTTTTGCGTTATATAGGTCATTTCACAAAATTTTAAACTAATATTCAAAATATATCTATATATTAGCACCAGGGTTGCCAGACATCCCGGATTTCAAGGGACAGTCCCGTATTTTGAAAAATTGTCCCGCGTCCCGGGGAACTTCCATACGGGACGGCAAAAGTCCCGTATTCTAGCTAATAACAATATTTTACAAAATGAGACATTTTTTTAAGGGGGGAAAATGAAGTAAAACAAAAAAATGTGAGATGAAGAACAATAAGAAAATCAAAGAGCAGAAAGTTCTGAGGAGACTGACTCTATAGTTAAGTGCTTCACTAACTCATTGATTGAGTCAGACTTGGATTTGTCAGTTTCAACACTTCCAACCGACAATACCAACGCTAATTTTGAAACAAAGCGGTCAGCATATACCCTACTTAGAGAGCAAAACAAAAATTTACTGAAGTCATGGTGTTTAGCTCATATATTTCACACTGCATTTCGCCACATGCTGCTGATGATTTAGAAATTGATGTCAAAACTATTGTTTTAAAAATTATATTATTTCTAGATCAGCAGTTAAGCGGAATGAGCTGAAGGAGTTTTTGGGGTTTGCTAACCTCGAGTTTAAAGAGCAACTAAAGCTTATCCTGATACGATGGCTAAGTTTAGCTCCTGCTGTAGAACAACTCATTAAACCTTGGCCTGCTCTCATGAATTATTTTATAATCCATTCCTAAGCCTCGGTTGCAGAAAATTATTGCTTTTAAGTAAAGAAAGTACAGCTGAAACATGATGTGAAACCAATGAGGTTGCATTAGTTTTGCATTTTCTTAGTAGGGAATGGCACCAGTAACAAACATGCTTAAAACATCGCTCTCGGGTTAACACAATTTTTTGAGCCTTTTATTTATTTAGACCTTTTAAACTGCTTTTCTCTCATGCAACAACATCTCATCTAACGTTTGACTGTTTCTGGAAATTAGTTGGGAATTAACTAATTCCTCTGAATTAGTTAATTCTATTTTTGTTTGCTCAATTTTCGGAAAAAAAAATCCGAACCCCAGTAACGAACTCCAAAAAATCCGATAATACCCAGTAACAGATGTGGATTGAGGAAAAGATGAGTAATGGTCAACATTCCTTTTTTCTCTTCAAAATGTGCAGAAGTTCTTTATTTTTAGAACTGAAGCCTTATTAAATTTTAAATGAACATGAAACACCAGCTGACCTCGTGGTGGCTGTTCATAACCTTCCACCGCTGCCTTGTAAATATCAGCTGGCTCATGAAATTCACTCTGATAAACACTCAGGGGTCGATCCAGGTTTTATTTTTTGGGTCCCCATTTTGTGAAAAGGCAAAATATTTTTGTGAATTTTCTTTATTTTTGTAAAAAAGACCTTCTCGTGATTTTTTTCTTGGAAAAGATTATATTAAAGCAGTTTTAGCTGTCGTATCGTTATAGAAAAGCCCTAGACAGGTTTCAGGGGTGATTGCAAGTTCTTGAAGAATACCTCAAAGCTGTCAAGAGAAAATGCGCTGGGGGAAGGGGGAAGTAAGACCCTTAACATTTTATTCGTAATTTGACACATACATTACATTTATTGCTTTTTACAAATATACATATGCAAGGCACACTTTCTTAAGGTGAAAGTCTCACAACAGATTTCCTGTTTGCCCCTCTCAAATACTTTAAGAGCAATGAAAATTGCACATGCTGCTGAACGTAATGATAACTCCTAATAAATACAATATGAACAGACTCAAAGATATCACATATTTCTTAACACAGAAGTGAAATACTCATTAAAGATTCCATGTATGTGTTTGAAAAACTTAAAAGTAATTAAAACCCAAAATAATACTGCACCAGCATTCAGCGTTTAATTTTTTGACTTTTGACGTTCTTACAGAGTAGGTATTTCGTTTAAAACTTTGCAATTTAATGATGTTAATAAATATATAAGAATTTTTTTTGTTTGCCTCTTAACAAGGTACAGTAAACATCAAAAATGCGAAAAATTCGTTTACCATGTCCGATGTAAGGAAATCAAGATCTTCAAAAGAAATAAAAATATAAAAACAGCATGTAAAATAATTTTATTTTAAGTAAAGTTATTTCAGAATTGGATTTTGAAACTCAACACAAATTAATACTAAATATATATTGCGTAATCAAAGTAAAATTTAGGATTTTCCTGAAAACAAGCTACCAATCACAAGTGTCCCTCTCCCGTCCCCCCTCTGACGCTCTGAAGCAAAAACACCTCACGCAGCAAGCAAAAAGATAAGATGAGGGAAGGTGGAAGAGGCTCCCGCGTAGATGCGTACACATTTGCGGTTAAAAAATATTGTGAAAAGGCTGCCTTTTTATAAATTTTTGTGAAGGGGCTGCTTTTACGACGCGGAATTTTGTGAATGGGCCGCTTTTGCGATGGTTAATTTTGTGAATGGGGCCGCTTCTGCGACGCGGAATTTGTGAATGTGGCCGCTTTTGCCATGCGGAATTTTGTGAAGGGGCCGCAAAGCGGCCCCAATTTGGCGCTGGATCGACCCCTGACACTAGATGGTTGCACCGTATTCATGGGCCACAGCAACATCCGTTTTACCTGCTGAAAATTCTTATTATTGAAATCCAAACTTATGACTGTCTGTTACTGGACCCTTGTCTGTTACTGGTGCCGTTACCTTAATGTGTCCCCCGTTTTTGAAGAAAAATGAATCTACAACTGCAGCTGATAACTTTATGATGTTATGACACATTTGGTAAAACAGCTAGAGAGCAGATTTGAAGGTAAGTTTTATGAAACGTTCGTCACTAAAACTTTAAAACATCTAGATGGTAGAAAAATACAATGTCTGACTGAGGGATAGCAGACATTTTTTGAAACAGCTGTGAATTTGCACGAGAAAGTGGTTTGATTTCACAAATAAAAATCCCCTTTTTGTTTTAAGACCGATTGCACCATTTAACTTATAGCGAATGCAAGTAAAAAACTAATTAGCACCTGTTCCTATCAACGTCAATCTGTTTACTGAACTTCGTTCCATTGCTTACTTTATTCTTTGAGTTAGAGTTTCTCCAAAAATGTGCTCACCCATAAACATGTTACTGAGAGAAATCTTCCGAAAGTTAACAAAACATAGTTGTTTATCACCCTTTAAAAATACATAACCAGTAATTGCACTCAACCTCAAAAATTCTTCCCCCCCCCCTTTTCACTTCTCGAAGCCTGTCCCGTATTTACTGTTCTTAAATCTGGCAACCCTGATTAGCACTTCAGAATGAGATTCATCTATAGTGAGTATTAAAGCACTAATTATACAATGAGTCATTCACAAATAAATATGTTTCTTTATTACAAGAAAGTGAAATATCCTGCACTTCTGCCAGCTTCATGGTTTGCATAACAGCTGCATTTTCAAGAACCATCTGGTACTTTCATTTTACTGTGAATGCTAATTTTCATTTAAAAGCTTTGAATTAAGATGAAAAACTGTTTCAACATTTAATTTTCCTAACAATTTTTATGTTTGCAAGGTAAAAGAGAGGGAGTTTTTGAACTTCAAAACTTATTGTTTACTTCTGAAAAGTTGTGTGGTTTATAGAGAATTGCGTTATAAAGGTATTCTACTGTATAGAATTTGTGTCTTGAATCGACCCCTGAATACTAATCAGTATTTTTTGTTTAATTTTAATAACCAGTAGTCCTGCAAATCCTATAATGAGATCTCATAGCACAGTTACATAGCACAGTACACAATAATACACTTTCTTTGGATTATGAAATATATTTATTTGTAAATGATAATGTGTATATTAAATTACATAATTTGAGCTTTAGTGCTTGCTGTAATAAGAATGTATTTTATTGAGCAAATATATTGATGTATTCTGAACATTATTTTCAAAATTTTTGAAATGATCTATATATAACTGAAACGTATGTAGCGCAAAATCTCTGGTACAAATGTGTTATAATGGTCCTCTACTGCATGATAAAATAAGGAAATACCTATGTGTCTATTGACCAAAAGCACTGGTAAAAACACGCAAAAAAAGATTACAGTGAAGAAGAAAAACTTTCTTTCATAACTCCTTGATTTTTTGGAGAGTTTTCATTCTACTTTTTTCTCATTTCCTTTGTTAATTTACTGATGTTTGTAAAAAAACATTTTATCTTGGGGGGGGGGGGAGTTCTTACATATGATTGATGGATTCTTTTCTTTTCTAAACCTTCATAATCCCCCTCATCTGTATAGATGCTTTTTTTTATGGTTGTTTTTAATAGCTGAAGCTGTTTGGGATTGATTTCATAGATTTTCTTTGCTTGTCACCATCAATCTTTGGAACCCATTTTCTTGTATTAAAGAAATTGACTGGTGCAAAACAGTAATAGTAATTGAATTTTCATATCATTAAAAAGAATTTGCATGCTTTCAAGTTTGGCTTTAGTTGTACTGTCACCCTTACCATTGTTTATTAGTGCTGTCCCCTTCTCTAACAGATATAAAATTAGAAATGTTGAATAGGCTTTCCAAATTGTAGTTTAAACATGTGTGTGTTTTTTTTTCACTGATTGAGGGAGTTTCATACATTTCATTATTCAGTTTTGTAAAATTCCACTTTTAATGTTATTGCTTTTTTTTTTTTTTAATAGAAAATAAAAATATTAACATAAAAACTCACCCTTGTAAAAAAATAGCTTCATGTTTTTACCCAGTATAATTTGTACCATCTGCTGTTTAGAAAATATTAAATAATGTAGGAACTGTTAGAAGGTTTTTTAAAAATTTCTGCTTAATTGCAGCAATGTTGTAAAATTATGAAAAGCTACTCTTCCATGTGCAACTAAACGGGCATATAGCACCAGCATCACACTAAACTAACGAATGTTAGAGTTGGCTCTTTCCAGGAGAGCCAAAACAATATTTTTTCCCCACCTGACCAGGATTGCTATTTTGTTCACTTTTTTGTAAAAAGTCTGGGACGCTGAAAGAAACTCGCCGAAATGGATGAAATGAAAAATAAACTGATGGATGAAATGAAAAATAAACTGATTATACATACATAAATTTATTGTTATGGTGTAAAAATATTATAGTCTATTATTCTGATACATTTTCTATTATGAATTAATCATTTAATTAAAGTAGAATCATTAACTTTAGAATTTCATTAATCTAAAACACAAATTTAATTACTCATTGGTGCAGCTAATTTTAGATCATAATTTACTTAAAAGTAACAAAATTTAACAATGTGAATAAACTCATTGGGAAAGTCAAATGAAATGCTTGGAGACATACATACAAAACAAAGATTTATAAGCTAAAAATATTTTATAACTGTTATATTTTTCGAGTTTTTATTGATGTCACCCCGTAGTAAAATATTTATGGACTCGGCATATTTTTGGATATGTTAATGTCATACAAATTAAGAAAAATTACTGCTTTAGTATGGTTGTGGGTACTCAGAACTGTGTATCGGAAGAGGCTATAATAGGCAAGAGGGTAGATAGCTTTGAAAGGGCCATTAATCTTCATTGGGGACTAATAAATTGACTAGGGAACAGCCTAGTCAGAGCCTGTTGCTGATCATCACATTTGTATTTCAAGAACAGATTTCACTTCATACCAACATTTCTTTTATTAATATCAAGTAGTTTTTTTTTTTTTTTAATTTGATTTTTAATGTTTTGAAACTCCAACCTTTACAAACTTTTTATTTCTATTTTTTAAGTTTATAATTGCACTTATTATGGGCAATAAACCTCCATATCACAGATAAACATCTTAAAATTTACAGCTGATGTGCTTGTTTTATAAATGCTATTACATGCGTTATAATTTATTTTAACACTCATTTGATTTATTAACACACTTACATAAACCTCAACTGATCTTACTTTTTTATTTTCACTTTAAAATATTTTACAATCGTTTATATAGAGATTTATGTATGCAATTTTTTTATTAAATTATTACTTGAATAGGAAAAATCTATACAATTATTTATTATTTTAAAACTTCAAATTTTTAACACAAAACTTTCAGTTTACTGATGAAGTGGATGAAATGGACAAAATGACATTTTGTCTGGGACGATTTTTTCCGGGGTGGACAAAATAGGACAACCCTGCACCTGACGTCTTCAGTTTTTTTTTTTTTTTTTTTTTTTTTTTCAAGTGTTATAATTTTTAAAGATTACTTCAAGAGTAAAATTAGTTTTGCCTTTTTTGAGGGCTACAGCAAACCATCGAATTTGAAAAACGCAATTCACATTAGTTTCGCCTGGTGCTGACAATATGTTCTTTTCACTGCACACTCTTTCTGTATGTTTTGCAAGAATGAGATTTTTTTTCACCTCAACTATTTATTAAGTTTTAATAAGAAATAAATAAAAAGAAAGAGCTTTTTTATTTTCAATAAAAGCTTAGCATGGAGTCACAGGAATATTGTAACAATGAAATAGGTTGTAATCAAAAGAGTTTATTGAGGAATAATTTTGATGCAAAAATTATTTGCACTCATGCCCCTGACATAAAATCCAAGGTCTTAATAAACCCTTGCTAAAATTTTAAAGAAAAGCGCTACGTTTAAAGACTTGGTGAAAAATGAAATTAACCACGCAATTTCATTGTGTGCATGTGGCATGACATCCATCTGCAAAGTGTTCCATAGATCCTAGAATCAGCAGAAAATTTCGAGATTTTTTGCAACTAGACTTGTTCAAGCTTTCTTTATTGTACATTATGTTGTCATTTTTATTCTTGACACTTTTGAGCTGCAATGTATTTTTAATTTTTCAGTAAGCAACAAAGCAGAAAATCTCGACCTAGAAGTGATGCCAAAGGAAGTGTCTGGTCGAAACAACAAGTTTTGCCCTGTTGCCACCAGTAATGGAAATTTACCCTTAACAAGTAATATTTTTTTTTAAATAAGATTTTTACTCTAGGGCGATTCCACGGGTAAGTGACTGACATTTTTGGAGCAAAACAACATGTATTTTGTAATATTCAATGCAAATTATACATTGTAAAATCTATCTTTTCCCGTGGAATATTGTAGTTTTTCGGCTGAATTCAATTGTATAATTTAATTCTCAAAATACATTTTGGACTATTAAAAAAAAATGTTAAAAGCATGGTAACTGACCGACATACTTCTTTTTAAAATGTCAGTCAGTTACCATGATTTTAATAAACATTTAAAAATCATTTAAAATGTATTTCAGGAATTCAATTATACCATTAAATTCAGATGAAAAAATACAGTATTCCAGGGCAAAAGATCATTTGCACAACATACATTTTGTGTTGAATGCTACAAAATATATATTGTTTTGCTTCAAAAATGTCAGTCAGTTACCTGTGGACTTTCTCTCTACCTTAGTACCTAATAAGTTTTGAAAGGAAAAGTTCAATGAAATTATTATAGTACTATAGTGAAGCATCATTTATGCGTTTCTCTTTTATAAGTTTTTATCAGTTATAAGTTTTTAAAATTGGTCCCTGCAGAGTCTAATACACATTAACCTATACCTATTATACGTTTTTTCATTTGTACACTTTTTTCATACAGTCCCTTTAAAAAACATATAAACGGTGCTTCACTGTATTTTGTAGCTTTAATTCATCACAAGTTATTTTCCAAAACTTCATTGTTGCACACATAAAAAAGTACTTATAAATAGCTCTTGAATCCATTATGATTGCAAATTATTTTATATTCCTCTTTACAGGGTTCGTACGGGTCATGGAAATCCTGGAAAGTCATGGAAAATAAATAAGCAAATTTCAGACCTGGAAAAGTTATGGGAAATTTAAATTTTCGTTCAAAGTCATGGAAATTTATTTAAGGTCATGGAAAAATGTCCTGGGCAAAGAGAAAGTAACTGTATATAAAAGAGCATTAAAAATCTTGAGTGATTTAGCAGTATTACGCATAAAAGCTATTAAAACTGGAAAATTGAATGATCCCAAAAACAAATCTGAATTTTTAAATCTCATTGCATCCATTTCTGTTTCAGCCACTGGTCTTTTTTTGCAATGTAATTTTATTGCTTGCACATCACTCATTTTGAATTTACCATTATTTTCAACATTTCTTACATTTTTTGTTCTGTAGTAGCGAACTAGCATGTTCTTGACTTTGCCACGCCCACTCAAAAATGGAATTTGATTGCATCCAAGTTCGTTTCCATCATTCGTAAAAACTTTATTATTAAATTTATCAGAGTTTATCTTAATCTGTTGAAGGTTTTAGAAAATAAAGATCTTTAGTCAGGCGATAGCATGCAGAAATAGGGAAATTCTAATACTCTAAAACACTAGTGCCCAACATACGGCCCGCAAAACTCAATGTCAGGAATCAAACACTATGTTCTAGAATTTTTAAACCTATTAATTAGTTTGTATTTGAATATGTGCAAATAAAAGTACATTTAAATCAGAAGATTTATTCACTACTGATTTTTGTTTTAAAATAAATATCTGGCTTAGAAACATTAATACATATTAATTAGTATGCATTTGAATATGTGAAAATTAAAGTACATTTAAATCATAAGATTTATTCACTACTAAATGTTTTTTTTAAATAAATATCTGGCTTAGAAACATGAATTTACTACAGAATGTGGCTTTACTTTAAAGAACCAAAATACTGTTAAGTTATGTTTATGATTAAATGCATTGTTGGATACTAAAAGGAAACTTTTGAAGCAAATTTATTGAAACTTATTAATGAGTCATTCAACCTTTGTCCCATTCATTATCATTCTGCCTGTTTGCAAAAACAAATGTTAGACATTAAACATCATTATATTCTATTCACTGTATTTCTACTTAAATTTATATGATGAAAACAAATAAGAATAGCTTAGTTTTTTTTGGTGAACACTGATATTTTTTCAATCACAAGTAAGTGCTTCAATGAGGTAGTGGCATTCATGTAAAAGCTTTGCTGATGCTCATTTCCAAAAAATTTAAATTGTACTATTCTCTTCATGTAACAAGGTCATAAAAATGTTTATGAAGTCTTGGAAAAGTCATGGAATTTTTTCATCCAAATCGAGTATGAACCCTGTCTTTAGTGCACGTATAAAAAATAAATCAGTGTTTAATTTCCAGTCATGAATATGTTGAATAATTTTGTATTCCTTTGTTTTGATTGAGTAATCACTATTTGTTTATTAGTTTTACTTAGCCGTAGCTTTCCATTCATTTTGTTCGCATTGTGATTGGTCTTTTTTCATTAGTTAAAGCATTAGTGAAAAAAAAAAAATAATATGAATTTGATTCATATCATCAATTATAATTAGTGTGCAATAGCAGTCAGCACGTCAGAGGACTAAGAAACAAATTTTAATCAAATACAGTTAACAGCATGTACTTTTACGTATATTACTGCTGTGGGAAGATAAAGCGTTGTAACTGCAAATTTTTTATTTTTTATTTTCTTGCATTTTTGTTATCTTATTATACTTGAGCTCCATTGAACAGCTTGTTTATTTAGCTTCAGTTGAAAATAAAGCACGAAAAAAAATGTCAAATTCCAACATTTCCCTTTTGTTAGCATTTAATCCAAAATGCATTTTTTCCAATGTCTCAAAAATTCATTCCCGCAGAGACTGCGCTTTATTTTCCCACACCAGATTAGGGATATAATTACATTAGGGAACGAAGTTATGCAAAGTGCAATACATATTTACATTACACAATAAAGGTATGATTGATTTCACATATAAATCGAGGCAGTGAGAAGCAAAGTTATTTTAAGTTTCGAGTAAAACGGGTTTAAAGATAACGTCCTAGGTTGGCTTTCATTGGATTTTTTTCTATATCATTCTATGCAGCAGCACCTACCATGGCCACTAGTACTATCTCTTGCCCCAAGACAGAAGAGAGGTTCACCTACCATGTGTACTGAGTATCTCCAAATTTTTAATTTTGCCACTTGCATCCCTTTGCTTCTCACTACCTCAATTGTACTTAAAAATTCAGTTTATGTCTTTAGTATAAATCTGTTACTCATCAATTTATACAGTCGGACCTCCATATATCGAAGTAGCAAATTGCCGGAAAAGAATTCGATATATAGAAACAATTTTATTTTATCCTAAAAATCTCCTACAACATTAAAATTAAAGCTAATTTTCGTGTATGAATCCTAATTTCTAATTTATACGAGCATCGGATTAAATGAAAGTTAATAATTAAAAAAAATAACATAAATTACACCTTTGCGCCTTCATACATCTTCATTCTTCGGCAATTCAACTTGATCCGCAACATGAGGGGATTTTCGTTTTGACAAATCGAGAGAAAACTAAAAAAATCAATCTACTTAACTTGAATGATTTTTACTGCAGCTAAAAAGACTAGGAACGATAAACAACAGACAAAAGGGACGACTTGAAACTGATTTTACAATGTTACTGGTTACAACTAAGATATTTGAAATAAACTTGAGGGAGTTTAAGAATTCTAGAACAAAACAACGACCTATCTACACACCCCTTAACCTTATAGATTCTTTATGAGTTTCGTAGCAACCTTTAGTGAACATAATTTTCTCCCCTAACCTTTATTTTTCATGAGACAAACAGTCTAAAGAGGAAAAAAAAATCTACGAATGTCTCGAAAAATAAATATATAGAGATTTTTTCGATATATAGAAACAATTTTTCTATGTAATGAACATAGAAATTTGCTGGGATTTTGATATATAGAAAATTTTGATATGTGGAAGTTCAATATATGGAGGTTCGACTGTATTAGTTACAAAAAAATCGTTATTAGGACCCTATGCCTGTTATATTTGCAGAAATTTGCACTAGCAGAGTTATATTCGTAAAAATCAGTGTGTTTCATCAATAGTTTGATTGTATGTCATTTCCATTTATCCAAAGTTTTAGGTCAGTACTTAATGAGACACATAAATGATGTTTTACTGTGTAGTAAAAAAAAAAAAGAACAAGCTGATGTGTGCATCACATGACTTCCTTTTACTCCAATTTTAATGTTATTTTCCATTATTGGCTATTTTAATGTGATTCAATAGTTTACACTCTAAATATCACCACCAGGGGCCAAATTGAAACCAGATTTAAAAAGAAAAAAAAATTGCCAAGTTGGCGACAAAACTTGGCGACCAAGAGACTGGCGATATATCGCCAAGTGTCTGCCAAATTATAACACCACTTGAGTATACATCGAAATTAAGGGGTTACAGTACCTCAAAAATGATGAAACGATCAAAAAAATTTTATTGCTTATTTCAAAACTAAAAACTATTTTGAACACATGGGAAAAGTTTCATTGCTTTAGTTCAAATATTTAAAAAGTTATGAGTGGTTTTAGGCCATGCTCGCTTTGTGTTCTTATGCAAAAGAAAAACTTTAAATTGCTTTTTTTCGATGATGGTTTTCTTGTGCCTTCATGTCATTAGAATCCCTAAGGATTTGTTTTTCTATTAAAGATGCAGCTTTAAAGTAATACTTTTTGCAATTGGGTTAACATATTTGACAAAACTGTGCATTGGATAAGCATTTTATAAATTACTCAAACGTTTAGGGCATGTTAAACCTTTAAAATCCAAATTTTTTTGAAAAAAACTTTGATTTTTTACATAATTAATCGCAGAAAATTTTCTAATAAACTCATAAGCAAATGAATGCACAGATTTTTAGAGATGATTATAGTGATCATTTAACAAAAAACTTTTTTTAAATTAGTGCAAAAATTAAAAAAACCTTAGGGATTTTAAAAAATTGAAATTTTCCTCAATTTTTTGAATTTTTTAAGAAAGTTGACAATATTTTTAAATTTTGAAAAGAAATTATTGACTAGAAAATAAGTATACATGTTAGGGTTTCAAAGAAATGTAAAATTTACTTAAATTTAAAAAAAATGTTGAAAGGTAGTGAGACCCCTTAACCATGATTTTCCCCCAAAAAGGGGCAAAAGACCCCTTTAGAAACATCCGAATGCAATCAAAAAGGGAGGCGTACAACTAGTCCCCTCTAGGAGTCTAGGTACCAAATTTCGACTTTCTAGGACATACCGTTCTTGAGTTATGCGACATACATTACGCACATACATACATACGGACATCACGAGAAAAGTTGTTGTAATTAATTCGAAGAATGTCAAAATGGATATTTTGCTTGTCTGTACGTTCTTAGGCACTTATCTGCGTGTGGTAGGGTTCAAAAAAAAAACTAAACATTCATTCGGAGGTGAGCAAAATGGAAATTAAGGCCAATTTTTGAATGAAATTATTTTTGCGAATACAATACTTCCATTTTTGTAAAAGGAAGTAAAAATGTTTAAAAAAGGATTGAAATTGTCTGCTAACACCGAAAATGGTCTGAACTGCATTTGCTTGTCCCTCTCTATGATCTGGGTTTGTTTAAAATCATCCTGTACGGATGGATAAAGGGCAATTAATTTCTCGTCGGTTTGATTTGGTTGACTTTTGCCAAGTTTGGTTGTTAGATCATTTTTTGGACATTTGATCAGCAAATGCATTAAGCAGTCTTGTTTGTTGTGTAAATTTACACATTTTTTTAAAAATTAAATGAAGCAATTTTTAAAAATTGTAATTAGAAGGACTAGAGGGGGAAAAAATGAAAATCTCTTCTCTACTTTCAGTAGTTCTGCAAAATTTTGACCATTTCAGTTGTGTGTCACTGCGTTTAAGTGCTTAATAAAAATTCAGAGTTTTTTTTACTTTTGCAATACCTTGTTTATTAATTCAATTGTTCAATGACATTTCTTATTCCGACTCCTGTTGTGATAACTATTGGTTGGAAATTAGTTTCACGCTTTGATGTAACCATTTTCTTGTTTTGTAGTGGAGAGAGGAGATTGTTAACTCTTAACAAGATCATACGGAACCAGGCCAGCGATGGAAAGACGCTACTTTCTTCTCAGCTTTCTACATTTGTGGTAATGTGTGTCCTTCTGTGATATTATGGGCGCATCTTTCATAATTTATACCTAATACGAGAAGATAGCTTACACACACAAGCTATATACACACAAAGCTATATATACCTTACACACGTAAGCTATATACACCAGGGTTGGCAAAAACCCCGGGGGGTTTTTTAAAAAGCCCATGGACCCAGGGTTTTTTTGGGTTTTTTTAAATAAAACCCAAAAAAAAAAACCAACTAAAGCTGGGTTTTTTAAAAGAAATGTGGTTTTTTTTGTCTTTTTTTAGGGGAAAGGTGGGGTACTCGTTGCATATTGTAGCATAAGTATATGGACAAAGCACAAAAAATTGTCTTGATAAAAAAAAGCTGGAAAATTCAGCGTTTTCTGAAGAAAGGTATAAAAGACGACAAAATTCAAGGATGGTGAAGTTTCAGATTTTTTTAGTTTCCATGATTACCAACAGTTAAGGCAAAGTTACTTCTTGAGTGATAAAATCTATTGTTTATTTGTTTGTTTTTTATTGAGACATTTTTTTTTTTTTTTTTTGTATTTTACTTTATTGTATTTCATTTTGTTATGCAAAACTACTGTAGAACCTCAAGTAGTTTAAATCCCTTTTTACTGAATTCCAGCTTAATCAGGACATTTCTTTGAATTTTATGTTGCCTGTTTTTCTATTTCTGTGTACAGAGTAAAAAATATTAAACTTTTTCGTAAGATAGTGAAAATACTGTACATCCTATTCCGTTTTCTGTCCGACCATTTGTAAAACCTGTTAATTTCTAAAAAATATACCTTGTTTATTCGAGTTTTGTGACGTGTTGGTTTGCAGAAAATAATTCACATGAGAGCCTTTTACAGGGTTCGTACGCTCCGGGAATTCCGGGAAAACCGGGAATTGTCAGGGAAAATGACACTGTCAAAAATGTCAGGGAAAAGTCAGGGAGTTTTCAAATTTTGTCCTCCAAAAAATTTTTTTCCAGTTTTTTCCCAAGGAATTAAGTACCATGAGATCTAGTCTTCGTTTTTATTGTGATTTCACGAAAAAAATTGTAAATTTTTATCTAAACCAACGCTGGCACTTAAAAACTGCAATCGAAAAATGAACGCTTTTTTTTTTTTTTTTTTTTTTCACAACGAAAAATGCGCCAAAAGAGCGAAGATTTTCTTGCATGGAGTCAGTGAGGGGAACGCATTTCTTTCTACTGCCTGAAGTTTTAGATGGGTTGCTACAGCATTCTGTTCGTTTCAGGGTTCGTACGCTCCGGGAAAACCTGAAATTATCATTGAAAATGACATAGTCAAAAATGTCAGGAAATTTTCCATACGTGTCCCCAAAATTTTTCTTTTGCCAATTTTTTCCCAGGGAATTTTGTTTTATGAGATCTAATCTTCATTTTTACCGATGTATATAAAAAAAATTGTAACAATTTTAAAGCAATGAAAAAAGTGGCGCAAAAAATCTTCAGCAGCCGCCATTTTTGGCTCTGAGTAGTTAGTTAGTCTCCCAAAGAAAAAAAAATCAAGTGAACAGGAATTATGCGCAAACTCAACAGGAGAGAAGACAATTTACTGCTTCGGAAGCACAACCTGTAGATGGGAGGGTCGATCGGGGAAAAACGTTTTTTTTTTTTTTTTTTGATCGGAAAATCATTTCAGCTACGTGTGAAACGTAGTCGCCATCTTTGGTCATTCACAAGATGGAAGTAGATACGATCCTAAAATGCCTAAGTTTCTAAAAACAAAGCAGAATTGGATGTTTTCTTTAATTGAAAACTGATGAAGATAACAAAAAATGGTCTGCAAATTGTTTTTCTATTATTATTATTATTAAAAATAATTTCCTTGAGAAATGAAAAATTTTGTACTTAAAACTTAATCTTATCCTCATTGCCTCGGACGCAAATGTGATAAAAACTTTTCAATGAATTGCAGTTTGATGAAGATTTATTATTTTTTAATTGTCTTCATGCGACAAATTGAAAAAGTTATTTCATATTTTGGGGCATAGCCGCCATATTTGGTCATTCCCAAGATGGAAGTACACAAGACTTTTTAAGTGCCTAAGTTCCCGAAAACGGCATTGGATGTTAATTGCAATGCAAACTATTGAAAACAACAGAAATTGTGCCTTTTTTTTCCGGATAATTTGTAATTATTTTCTGGAAAAATGCAAAATTTAATCTTCATAACATTTTTTTGTTCTAATTGTTTTAGACTCTTATGTGCTAAATACTGACTATTTTCCTTTTATTGTAGTTTTTTAAGGATTATTAATTATTTATTACTACTTTTATACTACAAATCCAAAAATCTACTTATTATTTTGAATTTTTCACTCTGTCGCCATATTTGATCGTTTGCACAATAGAAGTAGACTTAAACTTCCAGAAACAGAATTGGATGTTTATATCAATGTGTACTATTGAAAATAACCTTAAATGTGCAAAAAGTTATGAATTTTTGAAAATTAACTATTACTTTCTGGAAAAGAAAATTTGAAATTTTAATGTAAGCGTCCTTTAATATGTGGAAAAAAAAAAAAAGAAAAGATTATTGGCATTGACCTATGATTGGCGGATGTTGATTTTTGTTACTATGCATTACATGGTATGCCGATTGATGCAACAAGTTAATCATATTTATACTGAAATTTAGCTTTGCATTTTGCTCAATATGTTTTGTGTAACCTACTAATAAGAAAATAAAAAGAAGTATTGTAAACCAAAAGCGGATGCTAAAAGGTTGCTGCAGGACTACAGCAAAACGCTATAATATTACGATTTTGACAGACAAAACAAAGGGAAAAAAAATTTCAATTTTTATTTAATTTCGAATCTAAGGGGAGAAGTTTCAGTTCTTCTGCATTGCTACTTTAAACAATTTTAATTATTTTGAAAATATTACTATTTAAACTTAAATTTTGAATGAAGCAGGTAACCTGGAATTTTCTAAAAAACAACCTGGAAAACCTGGAAAAGTCAGGGAACTTTTTTTAACCAAAAGCGTATGAACCCTGTTTTAGCTAAAGTAGTATCCTTTGTACAATCTGCAAATATTGAGAAAATCTGACGTGACAGGACTTAGTCAAGATAATTTGAGTTCCTTATTGACCAGTTGAAGGAAAAAAGTTAAATATATTTATTTAAAATCTTTGAAGCATTTTTTAATGCCCTTAAGAGTTAAGAAATACTATTAAAGTTCAAAATTCATTTTTTATGTCCACTGCCTATTGTGAAGAAGAAATAAAAACGAAGTTTAAATTGTAAAAGTATTTAAATTAATTATTTTTTAAAAAAAAGTTCTCAGAAAATTTAAAAAAACCCAAAAGTGGGCTAAATAATGGGTTTTTTTAAATGGGTTTTTTCCAAAAAAACCCATGGGGTCCAACCCAATTGGGTCCAATCCGGCCAACCCTGATATACACACATAGCTGTTACACATTAGATTTTCCTGACAATTTTTTTAGAAGTTGGTACAGTAGATTAAAATTAATTAACCCTTTCTGATGGAGTGGTCGCAAAAAGGGACACGAGTTTAAAAAATTCTAAAAATAATTTTACTCTCTCATAGCTGCCAACTTGTACGATTTAGCCGTACATTGTAAGATTTTCGGACGTTTTGTACGATTGTACGGTCTTATGGCAGATTTGTACGATTTTTAGTTTTTGGTCTGTCTGGCGTTCACATTGTGCATGAGCCAAGCAATGCATCATGCATGAGGCATTGTCCGACTATTATCACACGCAGCGATGTGTTTGTTATGAGAGTTATATGTGATGTTCGAAAGTTTGCTATTCATTTAAATAGGACTGGATAGATCTGCTCACTTTACCAAATAACAGCATGGAGAACATTTTAATCTATTAGAACTTACAGAAAAACACTATTGTTTTCAACAAGTTTTTGATAGACAATTTTTGAAAGCTGCGAAGTCAGCAACTTTTCAGTTTAAGTTCAAAGAAATAAAAGTTAATTTATTTACTTATTTTTAAATTTTTTAAATTTATTTTTGCTTATAAAAGCACAGATCGAGTAAAGGTAAGGATTTGAAAATATTATAATACATTGTTTTATAATGGTCAAAAAAGTGTAGAAATATAGCCACCGCGTTCATTGTAAGATTTTTTAAGTTGGCATGTTGGCAGCTATGCTCTCTTTAAAACCACAAAAATTCCTGCAGAGGTATATTTCATTATTTTTAAGGATCATGAATGGCAGCATTACAAAAATGGCTTTTTCTGATGCCAACATTCTTCAAATCCCCCCAATCTGTAAACAAAAAAGGGAAATTTTTGTTAAATTTAAAATTTTTTAAATTTGCTCTGCAACAGTCAAACATTTTCCTTCATTATCCCCTGAGGTGTTCAATTAAATTAATGTAAAACGATTTAAAAACACTATCTTTTCCTTCCCTAGATTTGCGTAGTCAACAAATAGGGCACCACTCACTGTATTTTTTTTGGGGGGGGGGGGAGTGGATCTATGTCTGGATGATCAACTACATCCACTCATAGTGTTTTTTTTTTACATTTCAAGAATTTAATGACTCACGCCGGAAAGCTTTAGATAACTTTTTGATATTTTTATTAAATGTCAAAACAAATATCGATTAAAATTCAAAAGTTTTGTAAATAAATAAGATTTATTGAAGTTTTACATTCAAACTCTACTCTTATACTTCTTTATCATCAGCCATTTAAATATGAAAATGAAATTAATTTCATACCCAAATGTTTTTTGCTTTATGATTTAGTTTGTCACTTGTAAAATACAAACGCAATCCTTTTAAAACCAATACACTGTTTTCAAGCAATGTTCTCGTATTAGATTTACATTTGATGTAGATTTGTGTATGGCTTCATTGAATAGCCTTAACTGTGCCCTATAGTATCAATTTCTATACAAAAATGCCGTGAAATATTTTTGTCAGAATACACATTTGAGAAGGCTTTATAAGTATTTATCCATCGATGTTATACATTTCATGTATGTGAATTATTGGAAAAGTTTTATTAGAAGTGTGAGAAAACTAGTCACTTTGAATCTTCATCGTTCATATAAGAGCTTTGCTTTGTTTCTCAATTTTGTATGTTTTACAAAATGTTACTGCGTAAAAGGAACAATTCTGGCATCAATTTTGTAAGCAAATTTCGTCTGATTATTGGTTAAAAAAATTTTGGTTTTAACTTAGACGAATGAAATACCTTACAAGAGCTTCGATATATCTATTTTTCGCACATGCTGATTTTCACACATTATGTGTGTTTTGTGATATTTTTAAATATTTATTGGAGTGCTTTTTGATAAGTTGTATTTTGATTGACAATATACAGTGTATTTATCTTTTTAAACATATTCACATATTATTCTTCATTCTTTATTTTTGAAGCTTTTTAGAATTTATGCAGTATGTTTGTGCTAAAAGATCACATTTAGGTGCTTCGTTTTTCATTTTTGTTTAATTTTACTCATAAAAATACTCATTTTTTATACTGTATTATGAGAGAAAAAATGAATGTGTGAAGCAATTTACTCAACTGATCTTTGACTATCAGTTAGATTTAATTTGTTTGATCATAGAAGATATTGAGTTTGAGATCTGTATTTAAAACATTTTTTATTTGGTAACATAAAGTTTCTTTTTGTTTATTAAAAAAAAATTAAAATAGAATACATATGTATATACATATAACTTTTTTTCATGAATCCATTAATTCGAAGTTTAATCCTTTAATTTATGCTTAATTTTAAATATTAAATGTACAATTTTAAAAAAATGCTTTGTTTTGGAATTTTTTATAATGGAAATGAAATGTTCCTCGTAGAATTAAACATTTATCATTGTAACATAAGAGTCTTTTAAGAGATAGGTTAGTCTACTAATTATCATTTATAAAACTAATTATTTTAGAGTCGATGAAAGAATCCACAAGTATATATTTAATATTGAGTATGTTATATCCGTGCTGTTTTATATCCGTTTTTATTGTACAGAAACATAAAGTAAATGTCTTAATATTTCTGCTGTTTTACAAAAACTTTAAACCAATTTTTTTTCATTTTATTACAATTTTTGTTTCATGCCATATTCTTTATCCCACTACGTTTGAATTTCCTTATTTGTGCTGTTGTATTGTATAGAATAGTATATGCACAGCCATCGCTAAAAGAAAGATACGAATGAACCAAATGAGATTGTTTGACTCCCTTAATATGTTTTTATCATATATTGCTATTTTCCTTTTGATCCACTAGTTCAAAGCCTCATAATGTTTTCTGTGGTTTTTAAAAAATGCCAAAATCATTTTACTGTCAGAGTTACCTTGTAGTTTGTATTATTAAACAATCTTTATTTGATAAAGAAATTATTATTAACTGAACTTTTATGTTCTTAATGACTAATTCAACTAATTTATCACTTAATCTACTTCAAGTTTTATTTCAAAACTGGTCACTAAATTTTTCCAACATTTGAATTGTAAAAGAACTGCGGAATGGGATTCTAGCTGCGTTTATTTTTCATCAACATAATAATTTTTTTTCTTTGAAGTTGAGTGAAAAAATTTTGGTCCACTAATTGCTAAATTCTGATCTTTAGTTGAACCCTGAGATCTTATTTAAAACAGCTTTTTAGATTTCAAATGATCATAAAAATTTTAAATTTGCTATACTCATTGCATCAATGGGGTCGTTTCCAAAATTTTAAAAGTATTTTTTTCTGAAAGAGCATGCTCAAAAACATAGCATCTGACCATTTTTGAAATAATTTGTTTAAGTTTAATATTTAAAAAAAAAAATACTTAAATCGCTGCGCTTTCATTGTTTACGCTTCTGTTTGATGACGTCACGAATGATGAAATGCCATTCACAGAGCAAAATATTTAATTTGCAACTTTACTCACGGGTATTGGTTGCAATAGGGTTGTTAGCAAGCTTAGAGCGCAATTTGAATTCACTTCTTGATTATCATAACTTGAAATTGCAGTAGAGAGATTCGGCACAAATTTGTGACGTCATCAAGGCCACCCCTTGTTTCAAAAATCAGACATTTAAAAAAATTAATTAAAAAGTAACTGTTGGGAAAATAAAAGTATTTTCTGGTTCCATGTTTTTTTTATTTATTTATTTATTTATTTATTTATTTTTTTGCTTATTCTATCAATTTCAGTGACAAAAAGTACTACTTTTGACTGAAGGAAACAACCCCATTGTTGGCAATGATTTTATGTCTCAACAGTGCATTTATTTTTTTCCATGTCATTTATTTTTTAAAAAATGTGGATGCTTAATTGCAAATGCCCACAACTGTTTTTAAATCCGTATTTTTGCTGTTAATTTACCAACTAAAACTCAAAGTTTTTTTTTATACAATGGAACCTCAATGTTCCATGTTGACCAAGTCTGTTTTGAATTTGAAATTCAGTGAAACTTCTCTAAAGCAACTGCCCCCTGTTCATTGGCCGAAAAATTGGCCAATGGAAGAGGTTCTTGTTCGAAGAAGTATCAAGCTAGATTACTTTAAAACAAAAGTTTACTGTTATTACTGAGTTTTGCTTATGGGAGCAATTACATACATTGTAAAGAAAAATACATTTAACGCTTTTGAAGTAAGACAAATTTTTAACTATTTGTTTTCTCATTTCTGTATTGGTGGGAAAAGCCCATCAGCAAACTATTCTTCCTCTGATTCGTTAGTTACCATTATATATCCATTTGCTTTCCTACAACATCCTGATAAACTTCTGATTTTATTTAATGTGGAAGCTATAGAGATATTTTTATTAATTTTCACCTCTTGAGCTGTCATACCCGAAGGATTTTTGTCAGGTTTTAGTTTGTTAGTTAACGTTTTGCGAAACCTTTAGCAGTTTTTGATCATTTCAGTTGAAAGACAATCCATGATTTGAAAACGGTTAACATTAAATGATGAAATGGGTACATTAAACGATAATAATAATGTACAAATGAGTGAAGGAAATTGGTACTCGGTGATCTTGATAACAGTAAGCGATTGAGATAATATAAATCATGATTACATTAAACAGAGGCTATTGTACATCCAAATGAACATGCCTTCGCGATGTGATACTTAATGACTGAAAATAAGTAGGTAATGGGAAAATAAGTTGGAGTGAAAATAAGTAGACTTAAATGAAGTTGGTCGATAATATGGCTGTAATCCTATATCTATTATAGATCAAATTATGCGCTGAAGGGAATTTTTTTTAAATTCACCACGAAAATCTTTTTGTATTAAAACAGTAAAATTGAGTTCCCAATTTTGTATAATGGTAACAGTGTTATTTTGTTTCCTTATCCCGATCCTATCATTTTGTTATTATTTGTTATTGAAATTGAATTCCCAACTTTGCATAATGGTAATAATGTTATGGTGTTTCCTTACCTCGATCATGTCATTTTGTTATTATTTGTTATAGAAATTGAGTTCCCAATTTTGCATAATGGTAACAATGTTATTTTGTTTCCTTATCCCGATCATATCATTTTGTTATTATTTGTTATAAAAATTGAGTTCCCAATTTTGCATAATGGTAACAATGTTATTTTGTTTCCTCATCCCGATCCTATCATTTTGTTATTATTTGTTATTGAAATTGAATTCCCAACTTTGCATAATGGTAATAATGTTATTTTGTTTCCTTATCTCGATCATGTCATTTTGTTATTATTTGTTATAGAAATTGAGTTCCCAATTTTGCATAATGGTAACAGTGTTATTTTGTTTCCTTATCCCGATCATGTCATTTTGTTATTATTTGTTATAGAAATTGAGTTCCCAATTTTGCATAATGGTAACAGTGTTATTTTGTTTCCTTATCCCAATCATATCCTTTTGTTATTATTTGTTATAGAAATTGAGTTCCTAATTTTCCATTATGGAGATAATGTTGTGTTGTTTTTATAGCATCATCATATTTTGTTGTTATTATTTTATGTTTAAGAAAAATTATTTATATTTTGAATACATAGAATATACTCTAAAAAGGTTCTTATATTTGCACAGCTACTCCCCCCCCCCTCTTCTGTTATTGTGTTTATTAATGTGCAATTTATTTATTTGTACAATTTTAGAAATCTGGATTGTTGAGTTCAGAGTATGCTGTGTCTTCAGATTGTCTTTCTATGATTTGTGCCAAAATGTCTGTGATATTTTATCTCTTTTTTTTTTTTTTAGTTTTATTTTTATCATTCTTTTCATTTTTAATTGCTGATAGCAAGAATAAGAGTTTTATAAGTATAGGGATAAAATAAATATTGCCTATAAATATCTGATTGTAAATTTTATATAATAATCTCATGTAATCTATGATGAATATTTTTGCTGAGACTGCATTCAGGCTGAGCAGTACTCATTTTAGTAAATTTTATTGTTTCATACATAGTATAAAAATTAATACTATTTTCTTTGATAAATTTATCTAGAAAATTTATCATACATTGCTGTACTTAATAAATGACATTTGCATTTTTGTACGTGATATATTTCTACTTAATGGCATTTATTTTTGACAATTGTTTTAAATTAAAGACTGGTGAACTACTCCTGCTATTTGAAATGTGTGTAAAAGTATTTTTTGGTTTTTCCTTTATGTCCTACTGACAGTTGTATTAATCAAATTAATTTATGATCAAATAAATGATTGGATTGTGACTTTTGTTTCTCTTCTTTTTAGTCCCGCTCCCCCCCCCCCCTTTTTTTATTGTTTAGCAATTATCTTACTGAACTTGAACTTATTCAATAATACAGGGTGTCCCCGCATATGGAAAGTCATGTGCAGTGCAGATCCTTTTATCCGGGAGCCAAAAAACCAAGAAACCAGAAAACCGATTTTTCCCACCATTTTTTAAAAATGCACATTTTTTGACAATTTTTAAAAAACTAAGCTTTTTTTTTTCAATACCTAAAAGAATATGAGCTGTTTCTTGATAAATACCATATTACTCATCTATAATTCGGGAAAATGTTTACAAAAACGAACTTCAGAGGGTTATCCTTAACGCGGGGCAACATTTCCGAAATATTTTCTTGAATTAAAAAGTATACACGTAAGTCTGAAATTTTCGTGTTTTATTCCAACTGAATACTGAAGAAATGAATATTGTCACATTCTAATGCAATAATGAATTTTTTGGATAGTTGATGGTGGAATCTAGAAGTCGTTAAACGCAAGACTCATAAATCAAATTCTATTGGTATGAACTTAATGCAAAAGCAATAGTTATGAATAACTACCATAATCGCAAACATCAAATCTTTACAAGAAATTAAGAAAAAAGCGCGTTCAAGAAAACAGATTCTTTCATACACCATATTAGAAAAATCGCACATTTATGTTCAAAAACTTGTTGCTTGCCCTTCCCTTCATTTTCTTTTGTTTTAAAACATGGAAAAGTGGTTTTTTTTCCCCTTTTCAAAATGAATGTGAGGGCCTCAGGTCTTGTGGATAACTTTCAATGATAAGCATTTCTGAACTGTTTTCTTCTTATTTTAATTACTATTTACTATGGTAATTTAAGTTTCATAAATGGCCAATAGCGCTTTTTAGCGATCCAGAAAACCGGGAAATTCAGATATCCAGGACAGCGATGCTCCCGAACTTCCCGGATAAATGGTTCTCTACTGTATTTCGGCTATGATCGAAAATAGTCATGGAAAGTCATGATTTTCAGCAAAAAATGCTCAAAAGTCATGGAAACTGACGTCTGGTCATGGATTCTGGGTTCAAGAACATGCATGTTTATCAAATTCTACAAATTAGGTGCAAAATTTATGCATCTTAGCCATTTCTTACGCTTTTACCTGTCAGTCTTGAATTTTCACACATTCCGAACTCTGGTTCGCTGCTATAATACTCACTCATTTTTCTTTACGATGTTATTCTACCGTTTGGACATTTATAATTTTGTGTTAAGCATTATTTTTAACCTCTTTATATGTCATTTGCTTCAGAGTCGATTCAAGAGACTCGTAAAAATTTTCATTAGTGTCTTACACATATAAAAATTTCAGAAAATAAAGTTGGTCTAAAGAATTCATTAAGGAAGTTTAGGTTATTGATAAAATTAAAAAATCAGGATATTTTCAATCAGGATATTTTTTCAATATTTAAGACGGTGGTAGTATATCAGGTTATGTCTGGTAAGTTATTTTCGCAATTTAATTTAATATATATTTTTTCTGATTATTTGTTTATTTTATTTATAGTAAACATAATTTTGGCATTTACTAAATTATTGCTAGTCACAAATTTTTTTAGAAAACTACTAGCTTTATAAAAAAAGTTTTAGATTTATTATTTGTTTATAGAAAAAAGTATTTATTAAAAAAGTAAAAGAAAAAAAAATCAAGCTTAAGTGTTTTGCCGTTCATCAGTAGTTTTACATCATCATTGCTGCATATTTGAAGCTTCTTTTATTTTGAAAAATCATTTTGCAATAAAAACTTTTTTTCAGTATTTTTAGTGATTGAGAAATTATTGTAGATCACATCAGATTTTTCCGAAAAAAATAAAAAATTCGTTTTCATGTAAATTCTTACCTGTATAAAAAAAATTTATTATTTATTGGGATCCAAAAAATATTCCCAAAACTTTTAGATCTATAAATGTATGTGTCCTTGACAGCAAAATAATTTAAGTTGAAACTCTGCAATTATTTCATGTATATCACTAGTCATTGTTGCATAAATCGTTTTTTAGTTATAATAGTGGCTGAGCTTATTACATTTCTCTTTAATTTGAATTTTCATAAACGTATGTCCAAAGCAGAAATCAGATGGTTGCAATTTAATTTTCACAATACACTAGTTTAGATGGTCTTGTGAAAAATTAATGTTTTTTCTGGAAAAAATGCATCGTGAGTCATGGAAAGTTACGAGCAGAAGTCATGGAAAGTAATGGATTTAAAAACTCAAAATGTAGCAGATTCCCCGTATTGCCAAAAGCGCCAAAAATAGAAACCAAATTCGAAAAATATTTTTTTTTTCCCGCTAAATTTGTCACCAAGCAAGAGTTTGCCAAATTTTACATCACTTGAGTTTGCATTGATGTTAACGCTAATTTCCCCCCAAAAAGGTGTAAAAGACCCCTTTTGGAATATCCGAATACAACCAAAAGGGGAGTTGCACAACTCGATCTGGGTCAAAATTGATATTTCGGGCGTCCATATGTTCTTAGGCATATATGCACGTTCATAGGGTGGGAAAACCACATAACATTCATTTGGGGATAAGTAAAATGGAACATTAGGCCAAAATTTGTGGGGATTTTTTTTCGCGAGTACAATAGTTCCTTTATTGTGTGAAAGGAAGTAAAAATAGTTGATTATTTTTAGACTAAGGCGAGCCCTCCCCCCCCCCTCCCCCTTCTGCTTTACATGATTATGGTTGTGAGTGTTGAGTCATCTATAATGGCTGATCATCATTACTAGGGATGCACCAATTAATCGGTCATAATCTCCCACTTTGCAGATTATTTATAACCTGCCTAATTTTGCAGATTCATCGGCGGAAAAAAATACGGTTGACCTTCGATAACTCAAAGCCTTGTGTCTCAATTATTCCTTTATCTCGAAGTTTTCGTTCGGTTTCAAAATAATTTAGTGTTTTCAATACAAAGTTGTCTCTATATCTCGAATATAAATACTTCTTTTAAATCTTAAGTTTTTACAAAGGTTCCGTTTCCATTTTATTCTTAAAATGCAGTCAAAATAAGAATTTTTTCCCCCTTTAACACATTGCTTTGTTTATCAGCTTGTGTGTGGGGGGGGGATGTATTCGCAATAGTGCTCCTTAATGCCACAGTGATGTAAAGGCTACGCGAGAAGCAGCCGATTGTGTTACTTTTTGCCATGGCAGACGACCAAGAATTTTATTGTTCGCTAATTCTTCATATGCTTACAAGTTTAGCAAAAATTGAAATTAGTAGAATTTATTTTCTGGATGAATCAAATAATCTGCGATTAGGACAAAAAGACGTTTGAAAGCAATACGAACTGAAATCAATAGAAAAGAAATAGGACCTGCGACACATAAACTTCATGACGTTTTAAGATGCGATAAAAATTGTAAGCAATCAAAAATAACTTCCTTTTTTGAAGTTAACTCACCCCCCCACCCCCCCCCTCCTTAAATATTTTGTTTTAATTCTTAAAGAAAATCAGGATACTTTCCTAAAGTTTCGATGATACCCTAATAAACCAGCTATTGGTGACAAACTTATTAACACGCTTTTATTAGCTTCACCTGTATGTATGTATGTATGTATGTATGTATGTATCCTGTAATGGAATCTTGCAGCTCAAATTTCGCCCACTTCCTGCGATCGGATTCTTTTGAAATTTGGCACGCGACCTCAGACCCGATGACAATGCAATATTCTATAATCAAATTAATTAATTAACCCTTTTAATTGTTAGTTTCCTCCTATTTTAATCAACATTTTGGCATGAATCCAACAATGTGAAAAAGGGAAAAATTTTAAAAATACATCAAAAAATGCTCGCAAAAATTATTTAGAAATATCTACAAAAACCTTTAATTTTTCTGCATCAGAACAAAATTTGTTCCAATGTTTCAAGGCAATTAGAACATGAAATATAAATGTTTTTAACTAATTTCATGCCAAAATTTAGGTGAGCCTTCAATTGGTAATTCATTGCTGATCAGACCATTGTTGAACAAAACTTTTATTCAAATGCATCTCAAATTTTCAAAGTAGTATAAATATGATTTCTGCAAACATACATCGATGGCTCACAGTAGCTTCCCATCGGGGTGCCCTTGTCTTACTTTATGATATTACCTCGCACTCGTTTTATAAATAATTTCGTCACTTGATATTTCTCCAACATAAGACTAAAAAGCAGAAAAATAAAATAATAGTTTAAAAAAAATAAAAAAACACACTTTCGTAGCAAAATGAACTAAAAAGTGAAAAATAATCTTTGGATGATAGTAGTTGACCAATCACTTAATTTTAATGTAATACAAAAAGCGTGGGGGGCTTCTTATCAGTTGTCTTGAATTTCTTCCATTTGTTGTCCAAGCAAAAATGTAAATAGACAGCACCCCACGCTTTTTACTTTCTTCTATATCTAATATATAGAAGAAAGTATTGGATTCGTGCAAATTTTCGAATTTTGACGGATTCGAACGTTTTGAGGTGTGCTGAGTTCATTTCGACTATTTTTGGAAAATGTCTGTCTGTCTGTGTGTGTGTGTGTGTATGTATGTGTGTCACGTCTGTGTGTGACCAGTTTTTTGTGGCCGCTCTACAGCAAAAACTACCGCATGAAATCGAACGAAATTTGGTACACATATGTGTCCGTATGTGAACTTGTGCCCATTGGTTTTTGGCGCGAATTCCTCCAAGGGGGGTGGAGCAATGGGACGTTTTTTGAGTTACGCGTGCTTGCTATTCCTCAGGAAGTAACTGGGGGAATCAAACAAAATTTGGTCCATATGTTGCCATTAACAGGAACAGGTGCTGATTCAATTTTGGTGTCAATAACTCAAACGGGGGTTGAGCTATAGAACGTTTTTTTGTCGTCAATTGTGACTGCTGTATCTCAAGAAATAATGAACAGAATGAAAGAAAAATTTATCGGCAAGTAGCCCTTAGTAGGTATAAGAGCTGATTTTATTTTGGTGTCAACAGCTAAAAAGGGGGTAGCGCAATCGCCCGTTCTTTTTTTCCATTGTGAGTGCCCTATCTCAAGAAGTAATGCTACGTTCTGGTTGAAATTTGGAATATATGTGAATCCATACGTAAACAGGCTTTGGTTCAATTTTGACGCCAATCGCTCCAAGAGGTGTTGATTTTTTTTTTTTTTTTTTTGCGAATAAAAATAGCTTTATTAATGCAACAATAAGAAAGATAAATCGTAATAGATTGTCGTCTGCGTATTTCTCGTGATTTTAATTGAATGGAAATGATCGGAAATATTATTTCAATGATTTAAAATTTTTAACTGTTGCCATCTTATGTTTGTTAACAAATAAATATTTGTAATTGATTCAAGCAAGGCTTTTAAAATAACTTTCAATTTTCGCTCTTTGCTTTGCTCTTGCAATAATTCAGACCTTTTGTCGGATGTCTTTTCATCCATAAGCTCATTATTTTTGCATTGAAAAAGGCGTTCCCTGTAACGCCGAAACACGTGTCTGCTGTAATTTATAAATTTGTGCTTCTACCTACGTTGTTTGGTCTGACTTTACTATTGGGATGGTCGTCAAGTTTTTGCATGTGTAATTTTGTTTTTGTTGGGAATATTGCTTCCTCGTCAAGCATGGGGAGGGATCAGAAAAAAAAAAAGAAAAATATAGAAGAAAGTTTCGTGACAGCCACAACATACTAGTTTTAAATAAATATGCACATACGAAGTAGTGAGAAGCAAAGGGATGCAAGCGGCAAAATTAAAAATTTGGAGACCAGTACACATGGTTGGTGAAACCCTCCTCTGTCTTGGGGTAAGAGATGGAACTAGTAGCCCTGGTTGGTGCTGCTGTACAGCATGATTTAGAAAAAAAATATCAATGAAAGCCTACCTGTAAGATGTAATCTTTATGCGCGTTTTTCTCAAAACTTGGAAAAGTTCACTTGCATCTCTTTGCTTCTCACTGCCTCATTATACAATGTTACGTCATGCTTCATGAGTCTATACTTTTCTCCTTTAGAATAGTGCTTTTAGATAACCTTATATTTTTTTAAATACATAAAAAACTTGGATTAAATGGCTACTAATAATTTAAAAATAAATTAAAATTAAAAGATGCTCCTAAATTTGCCTCCCTACCACAGGCTGCCCCTAATATTTTTAAATATTCTTATCCAGTTAACATTATGTGATTTTATTAACATTAATATGAAAATTGACTGAAATTTTGAAATTATTTTTGGGAAATTAGGAAAGATGAGAAAATCATCTTTCAGAAATAAACTGTTAACTATTTCCAAAGTCAAAAAAAAAAAAAAGGGGGGGGGGAGAGAAAAGAAAAAAAGTGACAGAGGAATTGGTAGCATTAGGAAAAATCATGATGATCATTAATCGGCCAGAGCCGGTTACCAACAGCCGGTAATCGGCCAATTTGCTTATCGATGCATTCCTGACATTACTACTGAAAAACTGATGAACAAAAGCCTGCCGCCACTTGCCGGTATATAATTAAAAATATGTTAGGAAGTTTCATCTACAATTGAATCCTGGCAGGAAATCAGAGGCATCTCGTCATCGATCTGATGCAACCGATTTCGGTACCTTCTAGCAGTTCCTCGAAACCACGGAGGTACGGATGGTTGTGGAAATCTCTTTGATGGAATAGTACCTTGACTAACTAAAGGTGAGAATCAAGACTTCTACAGTTCTTTGTTCTTAACACGTGCTTCGTATATTTTGCATTTTGTTCAAGAGAAAACGAAAGTTGAACTAAATTGCTCTAAAAAATGGGGGAAAAGAAAATGAATAACGGAAAGTGAAACTACGAGTCTTTAAATGGGGTAGTTTCCAAAATTTTAAAAGTATTTTTTTCTGAAAGAGCATGTTTGGAAACATAGGATCTGACCATTTTTAAATAATTTGATTAAGTTTAATATTTAAAAAAAAACTTAAATCGGTGTGCTTTCATTATTTATGTTTTGTACCGATGACATCACAAATGATGAAATGCCATTCAAAGTTGCCATTCACAGAGCTAAATGTTTAATTCGCATCTTTACTCACGTGTATTGGCAACGATAGGGTTGATAGCAAGCGTAGAGTGCAATTTTAACTCACTTCTTGATCATCATAACGTGGAAACGCTGTAGAAAGATGTGGCAAAATGCATCGTTTGTGACGTCATCAAGACCACGCCTTGTTTGAAAAATCAGACATTTAAAAAAATTAATTAAAAAATAACTGTTGGGAAAATAAAAGTATTTTCTGGGCCCATGTTATTATTTTTGCTTATTCTATCAATAGTACTTTTGACTGAAGGAAACAACCCCATTGTGCTAAAATGCAGGAAATAAATTCATTCTTTTATAAACATCGACGCTATTCTAAAGGCGTAAAATGAGTACAGAATTATACTTACAAGTATGATGTCAACGATATAAATTCACGTGAATGTTGTTTAAGTGAAGTACAAACCATAAGAAAGTCTGACTGCCTTTAAATTTACATTTTGTAGTTCATTCACAGTTAGATATCCTTTGTGCGTTTTCAAAAAAATATGTTTTGAAGTAGTCTTGTCTTAATATTAAAATTAATTTCTTATTTTGGAATTCTATGAATCGTAGCTTGATTTTGTATTCTTCCGTTAGTTCTATTTCGATATGGGTTCACTCCCCCCCCCCCCAAATATTCCCCTTTTTGAATTCATTTAAAAAAAATTTACGATGAGGCCATCCCGAAACTTTCTTTTATACGTTTCACGTGAATACTCAGTATTTTTACAGATTTATCAAAGGGTGTCGCACCCTCTAAGGCGGCCTACACGAAAAAGTAATCAGCATTAGTTCCCTTGTAGGAGATATCTGTAATTTCTAAGCTTGGATAACTTGTTACGATGCACAAATACATTTAAAGGCAAAAAAATCTTCTACTGCGCCACCCCCGGAGGCAATGATCGCGAAAGTGTAATTAGCACTAGTTCGCATCAGGATCCATCAACATGCAAACATACCTATACACTGTAAAAAATATCGGAAAACTCTCTGAATATACAAAAAAGTTTTCCGTAATACACAGATTCGTACGCCCTCCACAGTTTTCTGCTATAATCAGAAACGTTTCCCGTTAGCAAGAAAGTAAGAGTCGACGCATGCGCAGATTACACGGCAATTTTATAGTCCAGCAGCAAATCTAAACTGAAACTTTCGAAAGCACGCAATGAAAACAAGTGCTGACTCATGTATGCGAAATAACACTCATCAAGGGGATTAGTAGAAGTTTTGTTCCTCGCATGAATTCACTGAAGATAATTTTAAAGTCTTATATTTTCTTGCTTATGTATCGTCATGAGATTGAATTTGAAGCTATGTCACTTATTTTTAAGTACGAAGTGCAAATTCTCGACGCATGCTCGCGGAAGGAATACAAACTGAAATTAAAAACCAAATAACTGCCTAGAGGACGCCATGTAAATTCATTGCGTCGCATAACTTGTGTAGGTAATTTACTTTTTTCTTGGATACTTTTCTTCTTTCTACCAAATGGGTAATTTTTGTTGGCAGAATTTTATTCTGTCATAAAAATCACCTTTTTGGTGACCAAAGCCTGCAAAAGACCACCACCGACGAATAGGTAAGTCGCTTTGCAACTCTATTACTTTAAAGAGATTTAGTTCATATAAAAAAACTTAAATAAGTGTTATTGTGTACTTTGTTTTTATGTGTCAATCTCAGTTAATATTTGGCTGAACATTTATGTATCAAGCATTATGAATTAAATGTTATAATATGCAAATTGTCAGGTTTGATAGTTCGTCTTTAAGGTTGCATGTTTTCATTCTCTTGTAAACAGTGTAGCTAGATTGTATGAAGTAAAAAAAAAACTATCTCTTGTAATTAGGAACATAGTGCTTCAGTATTATCTAAATGACGATATCTCTTTAAATATTTGCATTAGCGAAACGCTTTAAATTAGTTAAATGTGTATTAATTTATTTAACAAATAAATACATGTATGTATTTAAAAGTGTCTTCATTTTTTTCGTTTTACAAGCCTCAATTTTACCAAAAGCAAAAAAAAAAAAAAAAGACTTAATAAAATAATTTTGTATTTTTACACCATATTAAAGTATTTGACTTATAATTCATATGATACTTTGATTTATAATGTATATGATACTTTGATTTATAATGTATATGATACTTTGATTTATAATGTATATGATGTTGCTTTTTCGAGGGGGGGGGGGTGCTTCATAGCATTTTATGGGTGCACCATCACTCTTATGGTGGGGGGGGGGTATTCTCGTACATATGAAATGGAATAATCATGTAATAGAGTTCAATGTTTTAATAAATAAAATATATAATGCATTTTGCGCACACTGTAAAAATAAAATCAGTAACCCATTTTGAATAAGTATTTATATTTGTGATGAGCTGGAAAGGGCAAGAACAGAAGAATCAACCCGAATGGTTCCAGCAGGGGGACTTGGTGTCATATTTAAATTCATCAATTTCTCTGTTGGTACTTTTCGGTACACTTTGTTCGTCAGAGAAATTGATTTGAGGTGAACGAATTCCGGAACGCGAAGGGTAGGTAAGTCCTGTCAAATTTTATCCGAAGATAAAAGCTATCAAGTTTGATACAATTTATGTTTTTAAGTTCTGCATTAAAAATACAATATGTTGATAGTTTTGTCTTGAAAATATTGAGAGAAAAACTGAAGTTTAAGATTGCTTAACAAACAATCCCCACTTTTCAGAAGGTACCCCCACTCCAATTCCTCGACGATTTTGTGATTAGGAGTGAAACTAGTAGATTATTTCATAATTTTTCAAAAATTTATAACTGTGCATATGTTATGCTGTTAACCATGCTATTTGTCATTAGAAATTCAAAAAAAAAAAAAAAAAAATCCACGAATGATTCTAAAATTGCTTGTATTATTGCTCTTAGATATGGAAGAATTGAAACTGATATGGTATGCAATACTATAATAAAGAATTATATTTTAGAAAAAATCACGGAAAAGGATTCCGAAATTCTCGGAAACGTTTTTGAAAATTGTTTGAAGAATTCCGAAATACTCGGAAACGTTTTCGAAACTTTCATGAACCACAGCTGCACAGAATACTCAGAAACATTTCTGGAAATTACGGAAAGAGGATTCCGAAATACTCAGAAACGTTTCTGAAAATTACGGAAAGAGGATTCCGAAATACTCAGACACGTTTCTGGACATTACAGAAAGAGGATTCCGAAATACTCAGACACGTTTCCGGACATTACAGAAAGAGAATTCCGAAATACTCAGAAACGTTTTCGAAAATTTCATGAACCGCAGCTGCACGATATACTCAGAAACGTTTCCGAATTTTTTTTACAGTGTATGAGGGGGACCCGAAATATTTTGGTAATGTAACATTTGAAGAAGCGCGTTCTACATTACATACAGACAATAGGGGAAGGTTGGAATTTGACGTTGTTTCGTGCTGTATTTTCGAGGGAAACCGAATGAGCAAGCTAAAACTTAAATACAATAGATGACAAAAATGTACAAAAAAAAAAAAAATAATAATAATAATAATAAAAGAAAAATTTGCAGTTACTGCACTTTACCTTCCCATGGCAGTATAGTTTTAGAAGTTCGGGTAGTTTGCTCGCGCACATTACACCAGTGGTCCCCAACCTTTTTTTACCTAAGAGTACTAGGGTAACGGCACCAGTCACAGACATGCTTAAAACATCGCTCTCAGGGTAACTCAATTTTCTGAGCCTTTTAATGTATTTTAGACTTTTTAAACTATTTTTCTGTCATGCAACCCCATCTCATCTAACGTTTGGCTGCTTCTGGATCCACACTCGTAGTTAATTCTATTTTTACTTGCTCAATTCTGAAAAAAGGTCCAACCCCCCAGTAACAGATATTAACAATTCTGATGACACCCAGCAACAGATAGGAAGAGGAAAGGATTAGTTTCGAACAAAATTCCTTTTTTCTCTTCAAAATGAGCAAAAGTTCTTTATTATTATTAACACGCTTTTATTAGCTTCACCTGTATGTATGTATGTATGTATCTTGTAACGGAATCTTACAGCTCAAATTTCGCCCACTTCCTGCCATCGGATTCTTTTGAAATTTGGTACGCGACCTCAGACCCGATGACAGTGCAATATTCTATAATCATGTAAATTAATTAACTCTTTTAATTGTTAGTTTTCTCCAATTTTAATCATTATTTTGGCATAAATCCAACAATGTGAAGAAGAAACTTTTTTTAAAAAAAGTATTAAAGAATGCTTGCAAAAATTATTTAAAAATAACTATAAGAACCTTAAATTTTTCTGCATCAGACAAAATTTGTTCCTATGTAATTAGAACATGAGTTATAATTGCTTTTAACTAATTCCATGCCTAAATTTAAGTGAGCCTTCAATTGGAAATTCATTGTTGATCAGGCCATTGTTGAACAATACTTTTATTCAAATGTATCTCAAAGTTTCAAAGTAATGTAGATATGATTTCCGCACACATACATCGATGACTGAGATGGATTAGCTGGATTAGCCAATTACTCCACAGACAATTTATCAGCGAAGTTGAGTGTTTTTGGAGCTCGGCTATTACACTTTAAGGGGTACAGTTGCTCTTTTTGGAGTTCGAGAGATCACGTTTCGAATGCGACCCGAGACCTTTAGTCGCTTTTTTTGGGCAAATTTCATGAACATGTTGAACAATGATTTTGAACAATGTTGAAATGCATATTTTTTCGTAAAACAAGTTAAACTCAAAAGAAGAAAATAAAATAATAGTTAAAAAAACTAAAAAAACACGCTTTCGTAGCAAAATGAACTAAAAAGTGAAAAATAATCTTTGGATGATAGTAGTTGACCAATCACTTAATTTTAATGTAGTACAAAAAAGTGGGGGACTTCTTATCAGTTGTCTTGAATTTCTTCCATTTGTTGTCCAAGCAAAAATGTAAATAGACAGCACCCCACGCTTTTTTGTATTACATTAAAATTAAGTGATTGGTCAACTACTATCATCCAAAGATTATTTTTCACTTTTTAGTTCATTTTGCTACGAAAGCATGTTTTTTAGTTTTTTAAACTATTTTTTTTTTTTTGAGCAATCACGATTGCTTATTGTTCTCATTTGACCGTTTTTGGTGTCCGTGCCTTTTTAAACTTGGACCAGAAGCCTCTGCAGCACCACCGCCCACCGCCCTCTGCTGGCGGCGCGGCTGCTCCGGTTTTGAGCTATCCGTTTCTCCTGGTCGGAGGTGTCCATGTCCTACACACACGCACGTTCACACATACACACACACGACTTCACACACATCCACTCACACACGCCTACGTGCATACATACAGGTCTACGCACGCACACAACTATGCACACGTAACCGCCCAGGAGGAGAGGCAGACTAGGGGGGACAGGAGCCGTTTCTAGAAGCAATAACTCCAATGAGTAGGGTCCTGTCTCAGTTCGTGATTGCGAAAAACATAATTTGAATTCAAAATTTCAGAATTCAAATTAATTTTTTTTTACATCTAAAATTTTATTCAATTCAAACGAACGTGAAACACCGGCTGACCTCGTGGTGGCTGTACATAACCTTCCACCACCGCCTCGTAAATACCAACTGGCTCATAATATTCACTCTGATAACACTAGATGGTTGCGCCGTACTCATGGGTCGCAGAAACTTCAGTTTTACCCGCCTAAAATTCTTATTATTTAAATCCGAACTTATGACTGTCTGTTACTGGTGCCATTACCGTTAATAGAATACCGGTCGCACGAGTACGGGCACCATCAATTTTTCAAGACTATAAAGAGGTGGACATAGCTAACCATACAGACACACAATGTATTTAAAAACGATTAGAGCAATTTTAAGGTAGTTTTTAAAAAATCTAATATACATGAAATAAGTAAATACAGTTCACTTCGATTATCCGCCGCCTTTCACTTTCAAAAAAAAAAAAAATCTCTTTCGGCGATGAATAACTGAATGTAGAGTAAACAAATGCGCATATTCTAACTTAACAAGTGCAAAACATATATTTTGACTCTTCTATTTCTTTCTCCCACTCCCTTCCAGAGACATTGAACCTTACCAGATCACCGAAACCTGGCCAATTGTAATTTTATTTTTAGATCTAGCCTACTTACTGATTTTTCGATTTACCTTACTTACTGGTGTTTAGAGCCGCTCGCCTTGTCTAGTGGTCAGAGGAGTCTGACTGCGATAAGGTGGTCCCGGGTTCGAATCCCGGCTCGGGCATGGACGTACTTTCTTTCTCTTGTCCTTCCTTTGTGTGAATGTGTTGTGTAGTGAATGGTTGCCTACCCTATAAACGGGTCCTTATGGCATGTGTGTTCTATGGAAGTCGGACTTCACACCAAATGTCGGTACAGTTGGAAAAGTGAAGTAGCGCACCCTAAATTGCCAGTCTAGCTGGCACAAGATAACAACAACTGATTTTTAGATCTACATTAGTAACTAATTTTTGAATCTACCCTACTTACGTGCGTATAAACGATTGACCAGGCCAGTCTTGAAAGAATTCTCCTCGTCTTCCCTATGCGTTTTTGGAGTAACCTAACTTGGTCTGATGTAGTAAATCTGTTTGCACGATTGGATTGTGTGTGTGTAATCAATTTCCTGTAATGAGCTATTCTTTTATAATTTTAACATGCATTTTTTACACATACTTATCTTTTTAGCTATGGTTTAAATGTAGGCGGGTGTTATTGATCTTTTTTAACCTATTGCATGCATTAACATCGTTTTTACTGAAGTTGCGGATTATCTGCGATTTCGCTTATTCGTGGTTACCCAATATTTCGCGGATAATCGGTCAGTGTCCTGTACTAAATAATGAAAGCATTCATACGAAGTTCGAAATATAAAATGCAGGGGTGCCCACCCCCCTAAGAGCAAGGGTGCACCCCTTAAATATCGCGAACCCCCACGAAGAGCAAGAGCCCCCCCCCCCCGAATAAGAATAAAATATCCCTCAAAACAATCCCCCTAAAAATTTCAATAGAGCTGTCCCAGGACACCCCTGTAAAATGTATAAAGTTCAAAGTTAACATGTAACTGATCGTTGTTTCGGAGTAAGTTGAGTACTATAATTTTACAGGTAGTAAGCAATCGTTATGGTGCTCATCGGTACTAGCGTGGGAAGGTAAAGAGCAGTATAAGGTTTTGAAATACTTGAAGAAACAATTGTTAAATCTCTACATAGTATAAAACGAAGTCTCCAAAAAGCGTCTGTGTGTTAGAACTCGCAAAACTCGATAACTACCCGGCCGATTGCGCTGAAATTTTCACAGTTAGTTCCTTTAAGTCCCGAGAAGGTTTGCAGACCAGGTCGAAAATAATTCGATGAATAGTTCTTATTTTATTCCAATTTATGTCAAATTTTCACGTAAACTCCCGAATATGGGGGTGAAAAATTACTCGCAAATAATATTATATATCGTTGGAAAGGAAAGAATTTTCCGCGTTCTACGCAATTTGTTCCAATGCTCGAACTTAATTGCGGCGGGAGTTTTTTACGTTTTTAGCTCGAATTTGTTTATGCTTAGCTGAAATTTAGGCACTACTTTCTTCATTAAATCCATCAATAAAAAGTGAAGGAATTGTCCCACAGTTTTCTTTTTGACAGCATTGGATAGAGCTGCTTTTTTTACTCCAGGTCTAACTCGACCTCGGGTCGAAAGTTAAACCCTCTATCTCCATTAGAAAAAAAGTTACGAGCGAATTAAATGAAGTTCAAAAATCTGTTCTCTATTCAAGTTTTTAACCATTTTATTTTGCGTCCCCACGGTAACGCTTTTTGAATCCATTGTTTTTTTTTCATCTTTCTCATTTTCAATTCTTAAATTTATTTTATTTTGTGTTTCCATGGCTACGCCTTTTAAATCCATCTTTCTCATTTTATTTTAATTTCTTAAAAGTATTTTAGTATCTGTCGTCATTGTTTGGCGAGAAAATTTTGCATGATGGTTTTTTTTTTTTTTTTCATTTAATCCTGGTTATTGAAGATACTTCACTTGACGCAATGGGTTTTTTTTTTTTTTTCAAGGTAGACCGGGCAAAGCCGGGCAACGCAGCTAGTTCTGTAACTAAAATAGGGAAATGTTTGAATTTGAGATTTTTCTGCATGAACACAAGAAACAAGCGGACAACTTTTTTGTTTTCTAATACGTTTCTCTTTATTATTTTCCAGAAATTCTCATGTCAAATAACGGATTTTAGGACTATGTCACCCTGAATATGCAACATTTCTATGCCTCCAGTTCTGTTCTTATAGAAATAAGCTCTGAAATGTGTGCTTTTACTTACGTTACGCAACTTTCAACTTTGGATGGTTATTTATTAACACCAGAAAATCGCCCGCCAAGGTATGACGGGCGAAAATTGCTTCTACATTTGAACGAAGCCATTGCCTGTTTGGTGATAGTTTGATAGTTGACATTGTAACCCTAACACCAGGGAATTAACCCTAAACTCCGGTAGATAGCGTTATTTGTTGACCAAGTTTTCGTTTCTTCATTCCCCTGAAATGAGAGCCTTGCCAGTAAAATAGTTAAGTTTCCGGATCCAGTTCAGCTTTGTCACAATAAAGCATTTCCCTGCATGCCAAACATTGCCAAAAAATAATTTCAAATTTTATTTATAACTTACTGAATTTTTGGTGTTTCAACCATAGACTAATAATAAGAATAGACCAAGCTATGGCAACCCTTTTGCTGCTCATAAACCAAACCATGTGACTGGTGGATATCCCAGCAACAGCGGGCGTTGATCGTAGCAGACGATCAACGCTCGCGAGAAATAAAATAAATAGAATTGATGGAACACGGAAGAATGATCTTTTATGGAGTCCGATTTGTAAATTTGTTATTCTAAGTTGTAAATATTTTGTTAATATAGTGAGTTTTTCGTTTAGATAGTATTGTGCATTTTCTTTAGTCAATTTCAATAACTTTCTAAGCAATAAAAGATGCAAGCGACCAAGAAGAATCAGCAAACGGTAAGATTTTTACCGACAGTTTCAATTTAAGATACCGATTAGTACATTTTTGCGTTAACGCAAAACGTTTACGCCATTTCGTTCACGCCAACGCTGACAGCTCCAAATGAAATAAAAGTTACCGAAAACTGATCAAAAACTATTACTAATGTCAAAATAATGCATAACTAAAAGAAAAACAGTTCAATCTCTGCACCTGGCAGTTTTTTTTAATGAAAACACATTGTCTTAAAATACATGTCGAGTGCCAAACTATAGATAATCCTCCCATCTGGCAACCATGCTGCCAAAGTTTTCGCCAAGCCTCCCACTAGTCACATGATGTATCCATGAGCCAAATATTTCATCAGCAAGTCTGGGAAAGCTCGGTCTACTCTTATCATTAGTCTATGGTTTCAACAATGAAATAATGCCGTTACGCATGCCATGGAGCGCGTTTTATTGTTGGTGACGTCAGGGCGTTACTTGATCAGTGATTTTGGCACTAATATATATGAGGATTGAAAAAAAAATCTTTTGCATGAAATTTCATTAAAAATTAAGTTTTTATTTTTCCTGATCGTATCACGCGGCGGGCACACATCATGAAACACTTGGCAGGCACTGGTGCCCGCGAGCATAGGATTAGGGATCCCTGTATTACACTAAATTACTCTCCAAAGCTGTCATTAATTTATGAAATCTTTGCAAGCATCTAATAGTATATAGTTGATACATATTGTATAGAATTTTTAAAAATTGGATTCTCATTTATTCTTCATTCTAATTGCAGAGTCCCGAAAAAAACAAAATATGAAGAGTGAAACGGAATTTAACCAAGATGTGAGATATTCTATTCCTCTTCTCAGTCATTTGATTTTACTTTAATCTTTTTTTTCTCTCCCCCAAAGGTTGAATTTGTTTCAAAGAGATTATTTTGATTGATTATATTTTTCTTGATCTATTAAAATTTTCCAATAACTTTCAATTTCCTACAAACAATTTTAATGTCATTAATCTTATAATTCCGACGCAAAAAAGGAATTGGGTTATCAGTTAGACCTGTCTATTTGTGTGTCTATCTATGGCACCCTAGCTCCAAAACGGATAAACCAGCATTGAACATTTTGTCCTTTTAGGAAGGCTACTTGATCGTGGGAGTTTATTTATTTTTTTTTTTAATAGTTTTCATCTTCGCAAGACTTTGATGTCAGAAAGTATTGCTCAAAAACCGTGACATTTAGCATCGTTCACAATTTTGGAAGGGAAAACTTACTCGCACTTTTAAAATATTAGTACCAATCGAAAGAACGCATTTTTCTGTCTTTGATAGAATTTTTATGAAACTTCCAAATTAGACAGAACTGGGCGGTCATTCCAAGCTCGTCAGCTTGCGAGATCGAGATTTTCGCTCACGTGATCGGTTGCGATGTAGAAATGTCGCAAAGTAGTGTTCTAATCTGCTCGAACTTAGCTTGCGACTAGGTTCGAGTAGATTAGAATACTAGTTTGCGACATTTCTAAGTCACAACCGATCACGTGAGCGAAAATCTCGATCTCGCAAGCTGACGAGCTTGGAATGACCGCCCTGGATATATGAAGCAGTGAGAAGCACAGGGATGTAAGTGGACATTTTCAAGTTTTCAGTAAAACGCGTTTAAAACTCCGGTCCTGGGTAAGCTTTCATTGAATAGATTTTCTGACTCATGCTGTATAGCAGCACCTACCAGGGCTACTAGTTCTATCTCTTGCCCCAGGACAGAGGAGAGGTTTACCTACCATGTGTACTGGTTATCTCAAAATATTTAATTTTGCTACTTTTACATCCCTTTGCTTGTTACTGCCGCATATGTCCTTTTAATTGTTAATTTTTAAATGCAATGCTACGCCTTAATTCACGTGATTGGTAAAGATTTCATTGTTGGGGCACACAATCGGAGAAAGCTCAATGATTTAAAATTTTTATCTGTTCCAATTCCTTTTAGTTAACAAAAAAGATATTTGTAATTAAGCAAGGTATTTAAAGGTATTTTCAATTTTTCCTCTGGAATGTGCTTTCGCGACTGACTAAGCACTGAACTAAGAACTGACTTAGCACTAAAACTAAGAAGCTGAGATCATCTTTCCTTTTTCTTGTTTTCCCGTGTTATCTAGAAAACATTTAAATATATTTAAATTTATATGTGTTCTGGCCCTTGAGGTTCATCTTCAAATGACTTAAGACACGGGATTTTAAAAAAGTTGTAACTTGACATGAGTTCTTACGAATGACTTAGTCGTATAAAATTTAGATTTACAAAAAGCCTGGCCCATATTCTTTGGTGATTCTGCCTCCTGGTGGTGGATACTGGGTAGATGGCGTCCAACACAGCCCTGTTGAAGTTGAGGACAAAGCAGTAATCCCTGGGTACCATTTTCAACCGAAAATCGAGAGGGATGAGATGGCTCTACTCTACAGAACACATTTCTTTGGAAAGGTGACATTTTTATTGTCTTGTATATATTTGTAGTACAACATACGTGTGGATAATCAACGCATTTCGAGTATTTTTTTTTTAACGTTTTCGTTGTTTATAATCTATTCTCTTCATGAAAATATAAAATGTTGCTGTGAATATGCCTGAGACGGACTGGCCTGGACTCGATCCGAGATCCGATGGATTTAGAACCGCTATATCAGTGGCGGCTCGTGCCTTAATTTAGCGGGTGGGCCCGCTGTATAAAGTTTTCAGAATAATATTTATACAGATAAAATGAAGAGAAATATAGTTAGTAATGCTGAGCAATAAAATACGTTATTTTGCAGTTTCTTTATTTCGTGCTTCTCTTCAAGCGTCGAAGTTGAAATCGGTAGTTTTAGAAATGCATATACTTGATTTTTTTTTTTTTTAATTTCAAGATAAACAATCTAAATTTTCAAGACATCCAACCAATGCAACTAGTAATAAACAACACACAGCATTAATCAAACTACTACTACACTCTTAATATCAACACGATCAGTTGCGGCAGCATTAATTTCTATTTAGCCATGCTTCCTTAGAGCAAATCACGAACGTAACAATATTTTTTCTAGAAACAAACAGTTCCTTTAATTGCCTATATATTCTTCGTTTTCAAAATTAGAATTATTGTGTGGAACCACATCACAATACCTACTGGTCACATTTCATTTAGAGTTCAATTCATTTTTTTTTTTTTTTTTTGCATTTTAATAAAATATGTAATTTTTTGAAATCTTTGTATGCGCTTGCTGATAAATCAATAATTTTTTTAATGCCATTAAAAAAATCAGAACACTTAAGAATATTTCAACTTTATAAAAAAAAATATAAATCCTTTTTTGTTTTTGCACATATTTCAGAAATCTTTTTGCTAAATGATAATCATTTCTAAAAAGCTGTGCATTCGTTTGCTTATCCTATTAGTTTAAAAATTCTGTCGTTAATTATATAAAAAATCGTGAAACTTCCATAGTAAATTTTGTTTATAAGGATATACAAAACTTTCGACATTTTAGTAATTTATAAAGTTGTTTATAAATTTTAGTTTGCCCTATGTCACAATTTTGTTACATATATTGTACTGACTGCAAGACGTATTACTTTTAAGCTGTATCTTTAATATAAAAAAATGCTTAGCTAATACAATAACATGGAAATACACACACACACACAACAACAAAAAAGTTTGAATTTTGAGATCTTGAATTCAAACTGTGCTTTTCTCAATCGTGAATTGCGATAGGACCCTACTCATTGGGTTTCTTGTTTGTGCTAAGGACTTTTATCGCAACCATAATTTGAATTCAAGATGTCAAAATTCAAATGAATGTCAGGGGTCAGATGTTATGCGCTGGATATGTTGTGTGCTGGAATCTATTTTCATGTAAAAAGGATTGTGTGAAGTCAAGAAGGGTCGTTAATAAATAATTCGATTCCAAACCACATGGACACTGCATTATAAGCATAGAAAAATAAAATGAAAGGACGGATGTTATTCAACGGTCAAGTGAAAACAATAAGCAATTCGTGATTGCTCAAAAAGAAGTTCATCGAGAAAACGCACACCTGCGTGAGTGACCTAAAGCCAATCATTTTTTTAATAACTAAGCTAGAGTGTTGAAACTCCCATAATTTTTGAAACAATCGGAAGTTTTTAAATAAATAAAAATCAATAGTTTGGACATTTTTGAGGTAATGTAGCCGCTATGCCTTTAAGAACTTAAAGCGATGTACCGGGTCAAACTGAAATAATTCAAGTTTTCGCTCAACCGAATAGTTTAACATAGAAAATAAATAAATAAAGCCTATTTTACGATTAATACTTATTAGTACTTTAGCCACTTATCTGAACAAAGAAGAAAATTGAATAGATCTCACCCAATTGAAGCTGTTTTGTAAAAGTTTCGGACAAATTCAGAACTTTTATTGGCACCACACTCAAAAACCAATTAATCTGTGCTGTGTGCTACTCGAAAATGAAATCTCTATTCAAAAATTCCAAAAATTCTGCTCATATTAGTTCCAAGCAGAAAATTAAGTAAATAAAAATATGCATGAGTTGCGATAAATCCATAAAATTGTAAATCCTTTTTCCAGATATTAACAACCGTTTAAGATTAAAGACAAAAGTGGGTCGGAGCACGTGAGAAACTTTTTTTTTATTCCCATGGGCTCGCTTTTTTCTGCCCTCCGAGCTGTTTTTTCGTACAAGTGAAGCGCGCGTAAAACATTTCCCTCCTTCTTTGCCCTAACTGGTATTGAGTAGCGACCCTTTATACTGAGAGATGCGACACAGACGTACTGCGCGCTGATTGGTCACTGGCAAAAACCGTCCAACGCTCAAGTTCCCGTCCATAGGATTTACATTGCGCGCAACACGCGCTCAAAGAAAAAAGGTGGATTTCTTTTAAAATACGGAAAACTATTCAATTTAATTTTTGGTTTTACATTCTTTGATGTGTTGGTTACCTATATCTTTCCTTCACTAAAGAGAAAATTTCCCCAGGAATTTCTGAAAAATTGTTTTGTTTTGCCAGGCTTACGTTCAAGGTTTTGTTTCTTGTATCCTAAGCGATATTTTCGACTTTGCTGGCAAACCAATACGTTTAGGATATACTTTAATGTATTAACTTACTTTCTTTCGAAATTCATAGTGTTTTTTTTTCTTGTAATATTAGTTTTAATGCTGGATTTTCCGATTCATGAAAAAAGCATGCATTGGCGACATTCGGGATTTAAACACGCGCCAATCAGGTTACTGTACTCAATGTTAAAAAGTTTGTATTTACAAACAAACAAAGCTGGATAATTGAAGGATTCTCTTTTACGTGATTTATATAATAAAGTTGTTGCTTTAAAACCATTAGCAAGTGTACGTTTGACCTTTTTTTTTTAATTTTTAAATCTGATAGCGTGAACTTTTGAATCAATTGGCTTCTACATTCTAAAAACATTTTAGTTATTTTAATTTCCTCCTGTTTTCGCAGGGTGTGCTGCTGTATTAGTACATATAAATCCGACGTTTATTTTAAAATTATCATGATATCCGATAATTTCGATATTTATTTTTGGAAACACGATGCTTGCAGTATCGTATATGAATATTACTTAGTACCTCAGTTTTCAAGGCTATGTAGCATGGTGGATAAGGGACGCGCTTGGAGGTAGGGAGGGCGTCGGTTCGATTCCCGATGGAAGCAAAATCGTTTTCGTCAGCGCATTTTAAACTTTTAGTATTATCACTGCCAGAATTAGTTTTATCACCAATTAAAATCCTATAATAATTTTTTACTAAATAAAAATTTGTAAAAAAAAAAAAGATTTTTTTTTTTTAAGTAGAAATTTTTTGAAATGACTTGCACAAATAATGCACTCAATTATTCTTTTACAGAATTTAATTTTAATTGAGCGAAGAAACGATTTTCGTTGTAATTCAATTCTACGGATTTCTTCCTCATACGATATTAAAAGCTAATGTGCTTGAATTCAAAATGCTCCTGTAAAAAAAAAAAAAAATAGTTGAAACTTAAGTAATTGAAACTTAATTCATCACTGAAATTTATTTAAAATATCATATATTGATATTAATGAATTTTTAATATGTTAGATGTGTTTAATACATGTGTAAAAAGTTCTATGGTTGGGGTCGTAAACATAACCCCGCAACATTGTGAAGGCTACGCAGCGCTGCCGTGTTAGGTTTGCCTCAATATTATTATTAAAATTTTTTATAAACCTTTAACAAGATTTGATTTGCGTAGTGTTTAAAATATATTTCATTCATTAGTCTGTATCAAAGCAAAATGTATGGCAAAAAAAATTCAAAATTCAGCTGTTTTAGATTTAACTACTCTCTTAACTAAATTTATTGAGCAAATTGCTTGTTTATTGTAATTAAATGCCTTAGGTACTGCCTTTTCAAGTACTTTTCATTTTTTTTTAAGGAACGAATCATGCAATTTATCGCGAGTCGGGAGTAAAGGGCCCCAACAAAACAAAACGGGAGGGGGGGGGGGCTAGGCTATAGCTTGTTAAGCTTATAGGTAAATTCGGTCCAGCCGAAGATTTATTTCGAAGGACTCAAGAGCAATATTGTGAAATACCACTTGTCCCAAATATATCAATCCTTGAAAATAAAAAAAATATAAAAAAACACGATATGATACATAAACGGCAAAATTAAGCGTGGAATATTCATTCTTGACCGCTTGAAACTGGCTGCTCTGCGCCAAACAAGCGATAACGCGCGAGGCGCGGATGCCCTCGCCAATTCGAGTTGGACGGTTTTTTCGACTCGGAAGTATGCGCAGAAACGCTATTTCAGCCTGTGTCGCATCTCTTAGTATAAAGGGTCGCTAGTATTGAGTATTGAGTGAAGATACTTTTCCAAGGGGCAGGGAAGCTGCTGCCCATGCAGCAGAAGTCGGGGTGACACGGACTTGCCGTTTTGGTGCCTGGTTGAATCGTTGTGATTGGTTAGGAGCGGAGGTGTGGCAGGGGGCAACAGTTGAAATGGCCCAAGAATCATTCTCAAAGCTTGCAATCGCGAACGCTAACACATGGAAAACTTGTAATATTTTATTAGCGATATGCAAAGTGCTAGAGATTTAAAATCTGTTTCATGCCCCCAATTCTTCGTTTTTTGTGTAACTGAAATACAAAGCGTTATTTTTGAATAATTTATTTAACTGTGCACAGTTTGTCTGGGTGGGCCAAGCCCACCCGGCCCATAGTGACGAGCCGCCCCTGCGGCTATATAAACAGGCCAACGTATCAGCTTAAGTTTAGCCATTTTGATCGGATTTTTGACTGTTGCGGAGCTAGGGTTACCAGAGAAAAGTTTTGCGTTTTGCCAAATTAGCCGAAAACAATACTTTATTTAATAAACAATTCACGTGCCGCTAATAATTGCTGGAAGAGAGAAATCACCAAATGCGATAACTTGCCAGAAAAGACGACCTCTCAAACACGCACTCCGATCCAAAATGGCTGAATTTAAGCTGATGCGTCGGTTCGTATATATAAGGGTCTTAATTTAAGGGGACACTGGACGTTCAAAAGAAAGAAATTTTTGTCAAATTTTTGATATTTTTATTTTTTGAATTTATTTGAATATGAGGACAATTTTGTGAGTTTTGTTCTATTTATTATAGTATAGAGAATGACTTAAAATAAGTTTCAGTGTTGTGAAATTAAAATAATTACGCAAGGGACTTTTCAAAGTTTTGTTAATTATCGTTAAGGTTTATATACATTTTTAAAAATAATTGGTCTTCTAATTAAAATTTTTTAATGAAATTTTATAATTAAGCTTGTACTAGTGTTTAATTTCATGCAAATCCATCAATAATTAAAAAAGTTTGTTTTCAAGGTCCAGTGTCCCCTTACGCCTGATTGTTGAATATACGTCACTTGGCACAATTTTTTTTTTTTTTCCCCACGGGCGACACAACTAGTGAATAATAAACTCAATATGTGCTGCTCAAAAGTGATTGATGAAATATTAAAATGTTTCTCTGTAATACAGAAGTTTCACCTCTATCGTGTGTCTTTGTAGTACACTTTTTTTGAGCAATCACGATTGCTTATTGCTTTCATTTGACTCTTTTTGGCGTCCTTTGATTTTATTTTCCCACCGCCACCCTCCGCAGCATCACCGCGACCTGCTCCTCACGATGCTGCTCCTATAGCGATAGCCGTCTCCAGGTTGCATCCATGTCCTACACACACGCGCATACATACACACGCCTACACACACGCGCGCGCGCACACGCTCACAAATACACATTTGCGCACATACACACACGCACGCGCACACATACACACACAGATGCCTGCACACAGACACAAACACACACGCCTACACACGCACACACACACTCGTGATTGCGAGAAACATAATTTAAATACAAAGTGTCAAATTAATTTATTTTTTTTTAAATTTATTTACTTATTTTGTTTTTGTTTCAGGAGCATTTGAACTACCTTTCCATGGATGATATTTCGTGTCCACTGGTGATGTCTTTGATCGTGGATTCTTCGCTTTCTTCCAGTCAAGAACAAGTCAGAGTTCTCCTTAGGTGAAATTCAAATTGCTAAACACAGAGCCCTCCTTAAAATATAATTGTATGATATTACATAAAATAAATCTGCATAAAATTTATTTTGCGTTATATTTTTTGTGAACGGTTTTCGTTATGCGTTATATGGAGTTTTTTTCTTTTTTTGGTTGAAGAAAGGGGGGCGGGGGGGGGGGGGGTAGAAGGTATCCGACTCCGTTCGAAGACATCTTTTGAAAAAATAACTTGGATACTTTTTTTTAATGTTATTTTTTAACTCCATATGTTTTAAAACTATGAAAACAATGTAAAAACACGCTTTCAAAATATTATTTTTTTAAAAAAATGGATATTTTTGAAGAAAAATAGTGAAAAAATGTGTCTTACGCTAACAGCTATGGACAAAATTTGGTTCTAATCACATACAAATCCTTGTAGTAATACATTTGTATGACATTAATTTGTGTTTTGCTCTAAAAGTTTTCTTATTTTTCAAAAAAGTTCTGAAATATAGCCGAACAAAGTTCCTATACTTGTATTTTTTCGAAAACAAACGCCCTTGTTTAAACTCATCCGCATGAAAATATTATATAATAATAAAATTCAGCTTAGCTTTTAGAGGAAAACATCAATCATATTACAGAGAACTATCTCAGAAAATTTCTCATCAATACTCGAATAACTTTTTGAAATATCATTGTTACAGTTGACAGTTTTCTTCAAAAATATCGTTCTTCGGAAAACGCGTTTAAATGCAATTTCTGGTCTGGAGTTCAGTGTACGACTCTGTAATAATACAGCTATAACTCCAGTTGTAACTCACGTAGAGTAAAAACTAAGACAGTTTTGGAAAGCTAATGAATCAGACTACAAAATGAAATCATAAAAACAATTAAGAATATTTCATCGAAAATGTCGATTTTAACGCAGTCGGATACCTTGTTGAAACCCATGAAATCATCAGTATTCGGAATTTCGAAGCACATGTGCACGACACAGATGATGCACAAGTGCAGAACAAATTTATCAATGCATAAAATTGTGATGATGTAGCTCAAGTAAAACTTCACTCAAACTGACGTTAGCAGAGAACTATGGAAAATTTGACAGTCATATTTGTGGATTCAAAATGAAAAGACATATAAAAAAATTTCATTTTTTAAAACAATGTTCAAATTTGTTGGTATAATGCACTAAAAAAATTCGTAAAATGTTTTTATTTGTCAAATAGTGTTTATTAACCAAAAAATGTAAATAAGAATAAATATCAAGTGGTATTGCAGATAACATTAAAAGGGTTACATTTCGATTTTGTTTTAAAAAATGTCACGAAATATAATGCATGTTTAAGTGACAGCTAAAGCGAGAGTTAATGCTGTTATATATTAATTTAATGCTAAAACTTATAATCAAAAAATAGCATACTTTCCTCTAGTTGTGTATGCATAAAGTACCAATAATTAACAACTTTAAATGCTTTTTTACTTCCTTTTACAAAAAAGGAAGTATTATATTCACGAAAAATTCAACCCGACCACACGTGGATATGTGCCTAGGAACGTACAGACACCCGAAATATCCACTTTGACGATCCCCGAGTTAATTACAACGAGTTTTCTCGTGACGTCTGTATGTACGTATGTATGTGCGTAAGTGTGTATGTGTGTATGTATTTCGCATAACTCAAGAACGGAATGTCCTAGAAAGTTGAAATTTGGTACGTAGACTCCTAGTGGGATCGAGTTGTGCACCTTCCTCTTTGGTTGCATTCAGATGCTCCAAAGGGGTATTTTGCCCCTTTGTGGGGGGATATCATTGTTAATTTGATGTAAACTCAAGTGGTGTTATAATTTGGCGGGCACTTCGCGATATATCGCCAGTCTTTTGGTTGCCAAGTTTTGTCGCCAACTTGGCAACAAATTTGGCGATTTTTTTTTTTTTAAATCTGGTTTCAATTTGGCCACTGTTGGTGATATTTAGAGAATAAACTATTGAATCTTATTAAAACTGTCAGTGATGAGAAAAACTTGAAAGAATGAGAGTTAAAAGGGGCAGATGATGTGGTGATATATTTTTTTCTAACTGTTAGAACTATTTTTCTGTTTTTCTAAAATAAACTAAAATACTTTTTTTAGGACCAAAGATGGACTGTTGCATAACGTATTTCTCCTTGACGCAATGACAGTTGACACTTTAAATCCCGTAGAAATTGCAAAAGTAAGTAGCCTTGAGAACAATTTCCTATTCCAAAAAAAAAAATGTCTGTGTCTAACTTAAACTTTTGTTACTAAATTTGTTTTGATGTAGGTTATGTGTGAAGAAGCTGTTGTTGAGAGATTTACGGCCATCACGTTCCCTCGAGTAAGTTCGAACTTTTGTCACTTCTACCTTCATCCTTTTTAATTAAGCACTTTTATTACATACTAGTGGTACCCGCACGGCTTCGCCCGTGATAGAAAAATTAAAAGATCTTTTGGTTCGCCTGTACATTTACAAATAATGTATGGTGAATTTTCTTGTATTCATGTTACGGTTCATGTTATGATAATTTCGTATCTCGCCAATTGGCTTGTGCCCATGTTACGGTTCCACGTTATGATGGTTTCGTAATTTACTCGTCCATCTTATGATAGTTTGTTCTTAAAATTGGAATAGAAAAAGAACCACATCGAATTTTCCAAAAATCGCTCCGAGGTGCACACCCCCATGCTACAAACTAACTTCGTACCAAATTTCATGAAAATCGGTCGAACGGTCTAGGCGCTATGCGCGTCAAAGAGATCCCGACAGACAGAGATCCTGACAGAGGGACATTCAGCTTTATTATTAGTAATAATAATAATAGTAAAGATGAAGATAGTTGGCCTGAGTATCACGGAAAAATCTGAGGCATGCTTTTGCTTATATCTCAGAAACCAGACCACTTACAGACTTCGGGATTTCACTAAATGATTTGCCTTATCTTGTGGTACAACTTAACGCTGAAAAATTCAATTTTTAAAATGAAATTTTTATTTCGGTTTGGTGGAAAACAGCAAATTCCATGTCATTTCCCTATTAAATGATTAAATGTAAAACCCATCGTTATAAATTTTGTTGCCTTACACCAGCAATATCAATAGTAATCATAATGAAAATTTTGGATCAAGGCTTTTCTGGAGCAAGCATGAAATTTATCCACTATCATTGCTTTCTTAGAATTTTTATCCTCATCTATGTCAATAATAATCGAAAAAAGGGCTAAGCAGGGGTGCCCACGGGGGGGGGGGGGATTTTGTCCCTAGTTGCACCATCTAAATTTTTGGGGAGGGTTTTTTAAATTGTTTTACTTATTTATTTAAATTGGTTTATTGATTTATTTTTAGTTGAAATTGATTTATTGATTCATTTTTAATTTAAATTTATTTTATTTTGTTTCAGTTTTATTCTGTTTGTATTTAATTTCCTTTATTTATTTAGTTTCTGTGTGTGTGTGTCATTGGCGTAGCACAGAACTTTTCGAATAAAATATCAATAATAACAATAATTAAAAATAAATAAATAATATTTTTAAAAAAATTAAAAAAAAAATTTTTTAATAAAAAAATTATTTAAAAAAATATAAAAAATATTTAAAAAAAGAGCTGAAAATAAAAGGGAGGGATTTGCGCCATTGAACTTGGGGGGATGGGCACCCCTGGGGCTAAGTAAAGACACATATTAGGATCTTTATCACGAGTAACTTGTATGTTGTGAAATATGAATTAGTTTCTCAAACCTTTCCTATTTAAATGGTTCTAATTAAATTAGCACAGAAACAAATCCAAGAGGGGAACAAGGAATAATTTTTAGTGCCAAATGCTTAAAGTTTTAGACAAGTACATAGTTTTTTTCCCTTTTGGTATGAAGCATTTATATGAAAAATAAAGAGGTGAAATTTCGTGATGGTAACATCATTCTATTTCTGAAATACATTTACACTAAAAAGAATAAAATAACAGAATTAAAAAAAAAAAAAACTAAGCACTTTTCATATAATGCACTCAAAAGGACAAACTAACTTTTTTGGGCCAGAAAGGACAATATTTAAGTATTCCTGTAGTCTTCAATAGGGAAGTTGCAACCTATTAAATGTTCATATTTTGACGATTGGCTATTGTTAATTGACCCTCAAAACTAAAAAATTCACCATCGCCGAATTTTAAAACACCGTGTTTGATTTTTAATGAATTTTTAAAAATCCACGCGCAAAAGTGCGCTTTTCTAAAACGTCACGAGCTTACGTCACGGGGCACTAATGGGCAGCCTTCCGCAGAAGATCCCTTGTTTTCGCTACGGACATTTTGAGCGCGCTGTTATTTTTATTTTTTAAACATTCAATAATCCTTTTGAACACACTAATGGAGGCCGGATTCGTTAAAGCACAATCTAATAATCTTCCTCAAGTAACATCAATGATGGTATTCGAATATTTCCGAGAGGATGAGAGGTTTAATGTTCCAGAAACGCGAGGAGTCAAATGCGAGGAGGTAAGCCTTACGTTTCGTCTTCGAAGCCAACTGCACGTCCTTCGGCTTCTCCCGCGGCGGAAGAGCGCATGACGTCACTTCCTGTGCCATTTGACGTCACAACGCTTGAACTTTAAAAATTAATTTAAAAAAAAAATACTTATCGTATCGCAAAATTTTTTTCACCTATGATGTTCATACATGTTACTCTATCATAAAAATAAAATTGAAAAATCGAAAACTTCCCTATTACTCCAAGAAAATGACTCCACAAACGAGGAAAAGTGCGGCTCAAGTCATTTCAAACCAAACTTTCCCAGGAAAATACGTTTGCTTCAAACACTCAAATTTCTGACAGAAAGTTAGAAAATGATAAGAAATTCTCTACCTGACTTGAGCCGCACTTTCCCTCATTTCTGAAATCATTTTCTTGTAATAATAAACTACAGAAATGCTTGAATATTGCCCTTTCTAACCCATAAAAGTTATATTGTCCTTTTGAGTGCATTATGAAAAGTATTTAGTATTTTTAAAAAAAAATCTGTTATTCAATAATACAATGATAGAAATATGCAATTACTGATTGTTACATATAGTTTAAGAGGGGGTATTTATACAGAATTATTATATTTATACATTTAATTCCTCCCACGCACCTTTTTAACTAATAGCTGAAATTAATATTAGTGGAAATGCTTATTTTTCTTCAAATGAAAATATTTAAATTATTGTTTGACTACCAATAAGATTGAATGCCAACATCCGGTTTATAGGTGAAAATTGACGCATCTATTAGTTTACAGGGATGGCAAATTGTTGCTACAGAAGTGAGCTTTTGAATTTTAATTATATCGGCGCAGTTTTGTAAAAATGACAATTTGTTCACGCCAATAATTTTTTTTTAAATCTAAACTATATTCGATCTATGTTCTCACTGCAGAAAGTAATAGATTTACTATTTTTTTACAACATAATTTTCAGCTTACCAATGTGCTTTTACATTTCCGGAGGAAATGAAAACATTTTTTTTTCTTTTTGTTGTTTCCATACAAACTCTTTTTGTTTCCCTTCATATTCAACACAGAGTATTCAAAAAAAAAAAAAAAACAAAACCGGTTCTAGTGACCTTATAAGACGCGTGCATCAAAAAGTTCCACCTCTATTTCCCCTTCTCTCCTACTAGATTCATTCAGATGGAATCATCCTAACTTGGCCACTAGCCAGATTCCACGCCTTGTATGGGTAGCCTGTACCTACTAAACCACTGGAATTTTACAAGTTTTATTCAACATAAACATGTATTTATCTTTGTCTTTTACCATACGCAGTACTATCGAGAATTCTGGAAGATCGAGTTTAGTTGATATACACCTTTTACATTTCGAGTTTTTAAACTTTTGTTACTACTATTTAAATATTTTGTTCATAATTTTGTATAAACCAACGGAGCAAATTGAAAATTGTGAGGATTTTCATAATGTTTTGACTCTTCAGTGTATGTATGCATTACGGTGGTTCAAAAAAAAAAACTTTTTTTCAGCTACAGTCCAGGTCACTCCCCCCCCCCCCTTTTTTTAGATTTACTAATAGTATTATGCTGTGAAAGTTTTAGCTTCTTACTCAAATTTTAAGAGGGTGCTCTAAGACCCCCCCCCCCATTTAACGTAAGCCGTAGCATAGAAAATGCCACAAATTTAGAAACATTTAAATTCCTCAGCTGTTTTTTTGCAAATAATTATTTTATTGCAATGTATATGCATATTACTAGTATATATTATAATATGTAGCATTGTTTTTTCAGTTCAATGTATTTTTTAACCCCCCCCCCCTCCCCATACTGATGAAGTTTGAGGGAGGGGGTTGAGCACCCTCTTTCAGTTGAATTAGGCAGTTAAAATTCTTCCAGTTTATTACTATCCTCAAGTCTAAAAATATATGGGGAGTGTCCTGTTATCTAGCAGAAAACTTTTTTTTACACGCAATTTTGAACCACCCATATGCATAATGTATAATTCATTTTAGACTCCTGATATGCTGATGGCATATGACGAACATGGTCTTGCGAACACTTTCAAATTCGGCATCATATATCAGAGGTTTGGTCAGGTACGTTATCAAACTAGGATGCTTTTACATGTTGGGGTATTAGTCTCATGTGGTACTAATACTGAATTGCATTCTTAAACACATTTCTTTGTTGATATAAACTCGCAATCTTTTAGACCACAGAAGAAGAGTTATTCCGTAACCAAAACCAGAGTCCGGCAATGGAAGAGTTCCTCGACCTCTTAGGCAATCGAATAAAATTGAGAGACTTTAAAGGGTGAGTTGGTCAGTTATATATTCCAGTTTAGGGATTTTTTTTAAATCTGTTTTTGAGAAACAGTTATCTTCAGGGTCCGACAAATCTCGGGTGCCAGGTCATCACTCGGGCGACTAAAAAATAAATAAGCTAGTGACTAGTTCTTTCAGAACAAAGATCTTTCAGAATCCCAGAAGTCATATTATACTGAGTTTTTCTGTAGACTCTGAGCAGTAATTTATCTGGAGACTGACGTTTTTTGTTGGCTGCTAAGATTTTACAATTCTTGCCGGTCTCTGGTGATCTGGGGTGAGTTGCTCAGTGTTTACTTCTCATTGTGTCAGGTGTCAGGGGTACAATTGAGGAGGTACCAATCAAAGCCATACACGTCCAGCTTCAACAAAAATTGAGCTAGCAGCTGATTCAAATATTACAGGATGGCTCCAACAGGTAGTTTCGTTCAAAGAAATTCATCTCATATTTAAACTCCGGGTTATACAATTTCGAGTCCTAAATCAAACAAGAACATGTTCATTCCAATCAGAAAACAAATGTCCATTCGGCCAATAGGAGGTCCCCATTTTGGTCAAGTGACCTGGAGCTGATCTACATTTCAAAGTTCTTGCTACTAGCTGTTGAGGTTAAAGTGAATTTCGGTAAATTTTTAAGGGTCTTATATAATTCGTTCAAAAACAAACGTGTACGTTGCTATAATCAAAGAACATGTCCATCAGATCCATTCCAATTAGAACATGTCCTAATTTAAAAATTTAATTACAGGTGTGTTGGTCTTCCTACATTTGAAATCTTTCCCTTAAGAATATTAATGAAACTAAATCAACGATGTAAATATATAGATACATTTTTCCATAAAAAAATTTAGAAACACGTTTTTTCGTGAATTCCCAAAAATTGTTTAGAATGGACATGTATAGTTTAGATTGGTACCTCCTCAATTAACCAGGATCTGCATGCTATGTTCAGCTAAGAGAGTTCAGCAAGTGAAGAGGGGGGGGGGGGTGTTGAATCTTTACATTCAAATAAAGTTTTTAGTGTTATGATATCCAAAAAATCCAAAGAAATTCGCCCTTTTATCTTGGAAAGCATTCCATATCCCCAGAAAATTCTCCTGCTATAGCCCTTAGAAGCCTGTCTCGCATTTACAGTTCTTAAATTTGCCACAGTGCAATAACTGTACTATTTCCAAACCATGCAATTATTCATGTATTTTCCGTTTTCATTTCAATTGATAAGGAGCCAAATTGATCGATTGACAACTTTTGTACAGATGCAGCGGTGACTTAGATGCCAGTGATGGTGAAGCATGCGAAGAGTCGGTGTATGCTCAATTCCAAGAGTGTGAATTGATGTTTCATGCGTCAACTCAGCTGCCTTATACTGAAGGAGACCCCCAGCAGGTGGACTTTTTTTTTTTTTTGAGCAATCACATTGCTTATTGTTCCCATTTGACTGTTTTGATGCTCCTATGATTTTATTCCCCCCCCCCCCCGCCTCCCTCTGAAGCACCACCGTCGACCGGCCCCTCCCGATGCTGCTCCTCCAGCGAGCAAAGTCTCCAGGTTGCGTCTATGTCCACACACACGTGCATACACACACTACCACACATACACACATACTCATGCCTGCACACAGACTCAAACAAACACACATACATACACAAACCTACACACACGCTTATGCACGCACACAGACACAAGCACACACGCATACATACACGCATCTACACACACTCATGCACGCACACAGACACAAACACATACGCGCATACATACACCAACACACGCACATACACACACTCATGCCTGCACACTACACAAACACACTTGCATACATACACATACACACACATACCCACGCACTCCATGCCTGGATACATACACACGCCTACATACACACACACACACGCACTCACACACTCGTGATTGCGAAAAATATAATTTGAATTCAAGGAGTCATAATTCAAATTAATTTATCCTTTTTTTTTGTTTTGTTTTTTGTTTCAGTCTTCATTATATAATTTTTTTCTCATTTTAATAGAAACGTGTTTTTCTTTTTTTGTTACTGAATTTATAGTTTCGAGACAGAGGAGAAAAAAAACAAAAATACTCTTTTTTCCAATTTGTTGAATGTTTTTTGTTGAATTAAGTTCTTGTATATTTTGCATTCATACTTTCCCGTGGCAAACGATTTGATTAAATTTCTGGCAGTTGCAAAGCAAAATTAATGGAATCATTATGGATTCAAATTGAGTGCACCCCCCCCCGCCCCCATTTTATAGATGGTTGATCTATGACAGCGGTTCCTAAGTTTTTTCTACCAGAAGGCCGCATCTCATATGAAATGATTCTCTCGGGTCAGAACGCATATAAAATTTCGTAGTAGTTAATTTTTTTTTAAATTAAGGAAAGGAAAAAAAAAACAATAATTGTTATCATTACTATGCTATTTTTAATTAAAAGCATGTTTTTCAGTAACCAATCTCTGGTGATTTGTCTCCAAATTTGATACATTTTCATTAGTCGTTCTTTTCAGTTTGTAACATTAAACAAAGCAACGGGCTACATGGATCAGCTTCACAGTCCGAATGTGGCTCGCAGGCCGTAGGTTGGGTATCACTGGTCTATAACATAGACTAAACATCTGTAGACAAAGACTCTATGTGTATTAAAATGGTTCAGCAGAATAATTTAGATTTTAAGGTTACGTATCATGTCCTTTTAACATTGAAAACCTGTGTCTAGAAGCAGCCATATTAGCAAAATGAAATACTATTATATTCTACACATTAATAAGTCAGAACGTCGTTAAGGTGGATGAATACAGAAATAATTACATTCCATAGAAGCTGTAGAGATAGCCAAGTGCTTCTTAAATTAAAACCTTTTGATAATGTCCTTTTTTCCTCCTTAAATATTTGTGTGTAAATCGTTTCCGGACATGGAAAAAATCAATATGTACCGTATTTTTAGTAAAACTTGGGCAATAAGTTTTTTTAAATTATTTATTGTAGTTAAAAAATTATAATTTAACATTATCTCGTCTGAAATAAATTATAACTTGTTATTTTTTTTAAAGGAAACTGAAATTCGTGACTGATCTAAAAGAATTTCTCTAGCTGTAAAAGAACAATAATTGAAAAGAAAATATGGCAAAATAGTTTAAAACTGTCGCTCTTAAAACGAGATTAATTTTTTCGTGGTATTATTTGTAACAAGGCTTAAAGTAAAGTCTAAATATTGAGCTTAAACACAGGGTTCGTATCTGATTCATTTATTATCAGAATAAACTCTATTCATGAGTTTTCAAAAGTTATTTTATTTGGATCTATACTCGGGTAATAATGAAAATAATTAAAACAAGTAGTAATTTTAAGAGCATATTGAGAATTTTTTTTTTTTTTTTTTGACGCAAACTATTTGCCCGTGTGCCCCCGTTTTCGAGATATTCGGTCCTAAAGTCTGCGAAATTTTAAGAAAAGCGCCAAATTGGAAGACTTGGCGAGAAATGGGAGTATGCACGCGACTTCAACGTCTGCGTCTGCAAAACCGTGTGAAATATGTCTTCCATTACTCAATGAAACTCACTAAATTTGGCTACTTTTGTTAAAATTTAGGCTGACTTTAGGACCTCGATAAAGGGGACACGAGAGGGCAAATACTTTTATCTCCCAGAAACACGTTTTCTAGGCTCTTTTTCTTGCTGCTTATTTAGATTTTTTTCACTAATACACCATCGTATGGTTTCCCAATCAGTTTCTATTGATGCTCATTCTCCATGGGCGCCTATATGCAAAATTGGGGGGGGGGGCCTCAGAAATTTTCCTCGTGGTTTAGCAGAATATTTTTCCCGTGGAAACCGATTTCAGTAGGTACAGATTAGAGTTATTAAAATTTGACATTTTTAATAACTTATTCATTAATGGCTGGAGGAGAAATGTTTTTACATTTTTGCAAGGAAAAAAGTGCTAAAAGCAAGGAAGTTCTAATTTCTAAAAGGGTGGTGGCTTGAACCCCCACTTGCACCCCCTCTCTCCCCCCATACGGGCCCCCCATTCCCTCTTTAACTTGATTTTCTGAAATTATTCAAAACTCGAGAAACTGAGGTTTTTTAACTCATCTAATTTATTTTCAGCTACAAGGGAATCATCACACAGAAAATGACGTCGTATCAATAGTGTTCCAAGAGGTTGGATCTAGTCCCTTTGTTCCATCAACTTTTACTTCTAGTACTCTGCGTGTATATGTGGTGGTGCAGCCTATTGACCCCTTGACATCACGGACAAGGTATGCATGATTCTATAAAGTTATGTTCCTTTTTGTACCACATCTGCAGGGCTCCCAGCGGGTGCACTTTTCTCCTAAAACTCCTTAAGTATTGTAATCGCGAAAATTCTTTTTTATTAAACTGTGTTACTCAGTAAGAAAATCCCTTTCATGTAGTGAAAGAATTTTTCAAATAGGTGCAGTGGTTCCGGAGATTACCTCGAACATATAAACACACGAAAATCCGCCTTCTCTCTTTATAATATTAGTAAAGATTTTGAGAATAACATACAAAAGCAAAATTAAAGTAAATTGTTACTGTTTTGTGTTGCAAGTACATTTTAAATTATATGTCCCTAGATGTTCAATGAACGGATGTATAAGAATAGAAATATAAGTTTTGGAAACATGAAAATTTATTTATGTTTTCTTCAAATTGTCAAGTGTGATTGTGGTCGAATTTCGACTGCTGGGCGAACACTATTTACTAGCGCTACCCGCACGGCTTTGCCCTTTGTAGAGAATTAAAAAAGGTCATTTGGTTCGCCTGTATATTTACAAATAATGGATGATGAATTTCTCGCCAATTTTGCTATGTTCATTAGCTCGCCCATGTTAAGGTAATTTGCTCGCCCATGTTATGGTAATTTACTCGACCACGTTATGATAATTTGCTCGGTAAAATGTTTTTTAAAATTGGAATAGTAAAAGAACAAAATCGAATTTTCTAAAAATCACTCCGAGTTGCACACCCCATGCTATAAATAATTCTGGGAAAAATTTCATAAAAATCGGCCGCACTGTCTAGGCGCTATGCGTGTCACAGACATCCAAACAGATATCCGGACAGAGATCCAGACTTTCTTCTTTATTATTAGTAAAGATTTCACAAAGATTTTTTATTTCTGTTGTTTCACCATTACTTCATAAATATTTCATCAAACTTCAAAATTAAGTCCTCATTTGAGCAATTTTTTCACCGCTATTAGAGGGGGATAAATTAAAAAGTCACTTAGCGGCGGCTACTTGAAAATTGCTCTTACAAATACCGTATTTTGGATTTCCCGCTAGAAAGCGCAAATGGTTCTCACGGGTCAGCTAGTACTAATTTATGTGCATTAAAAACTTTAATAAGGCAGCAAACATAGGGATAGGATTGCAGACACATGTTTTGGAGTTACAAAGAGCTACTTTCTCTACGCACGAGAAGTAAAGTCTTTATTACTAAAAATAAAACTGAAAGTCTCTCTGTCCGGATTTCTGTCTGTCTGTCCGATTTTCATGAAATTTGGCACAAAGTTAGTTTGTAGCATGGGGGTGTGCACTTCGAAGCGATTTTTTGAAAATTTGATGTGGTTCTTTTTCTATTCCAATTTTAAGAACAAAATTCTCATAAGATGGACGAGTAAATTACGAAATTATCATGACGTTTAACCGTAACAGGGGAACACAAGCCAATTGGCGAGAAAATTCACCGTACATTATATGTAAATATGCAGGCGAACCAAAAGAACTTTTCATTTTCTATTACGGGCAAAGCCGTCCGGGTACCACTAGTTAAGAATAAAAAAACACCCAACACAAAAGTTAAATTTCAGAAGAAGCTCACAGCTTCTTCTTTATCTTCTTTACTAATAGTAAAGCTGAAAGTCTCTCTGTTTGTATATCTGGATCTCTCTCTATCTGGATGTCTGGATCTCTCTCTGTCTGGATATCTGAATTTCTCTCTATCTGGATATCTGGATGTTTGGATCTCGGTGATACGCATAGCACCTAGGCCGTTCGACCGATTTTCATGAAATATGGCACAAAAATTAGTTTGTAGCATGGGGGTGTGCATCTCGAAGCGATTTTTCGAAAATTTGATTTGTTCTTTTTCTATTCCAATTTTCAGAACATTTTACCGAACAAATTATCATAATGTGGTCGAGTAAATTATCATAACATGTACGAGCAAATTACCATAACATGGGCGAGCAAATGAACATAGCAAATTGACGAGAAATTCATCGTCCATTATTTGTAAATAGACAGGCGAACCAAATGACGTTTTAATTTTCTACTACGGGCAATGCCGTGCGGGTACCACTAACTTAAAATAAACACGGTGTCACTATTGAGATATTTTTCTCTCGTCTCAGGTATAAGGTCTCTGTGGCGGCCCGAGAAGGTGTCCCTTCCTTTGGGCCTCCCCTACCCTGTCCGTCCGTCTTTCCGAAAGGAGACGTATTTCGAGAATTCCTGCTCACGAAACTCATCAATGCTCAACTAGCCTGCTCCAAAACTGACAAATTTTCTAAATTTGGAGTAAGTAATTTTAAGAGTATATGGTGTTATTATTATTATTATTGTTGTTGTTATTATTATTACAGTAGAATGAGGAACCCCGCAAATTTGGACCCCGTTCCCCCCCCCCCCCGGTCCAGGGGCGGATGCAGACTATCATTTTAGGGAGGGTCATGCCAAAAAGTGACACCCCCCCCCCTCCACGAATAAACTTATGGTTTTTGGTGTGAAAAAGTTCTGAAACAGCTTAGAAGTCAATAAAAAGCACCGCATTGGTCAGGAATATGGCCACAAAAAAAGGACAAGAACCTCACTAATTAATTTTATAAATAATTAAAAGACTTAGTATTTCGAGCATTTACTTTAAAAATAATTAAATAATTGAGAAAAATACTGAAATCGTTCACACTTTATCCATAAAATGTTTGAATACAATGTGAACGGATAATATTGTCGACGTTTTAGGGAGGGTCATGACGCCCATGACCCTCCCCTTGTATCCGCCACTGCGTTATTCCAGATCTCCGGATAATCCGGATCGATCGACTTGATCGATTTTTTTTCAATTTGAGGAACGATCGTCAAATTTCCATAACATTAATTTATTTAACCCTCTCACGGGCAAGACCGTGTTATGTCGTTGATTGAGTTTTCTTTTCTTGGCAATGCAACTATTGAACCAATTTTTTTTTTTTTTTTTTTCGCGATAGGGAAAAAAATTGAAATTGCAGCAGAAGATTACGGACTTTGTACAAAGTAACAAAGCAGTAACAAAGTAAACATGTTTACTGCTTATGTGTAATTCAATGTGTTTCCTTTCAAGGTTTTTTTCAGTAAGTATGTTTTATTTTATTTTATTTTTTTCATTCTCCGGATAATCCGGATTTTGATATTCCGGATTGGATTGGATCCTAATTGATCCGAATTATCAGTGTTCTACTGTATTACAATTTTTACTACTAATATCTTTGTATTATTATTATAATTACTGTCATCATTATCATCTAAATCATCATCATTATAGTCAATATTATTATTATTATCATTATTCTCATTGATATCATTCTTATTATCATCATTTTCATTATCATTATTATCATTATTATTATCAAACTATTATCATAATTTTCATTATTATTGTTATTATACCGGTGGGACATGAATTAGTTGCAATGGAGAGCATTTTGAAGAAGATAAGGTTGATTTGTAAAAAAAAAAGAAAAAGTATTTAGCTTTGAGAAATTAATTCCGGTTTCCTCTAGGTCCCTCCCTCGTATTATTATTTTTGAAAAGAGATTTGTGTTTAAAAGGTAATTTTTGCAAAGTTTGCATGTTCCTTAAAAGGCACCTTTTTTTTTTTTTCTTTTTGCTAATTGTTTTCACTTGACCGTCCTTAACGTTCAGGTTCCTTTTTCCACCCTACCGCCCTCTGGTCCTAAACAATGTCCCCCGGAATCCGCTTCTCCTGGTCGGTGGCGTCCATGTCCCACACACACGCACGCTCATACACACACTCAGACACACACACGCGCGCGCCTTTACCCACATACACTACGCACACGCCAACGTGCATACACACAGGTCTACGCACACACACAACATCCTACACATACACATACACAACTATACACACATAACCACCCAAGGGGAGGGCCATGCTTGGGAAGACAAGAGCCGTTTCTAGAAACAAGTGAGTAGGGTAGTAACCAATAAGTAAGGTCCTGTCGCAACTCGTGAATGCAAAAAACATAATTTGAATTCAAAATTTCAGAATTCAAATTATTATAATAATAATTTTTTTAAAGGCTTTAAGTACTTTCACTTCCTTGATATAGCACAAATGTGCTACTTTTTTCTCTAAAAGTTTCTTACTTTTTTTGTTTAAATAAAATAAACTTTTTCAAAAAATCAAATATATTTTAGTAGCGCAAAATAATGCTTCCGAACTTTGTTCATGTTTGTGTAAAATTGACCCATTGCAAAAATTTGACTAATGAACACACATTTTTCATCACTTTTAAATTAAAGAGCATTTAATTCCGAAATTGAATCTAATAAATTTATATTTGTAAATATGTTTAAAATGTTTTTCAATTTTTTTTGCACATTACTTTTGCATAGACTTCTGAAGCTTCGAAAGAAGTAGTACTCAAGGTGACATCGCCGATTTGTGACCAAAGGTAATTGAATCTTATTACTGTTAAATAGCTTGAGGATATAAAATTTGAGTTTTATTCTTTCCAACTCTTATGCTTATACACATAAAAAATGTCTTTTGAATTTTATTTATTTACTTATTTATTCCTTCAAATTTGGTGAAAGTAATATTTTATTATGATGGTTGAAATTATTTCAAACCAGCCATATACAAGCTTAAAATGTTCAACACGGTATATTTTGTAGAACATATTCTGCTTCTCCCAAGAATGGGGTTGTTACCTTCAGTCAAAGTACTACTTTTAGTCACTGAAATTGATAGAACAAGCAAAAAGAATAAATAAATAAATAAATAAATAAATTAGTTAAAAAAAAGTTTCATTTTCCCAACGCTTCATTTTTAATTTTTTTTTTAAATGTCTGATTTTGAAAACAGGGCGTGGTCTTTATTTCGTCACAAGTGATGCACTTTGGCCCATCTTTCTGCCGCGTTTCCACGTTACAATAATCGAGAAGCGAATTAAATATTGCGCTCTACGCTTGCTATTAACCATATTCTTGCCAACGCATGTGAGTAAAGAAGAGAATTAAATACTGTGGTCTGTGAATGGCATCAGTGAATGCATTTCATCATTTGTGATGTCATCGACAGAAGCGTAAACAATGAAAGCTCATCGATTGAAATTTTTTTTAAAAAATATGAAACTTAGTCAAATTATGAGGAAAATGGTCAGATCCTATGTTTTTAAGCACGTACCTTCAGAAAAAAATACTTTATAAATTTTGGAAACGACCCCATTGGTTTTGAAATATTTTTTTTTTTGTTACTACATGAGTTATGATGGAACATTTCGGTAAATTTAAAAGTAGTTCTTTGAGGCATGCTGATTTCGTTTCAGGCCCCTATTTTTTATTTACTCCCCTCCCCCCCCCTTCCCGCCGTTTTTTTTTTTTTTTTTTTTTCCCTACAAGGTGACTCCAAACGAAGCCATTGAGCCTGAAAGGGTTAACATATATCGAAAGGGAACATAGCCACTTTTAGAAAAAATAATTTTATGACCTTTTCTAAATCTTTCAGATGACCTTTATCAAATCACCTACTCTCAAGAAGTCCAAACGTGGAAAATCCTATTTTATTTAAGGGTAAAGTGTGGCTCTTTGATCAAAAGGTAACAAATCCGTCCTCTGCACGTTTTATTTTGAACAAAAGGGGACATATGCTGAAAGAATCTGTAGTACGAAGACCTTTAGATCCAAAGGAGCACATGTCCAAAATCCTCAAATTTTAATGCACTAGTTTTAGGTTCATGTACTTCGATAAGAAAATATAAGAAGGTGAAATGTTAGAATTTTGGTGAAATTTGAATTCTTACCATTCAGGTTTTCGTTCAAAAGGGCACATATCCAAAATTAAGATGGCGATACGGTCGAGTCCCGATTTACGCGAGGGATGCGTTCCAAGTCTTCTCGCGTAAGTCGAAATTTCGCATTGTGGAAAAATATATGCATACAATTTTTTTTTTAAAGCATACCAAATTCTTTAAGACTTTTATAAACACCTCTCAAACTGCTTTAAAGCATTCCTCAACTATACACTACAATTTCTTACATAAAAAGCTAAACCTTTACTGTATTTAAAATATAAACTAGTATGTTGTGGCCATCACGAAACTTTCTTCTATATTTTTCTTTTTTTGAGCAATCACGATTGCTTATTGCTTTCATTTGACCGTTTTTGACGTTCCTTTGATTTTTCCCTCCGCCACCCTCTGCACCATCACCGTGGACAGGCGGGCTCCTCACGATGCAGCACCTATAGCGAAAGCCGTCTTCAGGTTGCATCCATGTCCTACACACACGCGCATACATACACAACTACACGCACACACACACACAAACACACACACACGCACACATATACACACAAACACAAACACACATACACCTACCCATACTTACACAAACACACACGCATACATACACACACATACACACAACTACCCACACATTCCTGCCTGCACACAGACACAAACACAAATGCCTACACACATACACATACCCCCCCACACTTATGCCAGCACACAGACACAAACACACATACCCGTACACACAAACACCCCCCCCCCCACACACACACAAACACACATGCCTACATACACACACTCGTGATTGCGAAAAACATAATTTGAATTCAAGATGTCAAAATTCAAATTAATTTTTTTTTATTTTTTTCTGATCCCTCCCCATGCTTGACGAGGAAGCAATATTCCCAACAAAAACAAAATTACACATGCAAAAACTTGACGACTATCCCAATGTCTGAATTATTGCAAAAGCAAAGCAAAGAGCGAAAATTGAAAGTTATTTTAAAAGCCTTGCTTGAATTAATTACAAATATTTTATTTGTTAACAAACATAAGATGGCAACAGTTAAAAATTTTAAATCATTGAGATAATATTTCCGATCATTTCCATACAATTAAAATCACGAGAAATACGCAGACGACAATCTATTACGATTTATCTTTCTTATTGTTGCACTAATAAAGCTATTTTTATTCGCAAAAAAAAAAAAAAAAAATCAACACCTCTTGGAGCGATCGGCGTCAAAATTGAACCAAAGCCTGTTTACACATGGATTCACATATATTCCAAATTTCAACCAGAACGTAGCATTACTTCTTGAGATAGGACACTCAAAATGGAAAAAAAGAACGGGTGATTGCGCTACCCCCCTTTTTAGCTGTTGACACAAAAATAAAATCAGTTCTTATACCCACTAAGGGCTACTTGCCGATAAATTTTTCTTTCATTCCGTTCATTATTTCTTGAGATACAGCAGTCACAATTGACGACAAAAAACGTTCTATAGCTCAACCCCCGTTTGCGTTATTGACACCAAAATTGAATCAGCACCTGTTCCTGTTAATACCAACATATGGACCAAATTTTGTTTGATTCCGCCAGTTACTTCCTGAGTAATAGCAAGCACGCGTAACTCGAAAAACGTCCCATTGCTCCACCCCCCTTGGAGGAATTCGCGCCAAAAACTAATGGGCAGAAGTTCACATAGGGGCACATATGTGTACCGAATTTCGTTCGATTTCATGTGGTAGCTTTTGTTGTAGAGCGGCCACAAAAAACTGGTCACACACAGACGTGACACACATACACACACACATACACACACACATACACACACACATACAGACAGACAGACATTTTCCAAAAATGGTCGAAATGGACTCAGCACACCTCAAAACGTTCGAATCCGTCAAAATTCGAAATTCGAAAATTTGCACGAATCCAATACTTTCTTCTATATATTAGATATAGAAGAAAGTAAAAAATGAAGATAATGGTGATTTATGCTCTATAGCAGGGCTTCGCAACCGGTGTGCCGCGGCACACTGGTGCGCCGCGAAAAGGAACCCGGTGTGCCGCGGTAGTTTCGTAGTTTTATAAAAAGAAAGAGCCTTGATGTATTTTTTTCTAAAGTTATGACCGAATAACGTTTGTATTGTTCTGTAATTTCTCAATTCATTCTGTCGGTCATGTGCGATAAGACATACCCAACAAGGGGAGAGGCGAGGATTTGCTGCCTTCTAAACTTCTTGTGATCCTATTACTTTCAGTTTTTGCAAACGGATTCTAACTTCCACGAAGTCAACTAAACAAGCAAAACTTTCTCTAAATCTTTCGCGAACGGAAGTATCTGCGACTGAATGTACTGATACAGATGAACCTCCAAGTAAAAAGGCTAAGTCGCTGGTGGGCAGTATAAGGAAAGATACCTGACTTTCGGTTTTTCGTGGATCGAAGATGTAAAATCACCAAGACCTAAATGTCTCATTTGCGGGCAGAAACTTTCAAAAGAAGTGATGGTCCCTAGCAAATTAAAACGTCACCTATCTGCTAGACATCTTTCGTACTAGGCAAAGACATCGGTTACTTCAAGCGATTGGCGGAAGAGAAATCGAAGCACAGTTCCTTCATGAAAGACAGCGCAAAAGTTTCTGAAAGGGCTCAAGAGGTGAGTTATAATGTTGCACGGTTCATTGCCAAAACGAAAAATCCACACACTATTGGTGAAACGCTTATTTTACCAGCGTGCAAAGAAATTGTACGGGGAATGCTAGGACCCAGAGTAGAGAAGGAGGTGGTCCGAGAGCCACTTTCTGACGACATTACCAAGAGACGAATTGATGACATTTCGGGTGACATAGAAGCAACATTGGTAGAGAAATTACAAGTAGCTGGAAAATTTGCATTTCAAGTTGGTGAATCAACAGACATCATCGGAAGCTGTGCACAACACATAGCCATTGCATGCTTTGTTGATGAGGGACGCATTGAAGATCATTATCTTTTCGGCAAAGAACCGCGTACAGATGAATATCTGAACAGTAAAGGGATCCAGTGGCAAAATTGCACAAGTGTTTCCACCGAAGGAGCTGCTGCAATGACAGGACCTATCATAGGGTTCCTGTCGAATGTGAGAAATCGTAACCCAAGTGTTCAAACCATACACTGTTTCCTCCACCATGAAGCTCTCATGGCAAAGAACTTACCAGATGAGCTGAAGTCGGCTTTGGCTGAAGTCGTGAAACTCGTGAATTTCATAAAATCGAGGCCGCTTAATTCTCGCCTTTTCTCCGTACTTTGTGAAGAAATGTGGGCAGATCACAATTCCCTACTTCTTCATGCAGAGATTCACTGACTTTCACGTGGTAACGTACTATCAAGAATTTTTGAATTGAGGGACGAAGTACGAGAGTTTTTTGATTTTAATAAAAGAAATGCAGTACGTCAGTTTGTTGCAAGACAAATAATGGCTGGCAAAACTAGCGTGCATGGCTGCATTTTTGAGCACCTTAACGAATTGAATTGGAAAATGCAAGATCAAGGAGAGAATTTGGTTACATATGTATGAACAAGCTGAACGTGTTAAAATCAAAAATTCAGCTGTGGAGAGAAGAAGTAGTTCGTTGGACATGTTCAAATGAACCGTCAACATGGTATGTGAAGGAACTGGCATGGATTAAAAGCTGCTGAATGTGGTGGCGGAACATTTAGCCATACTTCAGGATAAGTTTAAGCACTTTTTCAAGAACACCAACATATAACAGTATGACTGGATTCACGATACATTCCCTTCATCAGCGGAATCATCGGCTAAAGACCTTTCTTTGAAGGCGCGAGAAGAATTTATGAACCTCAAGAGCGACCGTACTCTTAAACTTAAGTTGAGCGAAGTGCCTCTGGACGATTTTTGGTTGCTGGTTAAAAATGAGTATCCCACCATCTCTTGTCTTGCTATTGATGTGCTGCTGCCATTTTCAACTACATATCTTTGTAAACTCAGCTTCTCAGCCCTCACACTTACAAAAAACAGTAAGAGATCATCTTTAAGGAGACTCGATCTAGAACTTCACGTAGCTCTTTCCAGCATAGAGTCAAACACAAAACGTCTTTGCTCCTCAAGGCAGGCTCAGGTGTCTCATTAGTGTCAAGTTAGGTGCTTGGTGTTAATTTCTTGCTGCTTGAAACATTGAACATTTTTTGAACACAAACTTGAAACATTTTTTAATAAATCATTTAACTGCAGTGTGCACTTTAATGACATATTTGACAGAAATGCTTTGAAACACAAATCAAGTATAATTTTCTGTAATGTCTGATATAGGTAGTTTTGTTGTTCATTATCAACCTCAATACATTCGAAATATTCCGACTTTCTAAATAAATTTAAATACATTACATTAGTTATAATTGTTTTATTCATATGAAAAAATCCCCCCCCCCCCCATGTCTTTTTACCAGTGAATAATAAAAACACTTCTATATTACCAATGCGAAATTAAGTTCAGTGTGCCCCGTTGTTCCAGAAATTTCTTAAGTGTGCCGCAAAGTAAAAAAGGTTGAGAAGCACTGCTCTATAGGATCAGATCGTTATTCATATGCAATACATTTTTAAATATGGTTGCTTCGCCTTCTCTTTTACAACATTTCAATTTGTGGCAACAGATCCTCTACCTGATCTCTTAAATCCATAATACAAGAACAGCTTCCATTTTCATAATATTTACTTTGCAAGACTGCTCTGCAAGCTTAAATATTGGAAATAAGTTCTGAACCTTTACGAATACCTTTTTGTTTTGACTTTTATTTGTACGCATAAAAGATTCAATTATATTTATTGTCACGCTACCGTCGACGTTTTGTAGTTGTTAAAGCATCTTGAGAATCTTAGCTTTTTTTTTTTTATTTTTAACACGCTTTTATTAGCTTCACCTGTATGTATGTATGTATGTATGTATCTTGTAACGGAATCTTGCAGCTCAAATTTCGCCCCCTTCCTGCGATCGAATTCTTTTGAAATTTGGCACGTGACCTCAGACCCGATGACAATGCAATATTCTACAATCAAATTAATTAATTAACACTTTTAATTGTTAGTTTCCTCCAATTTTAATCAAGATTTTGGCATAAATCCAACAATGTGAAAAAGGAAAAATTTTAAAAAATACATTTAAAAAATGCTCGCAAAAATTATTTAAAAATATCTACAAAAACCTTTAATTTTTCTGCATCGGACAAAATTTGTTCCCATGTTCCAAGGTAATTAGAACATGAAATATAATTGTTTTTAACTAATTTCATGCCAAAATTTAGGTGAGCCTTCAATTAGAAATTCATTGCTGATCAGACCATTGTTGAACAAAACTTTTATTCAGATGCATCTCAAATTTTCAAAGTAATATAAATATGATTTCCGCAAAGAAGTAATTGCAATTTTGCTTGATAATTCTCCAACATAAGACTAAAAAACAGAAAAATAAAATAATAGTTTAAAAAACTAAAAAAACACGCTTTCGTAGCAAAATGAACTAAAAAGTGAAAAATAATCTTTGGATGATAGTAGTTGACCAATCAACTTACTTTTATTGTAATACGAAAAAGCGTTTGGGGCTTCTTATCAGTTGTCCTGAATTTCTTCCATTTGTTGTCCATGCAAAAATGTAAATAGACAGCCCCCCACGCGTTTTTGAATTGCATTAAAATTAAGTGATTGGTTAACTACTATCATCCAAAGATTATTTTTCACTTTTTAGTTCATTTTGCTACGAAAGCGTGTTTTTTTAGTTTTTTAAACTATTATTTTATTTTAATCAGAAACTTTTATTTTCTTCCCATCTTCACAAAAAGTTTAAATGAAGATACCTCCAAGATACCAGTATATTTCATCAACTTGAATATTTAGAATGAAAAAAATTAATAAGTGATGGATGCTGAACGGTTATTTGGTGCACTAATTTTGGTGCACTCGATGCATAGATTAGTTTGATGTGGGAACTTTCGCTCTCAGTGATGCTTAGAGAGATGTAATAACATTCACGAAATCAATATTTAGTAGCCAAAATCGAAGCCGATTTTTCCTTCTAAAAAATTCGTGTTGTGGACGAAAAATTCGCGTTAGCTCTAAAATTCGTAACTCGTGAAAAATTCGCGTTACAGCCATTTCGCGTAAGTTGAATCGCGTTGTAGCGGGAGTCGACTGTATCTCCTTGTTTTTTTTACACAAACATTTCTTACTCTGGGCTATGATTTGCTGTGCTTTCGTGCTCAATTCTGTACCCAGAGAAGTTGATATAACTATCTTGCTCTTATCCTAATTCGTTTTTCTCACCTCCTGAACATTTTTGGAAAATGGATATGTTCCCTTTTGATAAATTAGCCCTCATATGTCATTAAGTACTGCCGTTATCATGACATTGACGCCCATATGCAAAATTTTAAGGGGAGGGGGAGAGAGCTCAAAAATTTTCCCCATTGTTTAGCGGGATATTTTCCCCATGGAAACCGAGATTTCAGTATAGATTAGAGTTGTTAAAATTTGACACTTTTAATAACTTATTCATTAATGGCTGGAGAAGAAGTGTTTTTACATTTTGCAAAGAAAGAAGCATTAAAAGCAAGGAAGTTTTAATTTCTAAAGGGGGACTTGAGCCCCCACTTGCCCTCCTCTATGGGCTCCCATGTATCATGACTTGGTCTTCTACTTGGGCTCCCAGGGATCTTGATATGAGTTCCTCAAGCCGTCGCTATTTGCAAAATCAAATCGCAAATATTTTGGGGTTTTTTTTTTTTTAATTTCCGAAAAAGATGTTTGTTCTTGTTTGCTATATGTTTATTCTGTTTTTTAGTCATAGAAAGTATTTTTAAAATAAAAAACAAAAACTCCAGTAGCTATTCTGTTCATTATAAACTAGCGGTACCCGCACGGCTTTGTCTGTAGTAGAAAATTAAAAAGTCATTTGGTTCAACTGTATATTTACAAATAATGGATGATGAATTTCTCGCCAATTTGCTAGGCTTATTTGCTCGTCCCTGTTATGGTAATTGCTCGTCTGCATTATGGTAATTTACTCGTTCATGTTGTGGTAATTCGCTCGGTAAAATGTTCTTAAAATTGGAATAGAAAAATAGCAAAATCAAATTTTCGAAAAATTGCTTCGAAGTGCTCACCTCTATGCTACGAACTACTTTTGTGCCAAATTTCATGAAAATCGGCCGAACGGTCTAGGCGCTATGCGCTGAACAGACATCCAGATATTCAGGCATACGGACTTTCAGCTTTATTTTCGTAAAGATTAAGATGTTTGTATCGCCGTGGGGGGTAGATTGATCGGTAAGTGGTTGATTTCGTCCGGTTTCGATGCCAGCCGGATCGAAGATACTTTGCGCTCGCTAATCGTCGTAGGGGCACGTTGAATAAAGTCTTCCAAAACTCCCATTCCAAATCAGTGCCTCTGGGGGTGCTGAACAAGGAGGTTTTCGGTTTCTGGTTTGCATGAAAATGTTGATAAATATCCTTCCACCTATCTTGCGAGCTGTCTGAGCTGAATCGGATTTCCACCCCAGAGGTGCTCTGTATATGGAAGCCGTACTCCAAATGATTCAATATTTCTGTCTTAATATGGCCAAATTGAAACCAGAAAAAAAACCCCACTAAATTCGTCGCAAAGTTGGCGACAAAACTTGGTGACCAAAACCTTGGCGATATATTACCAAATTATAGCTCTGCTTGAGTTTGCATTGAAATTAACATTGATTTCCCCCAAAAAAGGTGTAAAAGACCCGCTTTGGAACATCCAAATGCAACCAAAAGGGAAGGTGCACAACTAGACTCCACTTGGAGTCTATGTGCCAAATTTCAAGTTTCTAGGACATACCGTTTTTGAGTTATGCGAGATACATACACACAAACGCACATACGGACGTCAAGAGAAAACTTGTTGTAATTAACTCGGGGGTGGTCAAAATGGATATTTCACGTGTCTATACGTTCTTAGGCACTTATCCACGTCTGGTCGGGTTGGAAAAAAAAAATCAATGCTCATTCGGAGGCGAGCAAAATGGAAATTAAGGCCGTTTTTTTGAGTGAAATTTTTTTCGCGAATACAATACTTCCTTTTTTGTAAAAGGAAGTAAAAAAGTGTTAAAATTGAAATTTTCAGAAAATAAAGAAATTAGTTTTTTTTTATTATTTTTTTTTATATGCAACAGTCATAAATTGTCAGTATATAGCGTAGTTTGAACCTAAAAAATATTTTATAGCTTTTACATAATATCTTAAGTTCGCGCATACGCCTTAGATTGGGCAGGAGATTTTAGCCCAATTTAAGGCGTATGTGCAAACAAAAGATCTTATACAAAAGCTAAAAAATAACTTTTTAGGTTCAAACTACGACTAATAATCTGTGGCTTTTGCATTATGAAAATATTAAAATAAAGATAATTTTATTTTTTTTAAATACAATTTTTAGCATATTTTTTCCAATTTTCAGCCTCATGCGCAAACTGAAGATGTCAAAATAGATTATTTTAATATTTTTTAATATTTTTCACCAACTGAGGATACCAAACTACAACTTTTGAGAGGTAACGCGATTCCGGAATTTAAAAAAAAAATCGATTTTTCCGAACCACCTTAGTATTTATTGAATACCCCTTCTGTAGACCAGTTTGAAATAGGGAAGTTGCAACCTATTAAATGTTCGTATTTTGACTATTGGATATTGTTAATTGACCCTCAAAGCTAAAAAATTCACCATCGCTGAATTTTAAAACACCGAGATTTATTTTTAATGAATTTTTAAAAATCCACGCGCAAAAGTGCGCTCTTCTGAAACGTCACGAACTTACGTCACAGGGCTCTAAGGGGCAGCCTTCCGCCGAAGATCCCTTGTTTTCGCTACGGACATTTTGAGCGCGCTGATATTTTTATTTTTTAGAAATTCAATAATCCTTTTGAACACACTATGCAGGCCGGATTCGTTAAAGCACAATCTAAATAATCTTCCTCAAGTAACACCAATGAGATATTCGAATATTTTCGAGAGGATGAGAGGTTTAATGTTCCAGAAACGCGAGGAGTTAAATGCGAGGAGGTAAGCCTTACGTTTCGTCTTCGAAGCCAACTGCACGTCCTTCGGCTTCTCCCAAGGCGGAAGAGCGCATGACGTCACTTCCTGTGCCATTTGACGTCACAATTGCTTGAACTTTAAAAATTAATTTTAAAAAACCATTTATCGTATCGCAAAAATTTTTTCACCTACGATGTTCATACACGTTACTCTATCATATAAAAATTAAATTGAAAAATCGAAAACTTCCCTATTCTGTCAGAACTCACATTTTTGTTACGAACTTGAAATTTTCCTTTTGTCATTGACGTTTGAATTTCAGTAAAGAATTTCCCAACAGTAAACTGCACCGCTTCGTGTCTGATGAAAGCACTCCATCCTTCCTGGGCAGCGTCGTCAGCACTCCCATCTCGAGCCCCAGCACTCCTCCCATCTCCACGCTCCCTCACTCCGACTCCTTCTGCAGGAACAGCTTGAAGATGGGACGGACTTCTACTCTCGTTTCTAAGAAACAGAATGTTGCTGAAATCCATTCAGAGTTTAGGAATGCAGAAGGTAGTATTTTCTGTTTCTTTTTACTCTAGATGGGTTGACCTAAGGCCCCTATGCAGGGTATATCAGTACCAGGGTTCCCAGATTTAAGAACAGTAAATACGGGACAGGCTTCTAAGAATGAAAAGGAAGGGGGAGGGTAATAGTTTTGTGGTTGAGGGCAATTACTGGTTATGGTGTATTTTTTAAGGGGTGATAAACAATCATGTTTCAATGACTTTTGAAAAATTCCTCTCAGTATGTTTATTTGTGAGTACACTTTTGGAGGAACTCCAACTCAAAAAATAAATCAAGAAATAGAACGAAGTTCAGTATACAGATCGACGTTGATAGGAACAGGTGCTAATTAGTTTAGGCAAATTTTTCGTTTTACTTTATTTTTTCCCCTTAAAATAATGTCTCGTTCTGTAAAATATTGTTATCAGCCAGAATACGGGACTTTAGCCGTCCCGTATGGAAGTTCCCCGGGACGCGGGACACTTTTTCAAAATACGGGACTGTCCCTTGAAATCCGGGGCGTCTGGCAACCCTGATCAGTACAGCGTTTACAGACTTTCAGGGCAGATAGAGTACACCAAGATGATGGGAAATAACATGGCAATGCATGGTCGGAAACGCTTTCCTGGCGCGGTAGTGACGACACAAATCACCAAAAAGACAAGACAAGACACGAACAAGAGAAGAAAACATGTTTTTTACCTATAATAGTAACAATAATCCTTATATTAATAATAGCCGATGATCGAGTAACCCGCGTATTTCAACAATGAAATTCGCGCCACGGCATGATAATTTGATAAGATGATTTGGTATAGAGTTTAATATGCAGGGAAAGGCTTTATTGTGACAAGACTGAACTCGATCCGGTCACTTAACTGTTTTACCGGTAAGGCTGTGTCATTTCAGGGGAAGGACGAAACGAAAAATGGTCAACAATGACCGCTATCTACTGCAGTTAAGGGTTAATCCACAGGAGTTAGAATTAAAACTTAAACTACCAAAATACCTCCAAACAGGCAATGGCTTCCTTCAAATATAGAAGCAAATTTTCACCCGTCATACCTTGACAGGCGACTTTCTAGTAATAATAATAATGTCGGTAGCTCTTTTAACATTTCAACAAAAAATGAATTTTTTAATTTTCATGGACATTTTTTGAACCAACCACAACAGTTTTCCGACCTGCAGACTATTTTCAAAAAGGGGTCTGAGAAATGTTAGCGAGGTTTCCGCCATCTTGCCCCAAATTTTAACTTCTCATAACTTTTTTAAAATAAAGATTATTTTTATCGTATAGAGGATAACTTATCCTTAACCGTGCAGTTTTAATTTAAATATTTCTTTGCTTTTGCAGCTTTTACAAAAAAATTAGAAGCTTTAAAGCTAGAAGTTAACCAGCTGAAAGAAGACAAATTGGATTTGTTGAAACAGAACTTGGTAAGATTCTTTTTGTATGCAAAAATGTTGTGTTAAAATGAATAGCCATGGCATATATTCAGTTTCCAGATCATCTGTATTTTATAACATCTTATCCCTTCCTTTGTCATAGATAAGTCGCTTAGATTAGTAACCAATCTGTCAGCTTGTCAAGAGAGGGCCGAGGCGTTACCATCGAAAAAAGAAAGCCTTTTGGATAAAGTGTGATGTCACTCGCTTGAGGCAATCGAATTATGTTGGCGCTTATTTTATTGGCACGTTTTGATGAAACTTTTCATTATTAAAAAATCAAGTTCAAGAGCTTTGAATAATTAAAATTTTTATTGAAAGTTTAGTTGTAAATTTTTCATATATTTGATGTTAAATATGATGTAAAGAGTCGAATGGGCAGCTTTGTATATTAAAGTTTAGATGTACGTGCGCATGTATTCCAGAGATATTCACAAATTTGCTTTTTAAAGTAATAGAGATTAACTGTCAATTCGACGCAATAGCATTTTAATACCCTATAAAAACTTCATTATTCCGTGGAATCAAAATAAATTTGTATAGCGAATATTAATTGCAGGAAATTTAATTGATGATGTAAAAATTATAGCCGTAGCAAGTAGTAGGGTAGCCTACAAACTTTAACTACCTTTAAGCTCATTGAAAGTAATTTAACTTGCGTTCCTATTTCTATAATGTTGAGTTTACCAGTTTTAGAAGTTTTGCTTCTTAACTGCTTAGTTTATTTGTTTTGTTTCAAATGAAAATGCAATTAATTGCTTTCTACTTATTCTCTAGTATTAGTCTAGTTTCTTTGTAGTAATGACTATGGGTTTTTATATTGAATTTTAGTACGCATTATCTGCATATCAAATGCATATTGAGTATTAAAAATGTGCAAATGTATCAAAGAATAAATAAAAGCCTGATGTAGTCGAGTTTATAAATTAGCTATCTTTGTAAAAAATTAAGGTTTTAAACTATTATGGGTAACTTCATAAATATGCTATTTATCAAAGTGTATTTTTAACATCCGACACACAAAGGAAGGGGGTTTTAAGTTTGACGTATCTGTGTGTCTGTCTGTGACCCTCTCGCGATTAAACGGATGGACCGATTTTGAAAACAAAAAATTTGTTCGAAAGGAGAGTTGATCGAGAGTGTTCTTAGCTAGGTTGCATCTTTGGATGACATTAATTAACGAAGATATTAATTAAAAACCTCTAAAAGGTTTTTCGCGATTTTTGCAGTGAAAACATAGTTAAAAATTATAAAATTTAATATCAAAATAAAGAGAATTTTTTCCCGCGTCTGATAATGTGTTTGAAACTTCCATGTTTCATAGAATTCGGATTATAACATTTTTAACACGCTTTTATTAACTTCACCTGTATGCATGTATGTATGTATGTATCCTGTAATGGAATCTTGCAGCTCAAATTTCGCCCACTTCCTGCGATCGGATTCTTTTGAAATTTGGCACACGACCTCATCCGATGACAATGCAATATTCTATAATCAAATTAATGTAATTAACTCTTTTAATTGTTAGTTTCCTCCAATTTTAATCAATATTTTGGCATAAATCCAACAACGTGAAAAAGGAAAAATTTAATTTAAAGCAGATTTTAATTATGGCTAAGCCTTTATTCGTGCGATTGGTAACCGAATTCGCAACTCCAACGAACTATAGGGGGCACTGAAGTCACTGTCTAATGGCGGAATTGAAAACTAAAACAAACGCACATGGTAACGAAGAAAATGCTAAAAGTGTTGTGATTTTTGTTCGTACGTATGATTTTTTCGCTTTATTCTTTTTAAATTAATTTTCAAAGTCTTGTGGATATTCTGACCCACGTAGAAAGAAATGAGAATTCAAGAAACATTACTAAACGTCAAACATTAATGCAAAGTACGTAGTTCATAGTTCTAAGCAGCCATTTTCACGATGTTGAATTCGATATTTATCAATTCTTGATAAAACTAAATAATAATTGTGGCCTGACAAGAATAACAATTAATGCTAGAAAATTTAATATGACATTACAAATTATTACCAAAAGAAGATGATACTTCTTTGCTTTGCTTTGGCTAGCGCTTGTTTTCCATTTGTAGCCGAGTTATTTCTCTCGAATTCCCAAATCGGTTAATTTAAAAATTTTCTGTTTCGATTTTTCTAATTTCTGAGTTACGATTTAATTGTGTCATGTTATGCAAATCATCAACAAAATTCTCACGGATATACAGTGACTCCCAAAAGTCTTCGTACACCTACGACTTTCAACGAAATAGGCCCCAATCCATTGGTTAGAATTATTATTCCGGAATGGGTATTTAATTATAAGATCTATGATCAATTTTTAACAAAACTACATGAAAAGTTTTTAAAAAATATTAAAACTTAATTTTTTAAAAATCAAAAACCAAAAAGTGCCGGAAATTTTATCTCACAAAAGTCTTCGTACACTTTATAATATGTCTATGTATTATTGAATAATCTAACTTTTGATTAAGTTATTAATTAGTAAAATATCATACAGTATTCATAACACCTTTTAAACGTCTGGGACTCGATTTTATTCTTTTTCTTTCTTTTTGTTTGCGTAATTTCTGAGTAAGTGCTCAACCACACTTCGAGTCTTACTGTTTCTAGCTCTATTTTCGTTTCAAAGCCATATTTTTGTAATCTAGCCTCCAGATATCTCTAAATACGTTACATTAAGTTAACATCTGGAGATTGAGGGGGTATTTTCTAAACTTTAAGACGATTTTCGAGGCACAGACGCAAACGTTGAAAACCGTGTGCTTCTTATCGTTATCTTGATGAAAAACAAAGTTGTTTCCAATAACCAAATTTTTGGGTAAGAGTACAAAATTGGTTTTTAAAATATTTAAAGGAACAGCATGATTCATTATTTCATCAAAAAATTACAAACTACCAAGTCCTGATGCTGATATGCACCCTCACACTAGAACACCTCCACCGTCCTTATTAACTGATCCAAATAAGTTCTTAAGATTAAGTTCCTAATTTTTTCTTCTACATACAGTTATACAACAATTTAACCAAAAATGTTGAATTTATTTTTATCTGTAAGTAAGACGTGATTCTAAAACTTTTTAGCTTATTTAAAATTGATTTTGCGTCGAAAAGCGTAAGCTTTCTGTTTTTCGCACGACCAAGAAAATTTCTGCGGTAAGAGATCCCATTTAACCCAGCTAATCAGAGAACTTGGCGAACAATTTTAGGTGAAAGGTAAATGTAAAATGTTTCATTTAACTCTGCAGAAACTTTTACAGCACTCAAATGTGTATTTTTCAAAAAAAATTTAACTTTAAATCTCCGACCACGTTTTGTCAACTTTGCCAGTTGACCTTTTCTTACCTTGTTTTCGGTCCGATTCCTTTCTTTAAAGCATTTTATCAAGCAGTTTACTATACAAATAAATAAACTAACTAATTTAGAGACATTTCAAACCAATTTTCCACAACTGTGAAGAAAAAAACCCTCAAATTTTGAATGGTGTTTGCGGTTTTTACGAATACCAGCCATTTTACAGTAATAAGCACAATATTAAGGAATAAATAAACAAAAAATTAAAGCCAAATGACTTATAAGGGTCAACACAATACAAAAATATTAATAAAATGGCATATGATAATTTTCATCATGAATTTATTCAAAAATATTTGAGTGTACGATGACTTTTGTGGCGTGTTATTTCTCTGTCTCTTCGTTTTCTGACCCATTTCAAAAAGAAGATCCGTCAATATTTTGAAAAAACCAATGGGTTGCATTTAGAATGACATAGGAATGATGTGAAAAAATATTGAACTTCATATTCAAATTCAGTTTCGAGTTACTTCGGTTTTTCTAAAAAATTTCAAAGTGTACGAACACTTTTGAGAGCCACTGTATGGTGGTAGTTTTCTTTTCAGTTGATTGACAATTATTTCTTTTTACTTATCGAATTCTGTAATCTTACTACCATTTTATTCCACTCATGATAAAAATTGAAAATGGTTTAACTAAAAACGCGAAATCTCGCCAAGGCTACTTTGCTCGCACAATGCCAAAATTATAACCCTAAACAAATTTGGCGAAACCTTT
>NC_072737.1:5500858-5570991 GCF_026930045.1 Uloborus diversus
AGTTAAAGTGAGTGAAGCTAATGAATGAAATGTACAAGTCTGTTTAGGAAAACGATTGGAAGAAAATTCAGACTAATAGAAAAAATTTCTCTAGTAAATGGCTAAAAGAAGAAAATATATTACATAGCTGGAAACTTGTTTTCGGAATCAATTTTACTTTGCTTGCAAAAGAAGAAATGGTTGACTGCACTACCTAAATTATTTTGCTTTGATGATTAGCCACAATGAATTGATATTCAAGTAAAGCCCCTATTGTGTAGAAGCTTAAGTAATGAACGAACTCTTTTTCATGATTTGTAAAGAATAGAAAAAAGCATATGTGGTTTAAGTGTTAACAATTTGTGTGTTCAACTTGTTGATGTGTTAACATTAAATCAGAAATATTTTGTGAAGAAGTTTGATGAAACTTCTTAGAAATTATAAAGGTGTATAAACTGTCTATGTTTGTCATTAATGTAAAAAGTTAATTTACCTAGGCCAGGGGTTCTCATACTTTTAAAAATTGCAACCCTTTGTTTAGAAATAAAGTCTGTAGTGATCGGCTTCATTTTCAACATGCTGTTTGTAAGGATAATCTTATTTTTTGCTTGATTTACAACTGAAATGACACAAAAATGCATATGAAACTTATGCTGTCTGGAAAGTCAAAGGGCAGTATTTGCAGGAATGAATTTTTGAGATATTTGAAGAAACGCATTTTGGATTCCATGCGAGCAATAGGGAAATGTTAGAATATGGGGGTTCCCCCCCCCCCCCTCATCAGAAACCCAATAAGCAAGTTTGTACAAAAAAAGCTTAAGTTCAATAAATGGCAAAAAAAAAAAAAAAAAAAAAAAAAATCCAGTTACTGCCTTTTTACACTCTCACTGCAGTATTCTCTGTTTTGAAATTCATACCAATAAACTTAGATTATAATTTTTTCTCACCTTAAAGTGCTTTTAAAGTATGTGCCAAAAACAATTAAATTTTTATATTTTCAGAGGAAAAAAAAGTGGAATTGTGTTCTATGAACATTCATTTTGATAATATTTTACTTTATTTATGTCAACTACCATCATTTTAGTTTCAAATCTAAATCTTCATTTATTAAGACTTTTGACCTAGTCTGTCAAAAAAAGAAAAATTCATTAATGTTAGGAATGAAATCTGTCGTTGAATTGTTAAACAAACGTTATTGATAAGAGGTTCACAGTTTGAGAGAAACTCTGACCTAGGTTCTTTAATTGTAAAAATTGTAATAACAGCAATTGTTTTTAAGATAGTTGGGAGTTCAAATTTCAGAATATTTGGCGATTGTTCTGGGCTGAAACTGAAAGCTCAAAGCAGTATGCATCCTAACTAGTAATTTTGGCAATATTGTGTGTAATTACTATGTAAATGCATGAATTATTGTCAAAAAGATGTTTATTTAGTTTGTAAATATTGATGTGAATTCATTGACCTTTTTGTTTATGCCCTGATTGCTGCTTCTTTCAATTTAAAATTTTATTTATTGAAAGAAAAAAAAAAAAACATTTATCATACCTGCCAACTTGAATACTTTCTACAAAAAATGCCATAAATCTTGAATGACATCTAATTATAGCGACTGTTGAATGAAGTCTGGTTTGTTGTTTCCATAAATGGGCAATCTTATTTTAGTGTTCATTAGAATGTCCGAACTGAATCACTCCTTCCAGTGTAATTTCCAGAATTAATGTTTTTACTGATTTGCAATTCTCAAGACTATCGATTCTAAAGTTAAGCAATTTTGTTTTGCTAAAGGTAAAATTTTTCCGTTGAAAGGAGTTATTTGATGATGAAACAGTCGAAAGAGTGGAAGGCTGCTACATTATTTAAATAGGAGGAGAAACTAATATTCAAAGAATAAAATCTCAAACAAAATAGTATTTTATTTTGTATGCCCAATTATTTATTATTTTATTAGTTTCTTGATTCTTTTTTAACTCGGCGGTAAAACGTGGAAAGTTGTTCCGATAATTAAAACTATCTCTAAAAAACATGCACTGTACCAACAGTTTGGTTATGACATCCAGAGGCTGCAGTTTTCTCCTCGTTATGAACTCATCAGTCCTGAAATAGACGAGCCAAGCCAGAGGCAGATGCCATCTCATTGAAGCTGAAAGTGGCAATAAGATATTGCATGTAGTTCTACCTTAGCCCCTAACTCAAGGCTATAAACTTATTTCTTAACATGCAATATCTTGCACGTTTGTGTTATAGCCACCAATTTTGTTTGGACGATGGATAGTTGATATCATTCTGCCTTAAATTTAGCCCTGCTATTAAAATTTTTGCATTCATTCTACAAAATCATTTGAATTTAAAGTAGGTGTTCAATGATGAGGAATATGTTGTTACTGAGGATTTTAGCACAGTCGTCACATTTGGGCTGATTTATTCACTTCATTTTGGCAAGATCAGCTTAAAGGGAATTTAGTACCCAGAATTGTCATTGTATATTTAAATATATATATATATATATATAATTGTCATTGTATTGTCATTATAAGCATATTTTAATTGACCCACTCTTGCTAGAATATAACTAGTCGACCCGTGCAGAACTCCGCACTGTACTTCGAATCGTTTCATAAGGCATTTCGCTCTTTAAAAATTTCAAAAAAAGAATATTATGAAGAAAAACCGAAAAAAGTAAGCGCACAAGAGAAGGCATGTAATTTGAAGACATCAGTAACAAAACCTCGTTAAATACAATGTTGTAATAATTTGATCATCGATCCCCTTTTGGTTGTACGTATTTTCAATGCAAATATAAATATCATTAAAAGTGTGGCTGAGTGACACATGAAAAATCAGTAATTTTGTATGTGAAAAAATAGGTTGTGACAAATACAGTCCTGCCCATGTGAGCATCTGACGGAAAAAAGAAACATTAAAGAGATATTTAGTGGCACGGATTCGAACTGGCGCCATTCTGATTAACAGTACGACGCTCCAACAAACCTCGCAACTGTGCCTTCCTTTTCAAATGCTATTCATTGAAGGAATGTATAATAAAACACAGTAAAAAGTTTTTCTCCGAAAAAAAATATAAGATCATGCGTCTATGTTTTGTCATTAGCCAGCATGATACGATTTAAAATTATTCGTAAAACATGGAGTTTGATTAAAGAATGAGGAAAATCCCACGTAGCGATTGAAACAAACATTCTAGAGAAGTAATAAATTCGGTTGAAAAAATAAGTGTTTTTATTTTTGAATATTCAACAATTTCCCATAGCAGGCTTCTTTAGCCTGTACGGCTTAAAAACCCGCACCTGTTTTTCTTTTAACGGAACACTTAAAATTAAAAACCAAAACCAGTTGAACTGATTCCGTTTAAGTGTAATTTTTGGAACCTAGACAAAATGTTTTTTTTTTTCACCCAAAAGCAGAGGAGTAGAAAATGATTTCTTGCTAATGAAGTTGATAATAATTTTAATGTTTTATATCGTATTCGAATAAATGATTAAAGATTTACTGTTGAAACTCGTAGTTTTAATTTGGCGTAGTATTTTTTCATTTGTACAAAAGTTCGAACACTGCTATTAGAAAAATCTATATTTCAGCATACAATGAAAATGTTTTTCTGGACAAAAAGGATTCCCTTGAGGTATATCTAATATTTTTTTTATGCTTACATTATGCTCAGTGGTCTGGACGGAGTCAAAGCTTAAAAAAAAAGGGAAGAAACACCTTTCGATTAGCAGTCAACTTATTTGAATGATAACTGTAGCCTGCATAAAGGAGTCGAAACACCAAATAGCATTCCCACTGCATTTATTTTATTACGCGTGTTATCTGTTGTATGTTATGAGTACATGTAATGCGTAATATTACTGTAAATTTGCTATTATGTCGGTCAGTCCGAACTGGCTCGAAGATCAGACAGTTTATAGCCGAACGCTCTACCGAAAAAAAAACCCACAGGTAATTTTAAATTTTTTTTCTTGCCGAGAAGTGTTTTTATTTTTGAAAATTTTTAAAATTTGTTATCGCAGGCTGTTTGAACCGTTATAACTTAGATGGCAGCACGTGTTCATCATTTAACAGCATGGTTAAAATACAAAATAATTTGAACTAAGTCTTTTTTAAGCATAGCTTTTCAAATGTAGTAAAAAAGTGATATGCTATTTGTTGTTTTGCAAAAAGAAGAAATATTATATATATATTATCCTTTAAATTGAGGTAGTATTTTTTTTTTATTTGTTCAAAGAGTCAAAAACTCATTAGAAGAATCGATCTTCAACATACGATTTATTATATTTTACTGAACAAAAAAACAATTCCAATGTAGTCTGAAATCTTAAACCTCATACTTATATTTTCGCTTACATTATGCTTTAATTTTCTTCTCGGAGCCAAAGCTTTAAAAAAAAACACTTACAATTGAGTATCAATTTAGCTCCGTGTTGCATCAAGTTTTCATAACAGCTAGGAGCGTTTCTACCTCATGTATTCCCTCATATTTGTTATTCATTGTTCATGTAATGCGCGATATTTTTCTAATTTTTTGATGCAGCTTGTCCGGACGTGAGCCCGAATACGCATTCTCCTGGTTACCAGTCGAACGTTCTGCCGATCAAACTATTCAGCCCTGTCGGTAACAGTACAAGTTAAAGTTATAAATTTAACCGAAAACCTCATTCTGGTTCTTTAAAACAGGTTTTTTTGCCTGAAAAAACAATTTTTAAACTGGGGGTCTATTTTTCGTCAGTAGCCTGCACGATTATCTTTAAAATAAGGTGTAAATCAAAGAAATCGATCAAGAATTGGGGGAAAATCTCGCGTAGAAACCAAAAACAGGCTACAGAAATAATATATAAGGATAATGTAGTTAGCGTGTAGTGAACAATGGTGGCCAGTTGATCACACTTTCAGCAGCTTCCGGGGATTGGTGAATGATAGAGAGCAGAAGGTATTAGCCCTCTAGTACAAGAAAGGAAAAGTCCACCTAATTTTAGGCCAAAGTGACGCTCGTTTTTATTTTTAATGTTGGCAGGTATGAGATGCTATTTTTCACTCAATGAGCAAAAACATAGATTTCTGAAATGTAAACTACAGTTAGTACTGTAGTATGACAGTAATAGATAATTTATTCATTATTGTGAACTCCCAAATTTTCAGGAACTCATTGTATCTGTGAAACTATCACAGATTAATTTGTGATACTCTGAAGCTATTTTTGATGTAAAAAGTAATAAAGTTCTGATATAAGTGTTCATTTTCATTTGATATTATTGTTTTTCTCATTGGCTCTCTGTGTGGATTATTTTTGTATTTATTTTTTGTTTTCTTTTATGTGCTGATCTTTTTTGAACAGCCTTTAATTTTGTTGCTTTTTTTTTTTTTTGAATTTAACTATTCCTGAAAGCCTTTTTTTTATTGAAATCATTATTTTTTAAATAGTTTCAAAATTATTTTATCAGATTTAAATATTCTTGAATGCATAAAAGAGCTTTAATCGTAAAAAGGTTTTGATTTTTTTAAACAAATAATTTAAATTATTTTAGCCTGCCTAGTTGTAATAAGGAGTTCAGTACTGGATTAATCATACCAATTAAGTGTTCAAATTATCTCATTAGTAAGAAATCAATGCTTTAACCCTCCAAATATGTTTCTGTCATAATACTGTTTCACGTCAAGTAATTCAATTTTCAAAATCCCCCCCCCCCCCCGCCAGCCCTCTACCCTCTTAATGAACTTTATGGCACTAACGAAACAGGTGCAAAATTCTTAAGTCGAGGTGAGATCTCATGTTGTGTCTGAACTGCTAACAGCCAGAAGAGTTACGGAGTTTAAATGAAGCGTTTTAGTTTACTTTATTAAATGAGCAGTTAGTTGGTCATAAAGTTGACCAAAAATCATGTTTTCATACATGAAATGTCATTATCTAATTTGTGTGCACTAGGTCTAAGACTTTCTTAAGTACTTGTTTTAAATTAGCGGTGGTTTTACAAGCATGGAGTGAACATTTTAATCCATATTCAATGTTCGTGCTCAGACTAGTTCACTGCAATTTTTTTCATTGCTTCAAACTTTTCATATCTTTACTCTGCATCTTATTTTGACCGTTTTTGCTATTGAAAGTATGCATCTAGGAATAACCGTTTGAAAAAATCAAGTACTAATCAATTAAACGGGTCATGTTGTATAAAGTTCATAATAAACAAATTCTCAAAACAAACTTCAAGAAAATCCTCAGCATTCATCTGAAAATTCGTACTTTTAACTTTAATACAGTAAAATTATGCAGAAATACTCCTCTGTTTCAGATCTTGATCTATGAAAAGCTTTCTTCATTTTGAAGACTGTCCAATTTAGTTAATCTGCAATTTAGCTCCTTTCCTTTTTCTCTCGAGTTTTTCATAATTTCCTGGTTTTTTTTGCATACCCTATTATTTTTTTCCTTTGGTGTCAAATCAATTTTAAACTGTTTCATTCACTTTGAACTAGGAGTGTGGAGTCGGGGGTTGGGGGACTCTGACTTAGTCTGTAGCCTTGGCAGAGTTGCAGACAAAATGCAACTCCAACTGCTTTACCCCAAAATCGGTCCAACTCCACTAAATAACCCTGGTTTGAATAAGAGCAATCTGTGCCGACTTGAATCTGAAAGTGGCAACTAGCACTTGTGAACTATGCATAATAAAGTTTTATTTACTTTTTTTTTGTTGAAAATTCGAAACTTCAATTGATTAAGTATTCCTCTTATCACCCTCAGATGCATCCCGAAAGCATTTCTACAAGTAAAAAAATGTTTGAGTATTCTGCAGGAGACCTAAAATTTATATTTTTTTCAAGAAATTTATTTTTGCCAAATATTTTTTTTTTAAGATCAAAGATAAATTTCTAGAAATTTTCAAGTTCAAAAATATATTAGCGAACTAATTTTCAAATCAACAATTGCAAATGAATAATGATAAAATTGTCTACGTAAAATGTAAAATTAAACTTGACCTGGAAAAAATCCATATTTTTGAGTACTATGTGTGAGACATCTTGGGTGACAGCAAGAGCTTCTACCAGACATTCAAGGGCCAATCCAGGATTTTTTCTCGCTACCTATTTTTGTGAAAGTATTGCATCATTCTATTTTTGTGAAAGATTTTTTATCAGCATTATTTTGTGAACATTTAGAGATATTCTAATTTTTGTAAAAAAAAAGTAAAACAAGTGAAATTTTAGTTCGAAAAATGTAAATGTCATCTAGTATTATTTTTTACAGGTTTCATTTTTTGGGGAGAAGGGGGGGGGGGCTAAAAACCTAAGAAGTACCAAAAATACCATTGTAATTTCAGCTTAATGGGCTATGTGCTGTGTACAATATTGGAAATTATGAGAAAAACGGTTCCCCTAAACACGTTATAAAATAGCGATAATATTGCATAAATACACTTTGGCGAGAAACAGCTAAAAATTATTTAAAACACCACAAAAAGGTTGCTATTTTAGTGATGGTTCATATAAACCTGCTTAGAATTTTATTTTATGAGTAAATTTTGTTTCAAACAGAGAAACAAATTTTATACTTTAAAATGCGAATTTTTGTGAAATTTTCGATGTTTTTGTGAAGCTACTGATTTTATAACTTGATTTTTGTGAAAGTACCTATTTCAAAACAAGATTTTTGTGAAGGTACCGAAAAACGGTAGCAAAATCAGCCTGTATTGGGCCCTGACAATAATTACCAATTTTATTGTTTATTTTTTTCTCCTTGATATTTTCATTAAAATATTTTTGCTTTTTGAAAAAATATATTTAAAACATCAGTTTTTTTAAAGAAAATTTTTTATTTAAGGCTTCTTGCTGGGCACCGAAGTATTTTTTTAATCTGGATAAATGTTTTTGTGGTACATGTGGGGTAAAAGGAGCAATTTTTCGTCAACTGAAATTTAAAACTTCCAAGAATTTTTTTTTTGCGATTTGACCGAGTACACAAGTGCACTTTCAAATGCAAGTCCTTATGGGTGGCGTTGTTTTAAATTACATGAAAATGTTTTTGCAATTGTTTTGATACAGAAAGAAAAAGATAAGAAGGCAGTAACAAAAAGAAAAACTTTATTTTTTTATTTTTAAGGGGTTAGGGACACACACACCATAGTGTATACATAATCCCATTTTTTAGGAGTTTATAAAATCGAATTCTTATAACTTTTTCATAGTTTCTCTATTGGCCCTAGCAGATAGTTGACCATTTCATACATAAAATGTTTTTGCATAGCTCTTTTTCTTGTTCTGAAAAAGAGGTTCTTGTAACTCCAAGACCCTTATGTACAGTGTCCAATGCCATTTGTATTAAACTTCAAGTCATTAGTGATTTGTTATAACTAATCAACCTTAGAATCTAATCATGGACTGAAAAGCTACATCGATGAAAGTAAAAGCATCAATATTAAAGAGTAAAAAAAATATGCCTTTTATATCATTTAAAATTTTAATTTTTCCCTTTTTCTATCATTAAGCTCAATTATTTGGTTTGCGAATAATCCGTTTTCTATTTTCCTGAGCGCATGATATCATAAAATATTAAGATTACATTTTCTCGTGCTTTCGACAATTACCTTACGTGTGGTTCACAAAAGCAGACAGTACAGGAGACAAACCATCTGTTTACGAGTAGAATGATTCTACATGCGATGCCGAAATGACAACAAATACTCTATCTTTATTGGTGATAATTAATCTTCTGTGGGTGGAGTTTTGTACCTGAATTCAAGAAGAAGATCTGATAATATTTAGCCGGAGTCGCACATGCCGCTCGGAATATTAATTCTTACGAACCTAAGTTACTGCATTTTTTATCATCCTACTGTATGAAGTGGTTAAAAGAATATCGACAAAATTGACAATTTACTTACTTATCAATGTCAATTTTTACAAGTCATGATTTTTTTTTCCCTTACTTCCTGGAATAATTACTCCAACAAGAAAAGGACTACAGACTCGGTTGTTATTATTATGCAGTGAAATTAGCTATTGAGTTTTGCTTATTAATGTGTTATGCACAAGTTGTTCGTTTACAAATGGATTAATTCCAGTACAGAGTAAAAACGGCTGATTGTATCCATCTGCAAATTCGGTTTATGTATCTGAACCATATGAAAAGTTCATCTTTTGTCTGATTGAAGATGTAGTTAAATAAGATCAACTCTTGATGGTGACATCTATAGTCTGCATTGCATCAGTCATATTACATATCCAGATATAATTGAAAAGACCCACATGCTCAATTACCAAATTCAGCATTACAGTATTTTGAATGGAATGAATAGAAGAAAGACATTTTCTAGGTCTAGAGATTGTGATCATATTTTTGCTACCTCTCAGGTTAAGTATTCTCGCGCGTACCTTGCCGTTACGATGTGCAACATGTGCACATATTTGCTTTGTAATTTTTTTCCGCGGTATTAACTTGATTTTTATTTTTAGTAATTGTATAGCATTCAAAATGCTGAAAGAACTTTCTTTTTCCAGCTGCTCCTTCGAAACGCATAAAAAGGGCTCCGAATGTCGAGAAGAAGAAAGATGCTTGATACATTTATCATTTAGTATGTTGTATTTTATTATGATAATGTTTCTGTCCCTACAAACTATTTTGTTATGGCATTATGCAAAATTTTAATAAAATGTTATGACTTACCTTAGTTATTGTGTAGTTCTTTGTGTGTTTCTTTCTTGGTGTCACTCAATATTTTGCTGAGATTATGATTAAACCAGTGTTAGAAATAAGCGATCATTAAGTGTATTTTGCGATCAAATATTTGATTTTGATGGCCAGATTTTTTAAGTGCCATATTTGATACATAAAATTTTCCAAGTTTTCTTTTCTTTTCTTTTTGCAACTTAATGCAATTTCGAGCAGCAGTTGTGACGAAAAGTATATTCCTTCAATTTTGAGATTTTTAAGGGCATGTGTGTTATTTTAGTTTAATAGCATGTTTTTATGATCTCGTGTGTATTTGATGTATTGGAAATTACTTGTAGAATTTTCAGTTTGACGTCTAAGAGATTTTATTTCTAGTGTTATCCTGATACTCAATATTTAAATTCTTATTTCTGACATTGGATTAAGCATATCAAGCACTAGTCATCATAAAACATATCTAACATTCACCAAATATATTGCATGAAGACATTTATTTATAATGTCAATATGAACTGATGAACATCATTTATTTTGAAGAAGCATACCCGAGTTTTAGAGGGAAATGAAGATTTAATTTCTGAAACTTTTCTTGAAGCTATACTTTTTACTTTGAAAATCTTTTTACACAAGTTTTTCACAAGGTTTTTTGCTTTGGACAGATGTTTTACAAAATGCTGATTATCCTATTAGTTGATATTAAACACTGCAACAACAAATATTTCTTGATGTTGTAACTACAGAATTTGAACCTGGGAAATATTGAACTACAAAACCTATGAAATCTTACTCATTCACACTGGACAAGATCTTGTGATTTGGAATCTAAAAATAAGCTATTTATGTGTACATTAATAAATTGCAAAAAGTCACAATGTCAAACTTCACTTTTCACATGGATTATAAGATTTTTTTAAACATATTTGTAATGGTTCAAGTTATTGCTTCGTATGATTGAGGTTGCTTATCATCAATGAAAATAGCTGAAAAGAATTGTTTTTACAAATATTTGCCCATATTAATTTGTGTCCAAAGTAAGAGTCATGAAATTTTAGTTTTGTCTTACTAAGTAGAAACCTGAGTTTCATATGTTTCATATTAAATTTTAAACTGGCCGTTAAGTACATCTACTAATTTCATCTTCTGTAAGATCCTTCTCATTTTTGTATATAAAAATACATTCACAGATGCTTTCACAGTAAAATCAATATTGTAAAATTCTCTCTCATTAACATATAGAAAAGTTGCCTGTCTTTCCTTTGAAATAAAGAATTTGTTTCTTAAATATTTTATCTCTCATTATTAATGTGTGATTAAATTGTGTTTACAGTAAAAAAAAAAGAGGAAAAAAATGTCTGGATTGGTTTTAACTTCTAGAAGTTGTAATGTGCTTACACGGATGTATGTATACAGTGGAACTTCATTTACATGAACAAGCTTAATGTGACTGTTTTTAACATAAACAGTAGAGGTGTTTTTTTTCTTTATTCTGTGCCTTTGACTAAACAAGAAAGAAAAAAAAAACTTTTAAACAAGGTTGTACAATGTATAGTTGATGTCGTACATGCTATGTACAAAGATTTGATCTTTTGGGTTTTTGTTGTAGAATGCCCATTGATACTGGACAATGATCCAGAAACCATTTATCGAATGTGCTGTATAAATTTATTTCAGAAACAAGACTTTCAGTTGAAATTAGATAAATGGAAAAGGATGGTTAATGAATGCCATTGATAACTAAAATTATGTTTTGTTTTAGTTTTTATTAAAAGTTATGTTTCTGGTTAAATGCAGACTATTCTATCATTTTATGCATGTGTCTCCCAAATATATGCTTATTCAAACACTTAGAAGAGAATTGGTTCCATTAAAAAAAAAATCATGCATTTTATAATAAAATAATCACTTGTAACGGCAAACATTAATTTTTAAAAACTCTTGTATGAAACAGGTCGCAAGAAAAGAAAACGATTGGTTAAAAACAAAGAGTTTGGGAGGGAGAAAAAAGAGAAAATAAGATACACATTATAAAACGTGTGTAAAAAGCACATGAAAAAGATCCGAGAATCAAGGTTTTATATTGATAAATACAGTAGAGCGCCAATTATCCGAACACGTCGGGACCGACCCTAGTTCGGATAAGCAAAAGTTCGGATAATTGGGACAGACAATTTAAAGAGATATCCCTATCTATACAAAAACCTTCACACTTTATCCAGGCTTAGGACTGGCAACACTGTTAGTGCTGGCGTGTTTAAAAATGTTTGTTTTTGTCTTTTTTCATTTTTTAAACTTTTTTTTGTCTTTTTTTCGTTTTTTAAACTTTTTTTTGTCTTTTTTTCATTTTTTAAACTTTTTTTTTGTCTTTTTTTTAAAAAGATTATAATTTAAGTAAAAAAGCTTTTGATTTTTTCTTGCTTCAAAGAAGACATTCTTTTCAATGCTGCCATATCTCTAATGCTTCTTAAATGCATTGCTTGAATAGGATCAGCGTCTTTCTGCCTTTCGAGCCATTTCATAGCTTTTTCCAAGCATTCAAAGGCTTCGCTATGTGATGGACCTGGGTCATTTTCAGAGCATTCATTTTCAATTTCATTTTTATTTTCTTCATTTTCGCCTTCAATCTCAGCCACAAACTCATTGTCATTTAAAATCTGATATCCAGGGTCTTGCATGTCACAATTTAGCCACTCATTGATTTCTTTTTCCTCATAATTTAGGATTCTTCCCATCTCTTTTATAGTTTTACACTCCTCATTTTCCTTATCAGATGCTTCTGCTCCAGTATCAATTTTTTCCCTGTTTAAAATTTTATTCCAGGCATTTTTTAACGTTGATGATTTTACAAGCTTCCAGGAATCGGCAGCCATAATGCAACAATCTTTTAAATTAATGTTTTTGGCATTCTGGGAATCAGGCTCTTCAGTGTCTTCTGATAGAAGCATCTTTCTCAACATTTGCTTTCTATAAAAGCGCTTAAATGTCTGTATTACACTCTGATCCATGGGTTGCATCAGTGATGTAACATTAGGTGGCAAAAACTTTACTCGGAACTTCCCATTTTCCCGTTCAAGGGTATCTGCACACAGATGTGAAGGTGCATTATCAAGAAGTAGGAGTACTCTGCCCTCTTTCTTCATATCTTCTTGATGTGTCTTAACTTTAGGAATGAATGTGTGATCATACCAATCAATGAAACCTTCTGATGTCATCCAAGCCTTCCTTTGAGAAGTGTAAATTACTGGCAGATTTTTCCAATTATTAAAACATCGAGGCTTCTTTGAATGTCCTATCACGAACAATGGTATTCGATGGTTACCGGTTGCATTTGCGCAATTAAGAACTGTGATTCTTTCTTTGTTTAATTTAGTTCCAGAAGCACTTTTTTCGAACCCAGATGCTAATGTTTTTCGGGGGTAAAGATCTCCAAAACAGGCCGGGTCTCATCTGCATTGTAAATAAATTCTTCTTCGTATTTTTCTGATTTTACAAATTCAATAAATTCTTTTACGAATTTCGTAGCAGACTCTGTAGATGCAGATAATTTTTCACCATGCAATCCGATTTCGCGTATACCATGCCGTAGCTTAAAATTTCTAAGCCACCCAGAGCTTGCTTGAAATGTATTAGTATTTTCTCCATTCAACTTTTCGTTGAAAAATAGTGCCTTCTCACATAATAAGGGTCCAGAAATGGGATGACCAGATGAGCGTTTCTGCAAAAACCACATGTGCAAAGCTTTATCTACTTTATCATCAAAGGATTTTTTCATCGATTTTCTATCTAAGCTTCCTTGCTCACTTTCAAGTCCCGTTAAATACTTCATAATTGATTCTTCATTCTTTTTTATATCTGATATTGTAGACTTTCCTACACCAAACTCCGCTGCTAATTTTGAAGCGGCTTCATTATTTTTCAGCCTCTTCAATATCTTTCCTTTGTCTCCTAGCGAAAGAACAACTCTTTTTCGCTTTCCAGACATCTTTTCACCTTCGTTGCAGAAAAAGAAATGAGCTAGATCGCTGGTGCAATCAACAACCGCTATCAAGAAACCTTTAGTAACAACCACTAACAACTCTATTAACAACAAGAATTAACAGCGGCTAGCAACCGATATCGACGATAACAAACTCTAAAAAAAGCAGAGCACATGATTCTGAGCAACTCACTTTGTCAACGTAGATACGTCACACAAACCAGTTTTTCCCCACGTGTCCACAGCGAGGGTGGGGGGAGAAGAATGCAAACAGGAATTTTGTGCTTTGACCTTGGTTTCTCAACCCCTTTCTTCAAACCTTTTGTGTTCTCTCTTCCCACTAACAAAACTCCCCAAAAATACCTTGCAGTTTCCGGATTAAAATTTGTATGCCAAGAAAGAAAAGAAAAAAGATAGATAACAGGGTGAAAAAAAGAGTACGTACGTAATTGAAAGCTTGGTTGGAAGGGACAGAAAAAAAAAAAAAAATAGGTTTTGGATGAAAAATATGCCGTTCGCATAAAGTTCGGAAAAAAATTTTAAAAGGCGAAAAACACGGTTCGGATAATTGGAAGTTCGGTTAATTGGAGTTCGGATAATCGGCGCTCTACTGTATTCGTATATTTTATTTTGTTTTCTCTTCTTCGGATTTGAAACGTAAGCGTCTTGAAGTAATTTAAGTACATACTAGCGGACCCGAGGACCCGACAGACATTGTCCTGTTCAAAGGTTGTAAACAGGGGTGTAAACAGAAATTTTTGGGCCCACCACAAATGACTTTTACGCCCCTCCCTCCCCTCCATATTGTTTACCCTTACACATCTCTACATACATTTCACCTCTCATTTAAAAAATTTCGGGCCTCTTCAGTTTCGGGGCGGGTGTTCAGGTGTCCCTACTCCCCCCTCCTGTGCACGCCCCTGGTTGTAAATCCAAAAATTATGAAAATTTCAACAAACCATCAATTGTTAGTTGCGCGGCGTATCGTTGAAAAAAAAATATGGAAAAAGAAATGTTTTTAAAATACAGGATTACTACAAATGATTCATTTGTTTTTGAAACGCTATATGTCCAAAAGATAGCACGCAAAACGATGATACATATCTTTATTATATTACATTACTAATAATAAAGCTGAAAGTCTCTCAGTCCGGAGGGTGTCTGTAGGATGTCTGGATCTCTGTGACGCGATAGCGCCTAGACTGTTCGGCCGATTTTCATGAAACTTGGCACAAAGTTAGTTTGTAGCATGGGGGTGTGCACCTCGAAGCGATTTTTCAAAAATTCGATGTGGTTCTTTTTTTATTACAATTTTAAGAACAAAAATATCATGCGATGGACAACTAAATTACGAAATATTCATAACGTGGAACCCGTAACATGGGCACAAGCCAATGGGCGAGATACGAAGTTATCATAACGTGGAACCGTAACATGAGTACAAGCCGATTGACGAGAAAATTCACCATAGATTTGTAAATATACAGGCGAACCAAAAGACCTTTTAATTTTTCTATTACGGGCAAAGCCGTGCCGGTACCACTAGTTTAAAAATAAACACAAACTCAGCGTAATTTTGAACTGAGGCAATGAGAAGCAAAGAGATGTAAGTGACGTTTTGAAGTTTTGCGTAAATCGCGTTTAAAGATAAGGTCCTAGGTAGGCTTTCATACGTTTTTAATCTTAACTAGAAAGTCGCCCGTCAAGGTATGACGGGTGAAAACTGCTTCTCCATTTCAACAAAGCCATTGCCTGTTTGGTGATATTTTGATCGTTGAAATGGTAACCGTAACTCCAGGGCATGAACCCTAAACTCCAGTAGGTAGCGTTCATTGTTGACCATTTTTTCGTTTCTTCATTCCTCTGAAATGACAGTCTTGCCAATAAAACAGTTAAGTTGCCCGATCGAGTTCAGCCTTGTCAGGATAAAGCCTCTCCCTGCATCTCAAACATTACCAAATCATAGTACCAAATGATCATGCCGTGGCGCGAGTTTCATAGTTGAAACACGCGGGTTACTCGATCATCGGCTATTATTTATATGAGGATTGCAAGAAACGTACACATATTTTTGTTTCATAAATCTCATAATGAATTTCAATTTTTCATTTCTGAAGAGAAAACTTCTTTAGACGCGTCGAGCATTTTTGAGGTGGGGAAAAGCAATTCATTTCGTGACACCATCACCGACATTTGGAATACAGCGCATGCACGGCTTCTCTCTGCTCCTTTTAGTGCGTTGTTTCCGTTAAGATTTCGAGCCTCAGTAGCGCAGTCGGCAGTACATCAGGGAGAATGTCTTAATTTGCATTTTTAGCAAGGAAGGGAAACTTCCGTACCCTTTCAAAATATATTTAAGGCTGGTTTTTGTTATGCTACTTTCTAAGTTTTCAAATCTGCCAAAAATATGAAGAGACTGAAAAAAAATAATATTTTGAATTTTGACATCTTGAATTCAAATTATGTTTTTCGCAATCACGAGTGTGTGTGTGTACATATGTATATGCGTGTTTGTGTCTGTGTGCAGGTATGATTGTGTGGGTATGTATAGGTGTGTGAATGTGTGTGCAGGTGTGTGTATGCATGCGCGTGTGTGTAGGATATGGACGCAACCTGGAGACTGTTTCGCTAGAGGAGCAGCATCGGGTGGGGCCGGTCGACGGTGATGCTGCAGAGGGTGGCGGTGGGGGGGGGGGTGAATAAAGTCAAAAAGGAACGCCACTCAAAGGCTAAATAAAAACAATGAGCAATGTGATTGCTTAAAAAAAAAAAAACTTAACGCATAGTAGACGTTAACTGTAAATATACTGGCGAATCAAAGGACCTTTTAATTCTCTACTTTGGGCAAGGCCGTGCGGGTACTACTAGGATAACACTAAGCAATACTTGAAATGCGTTGGTTACATGCATGTGCTTCAGCGAATGCTCTGTTGATAACTAACAGCTGTACTCAGAGCGCAGTGCGCGCAACCACGGACAACGAGAAAGAAAGAAAGCGAGAACAGAACATGTGCGACTTTTCGCCTCACAAAAAGTCACTTCTGTCACACAAAAGTTTGTCAATCAGAATCAAAAAGCCCTAGCATAAAATATTTCACGAAAAAAAAATCGGTTTTTGGTAAAAAACTGTTTTCTAGTCATTTTCGTATTTCTTTGGATTCCTTTATAGTTTAATCTGTTACAAATTCTGTAAATAGTAATTATTTTTATGATTAATTTGTTGCAATCTGGCTAAATTTGGCGTTTATTCCATTATTCTTCGCCTAAAAATTACTGTAGTAACTTAACCTGTAAATAGTTCTTGTAATGAATATACAACCCCCTTACATTCGAATGAAGTATATGGTCCCTCAATTTCTGCACGTTAAGATTTGTGAATGGAATAAAAAGAAAATACGAGAAACATTTCGAATTTTGTCGAAACTTCTCTAGGATTTATAAATAGCCTCCGCGTGTCTAAAAAGTCAGACTGTCCTGAGCCGTTGGGCTGAGAGCATGTATTTTGCTCTGTGTGTATTAGCCTTCTTTTTCGCTGCGTTTTCACGTATTTGGAAGTAAATACTTGTGTGACCATTGTGCTTACGGTGTTTAAGTTACATTTGCTTAATTGTTGATGATTGATTTAGCAGTTGTAACTACGCTTCCTGTACATAGCTGTAAATAAATCTCCTGTGTTTTCTCAAGAACTGTGTCGTCATTTAAAGAAAGTTTGAAGTTGTATCACGAACTCTTAACAATACGATGTTTAAGTTTCTCACTCTTAAGACTGGATGTAATTCCTCTCTTTCCGTCGTAAACACTTCCAGTCTCTATCTATATCTATCTTGTGCAATCTGTATAATGAGGTCGTTTCCGTAATTATAAAAGTATTTTTTTCTGAACGAACCTTCTTCAAAACATAAGATTTGACCGTTTTTAGAATAGTTTGACAAAGTTTAATAATTTTTTAACAATTATTTTAATCGGTGCACAGATTCAATTTCATTTTTTTACACTTCTGCACATGACATCACAAGTGATGAAATACCATTCACTGATGCCATTAACGCAGAGTGCAATATTTTTTCCCCATCTTTACTCCCATGAACTGGCAACGATATAATTGATAGCAATCGTAGAGCGCAATATTTAATTCGCTTCTGAATCATCATAAGCTGGAAACGCGGTAGACGGCAAGCGTCAACATTCAGCGCGCCAGTAGGGTTGCGCGCTAAAGCTCATCACTTGTGAAGTCATAAAGACCACGCTTTGGTTGAAAAATCGGACATTTTAAAAGATAAATTAAAAATTAAACGTTTTGAAAACAAAAGATTTTCCACGCTCCATGTTATTTTTCTTGCTCATTCTATCAACTAAGAATAGAAGTACAGTGACCGTCGCTTATTAAAATCACACCCGTTCTCAGGACATTTGATTTTATAAAGCGACTGATTTTATAAACCGGCATATCTGCATTTAAGAAAATGAAAGATTTTGAAGTTTAAGAACTTTAAAAACGAAATGAATTACGTCATTTATTTTTGTTTTGAGTATCTCAAAATACAGTTGTCATTTTAACTAAACATGAGTTTTTTTTTTTTTTTTGGATCAATCACACTGCTTATTGTTCTCACTTGACTGTTTTGAATTCCTATGATTTTATTTTCCCCCCGCCTCCCTCTGCAGCATCACCGTCGACCGGCCGCCTCACGATGCTGCTCCTCCAGCGAAAACCGCCTCCAGGTTGCGTCCATATCCTGCACATATGCGCATGCACACACACACATACACACATACACATACGCACCCACACAATAATGCCTGCACACAGACACAAACACACATATACATATACGCACACACACACACATACACACACAAACACACACATACATACACACACAAACACACACATACATACACACACATCTACAAATACACACGCCTACATCACACACACACAGTCGTGATTGCGAAAAACATAATTTGAATTCAAGATGTCAAAATTCAATTTTTTTTTTTTTTTTAACACAAGGGTCTTAAAATATTGGCGTATTGCAGTTTGGTTAACACAATTGGAGAGTAAAGATTCAATATCGTTTGAGAGTTTACTAAATGTTTTGTAACTTTCAACATTATATTTTCTTCTTTGCTCTAAAGTGCATCGTATACATCATCAAGCGCTTTTCTGACATCCATTGAAGAGGCAAATTTGGCGATGAGATTTTCTCTCCTTCCGAGACCAATTACTCCACTTGGTGCTTCTTTATCAATTTTTTGCGTATGATGTCCAAAATTCTGATTTTATAAAACGGCGATAGTGATTTTATTAAAGGATGGTTTTAACATGTTTTGTTGTTGCAATGGTTCGGTTCTTCCAGATTTGATTTTAAAAAGCGGCTGATTTCAAAATCCAGTGATTTTATTAGTGGCGGGTACTGTAGTACTTTCGACTGATGAAAACAACCCCATTGCATAAAAAAAATTAAAAAAATTGAATTTTGACATCTTGAATTCAAATTATTTCTTTCGCAATCACGAGAGTGTGTGTGTGTATGTAGGCGTGTGTGTTTGTGTGTGGGGGTATGTGTATGTGTGTAGGGGGTATGTGTAAGAGTGTGTAGGCATGTGTGTTTGTGTCTGTGTGCAGGCATGAGTGTGTGGGTAGTTGTGTGTATGAGTGTTTGTGTGCGTGAGGGCGGGGTATGTGTATGTGTGTGTAGGCATATGTGTTTGTGTCTGTGTGCAGGCATGAATATGTGGGTAGTTGTGTGTATGTGTTTGTGTGTGTGTATGTGTAGGTGTGTGTGTATGTGTAGGTGTCTGTATGTATGCGTGTGTGTATGTGTTTGTGTATGTGTGTATGTGTAGGTGTCTGTATGTATGCGTGTGTGTATGTGTTTGTGTATGTGTGTATGTGATTGTGTGTAGGATATTGACACAACCTGGAGACGGCTTTCAGTATAGGAGCAGCATCGTGAGGAGCCGGTCGACGGTGGTGCTGCAAAGGGTGCTGGCGGGAAAATAAAATGATAGCACATCAGAACAGTCAAATGAAAGCAATCGTGATTGCTCAAAAAAGAAGAAGAAGAAGAAGAAAAGAAAGCAAGAAAAAGAAATCACGTGCAAGGAACGCAGGACGCATCCCCACTCATCAAAAACCCGAGCAGAAACTCCGAACGTAAATGCAAGTGTAAATCATCATCGCTTGGGCAGTTTCAATCACACGGGCCGAAAGGGGTCGGTGGCGCGAAGTTTCGCGCCGGCGAAAGGCCGCTCATCGGGCTCACTGGATAGGCCCATCCATTAAGCACTCGCTGATTCGGTGGTTCCAGCTGAAATCAGCCAGAGGAAGTTCGCATCTACAGAGCGAGCCCTGTCAGGAAATCGAAGGAAAAAAAGAACAACGGAAGCAGTGTCATGCTGGGGCCTTCGGTTAGCTCCATCCTGTGATGGCTCTGTCCTCCTGGGCACGATTTTTTAGATACCATCTCTGTGGGATGCCATGATGGAGAGAAAGGCGTGTGGGACACCCCTGTCCTGAAGGATTTTGATTAGACAGTCGCAGAAAGGTGAGTGTTTTTTTTTCCGATGCATTTTGCAATTTGCAACACCAGAGCTCGAGTACGTTACCTTGCGGTGATTAATGATACTAAAGAAAAAGGTAAAATATTCCATTTCACGTGTTTTCTTTGGGATAAATTACAGACTTCAGGCAGTTTGTGGTGTAATGTTATTTCAGAAGAATGGAAAAGAAAGCTTCCCACAAACAGGATGAAAAATTACGATCATTCACTAAGCGTCAAAGCAAGTTATAAGTTACGGTATTTGTTTGTTTTACCTTTTTCATCCGCCATTAGACAGTGGCTGCAGCGCCCCCTATAGTTTATTGGAGTTGCGAATGGGGTCGTTTCCAAAATTTTATTTATTTTTTTTTTTTCTGAAAGAGCATGCTTAAAATGGTCATAGGATCTGACCATTTTTTAAATAATTTGTTTAAGTTTAATATTAAAAAAAAAATACTTTAATCGGTGCGCTTTTATTGTTTACGCTTCTGCCGATGACATCACAAATGATGAAATGCCATTCAGTGTTGCCATTCATGGTGCAAAATATTTAATTCGCATCTTTACTCGCCTGTACTGGCAACGACAGGGTTGATAGCAAGCGTAGAGAGCGCAATTTTAATTCGCTTCTTCATTATCATAATGTGGAAACGCAATAGAAAGATGCGCCAAAAGTGCAACATTTGTGACGTCATCAAGACCACGCCTTGTTCGAAAAATCGGACATTTTAAAAAATTAATTAAAGAATAACTGTTGGGAAAATGAAAGTATTTTCTGGATCCATGTTCTTTTTTTCTTTTTTTTTTTTGCTTATTCTATCAATTTCAGGGACTGAAAGTAGTACTTTTGACAGAAGGAAACAACTCCATTGTGGCAGGTGGCATGAATTTGCTGGCATTTAAAAAATCAGGGCTAAGGAAGTGACGGACTCACATGTTTGGGGGCCCCTTTGTTTTATTTTTTCATAAACAGTTTTAGAGCCTTTTCGGCGATCTTATACTGAGAGCAAATGTTGCAAATGTCGCAATTGGTCAGGGTCCGATTAAAAGACCAAAGGCCCTAGGTCAACTACTTTTTCGGTACCCCCGACAGTTAAACATTGCAGTTTTAACCAATTCGGGGGCCCCAAAAAATGTGGGCTCTAGGTCACGGCCTAATTGGCCTATTCAGCAAACAGGCCCGGCAACCAGGACATTTGCTACATGATAAATGAGCCGCTGGGTCGGAGAGTTTCGAGCGACGAATGATTTCAAAATACCTGTTTAAAAAGAATGGTTTTCTTTTGCGTGGAGCTGGTAATTCCTAAACATTAAAACAGCGTTAAAGTTGCATTAGTAGCCGTTAAGTATTACAGACACCTGTTTCGGACTTACAATGTACTTAAGGGGGTCTTTTACACCTTTTTTTTTGGGGGGGGGGGAATCATTGTTAATTTCAATGTAAACTCAAGTGGCGTTATAATTTGGTAAGCACTTGGCAATATATCGCCAAGCTTTATAGTCGTCAAGTTTTGTCACCAACTTGGCGACAAATTTGGCGGTTTTTGTTTTTTAATCTGGTTTCATTTTGTCCATTATTGGCAATATTTAGGATTTAAGCATTGAATCACATTAAAATGTCCAATATTGGGAAAATTAATCTGTATAAAACTTTTTTTTTGCTTCGGTTCGCAACACACTTGGGGTAAAAATATTTAAAGTGTTTTTTTGCTCACTCCAAGGCAATTATCATTAAATTGGCGTAAAAGGAAGTCATGTGATGCACACATCAGCTCGTTTGTTGAAATGTTAAAGCTACCGACGTTATTATTATTATTATTGTTATTATTATTAATATTATTAATATTTTGATTGTAGGTAGGTCTCGTTGAATTCTTTTTCTTAAATCATACTGCATGCACTACACTCCAGGGCTCCCTGAATATACCGCTATACGTGGTTCCAACCATAGACTAATAATAAGAGTAGACCGAGCTATGGCAACCCTTTTGCTGCTCATAAACCAAACCATGTGACTGGTGGATATCCTAGCAATAGCGGGCGTTGATCGTAGCAGACGATCAACGCGAGCGAGAAATAAAATAAATAGAATTTATGAAACACGGAAGAATGATCTTTTATGGAGTCCGATTTGTAAAGTTGTTATTCTAAGTTGTAAATATTTTGTTAATATAGTGAGTTTTTCGTTTAGATAGTATTGTGCATTTTCTTTATTCAATTTTAATAACTCTCTAAGCAATTAAAGATGCAAGCGCCCAAAAAGAATCAGCAAACGGTAAGATTTTTACCTACAATTTCAATTTAAGATACCGATTAGTACATTTTTGCGTTAACGCAAAACGTTTACGCCATTACGTTTACGCCAACGCTGATGTAGTAGTTCCGAATGAAATTAAAGTTACTGAAAACTGCGATCAAAAACTAATTACTAATGTCAAAATAATGTATAACTAAAAGAAAAACAATTCAATCATCTCTGCACCTGGGGAAAAAATTATAATAAAAATACATTACGTCTTAAAATACATGCCGAGTGCCAAACTATAGATAATCCTGCCAGCTGGCAACCATGCCACCAAAGTTTTCGCCGAGTCTTCCACCAGTCACATGATGTAGCCATGAACCGATTTTTTCATCAGCAAGTCTGGGGAAGCTCGGTCTACTCTTATTATTAGTCTATGGTTCAAACGGTTGGATGAAATTGAAACAGGGTGCTTATGAAGATGTCCCCAATTGCACAAACTATTCCATTGAAATTTTTACAGCTTTTTCAAAGAGTGCTCGTCACTTTTGGGGATCTTGAAGAGGTATGTAACATTTGGAGGTGCACCATCACTTTGAGGGGGGGGGGGCACCCCTGATGAAAAGCATGCTTCTTTTTTTTCTTTCTTTCTTTTTCGGATGGCCTTTAAATCCCTAGCAATTACTCTTTTCTGTTTTGCATTGAAAATCGGACTTCTTGTTGGGAAAAAGGAATATAGTTGGGAAAAAGTTTCTTAGATGTTTATTTTATGCTTGGATAAACTCGATAATTACGTATGGTATTTATGCATGGGGAGGTGATTATGAAACAAATCTTACCAATTTAAATAGAACTTATGCAAAAATTTTGAAAATAATTTATGGATCTAAACAAGAACTTAATAAAAACGATACTATTTTACAAAAGTCGGAGAAAATCTATAATATCAGAGAAATATATGCACAGAGAATATTGTATTTTTTGCATAACAACAATAAGTGGTTTGAAATTAATGAAAAACAATATAATACTCGAATTTCAGGTAAACAATATAAAGTTATAAAACCAAATAAAACGAATATTAAAAAGCAATTCCTTTACTTGGCACCGCGGCTGTTTAATGAACTAACGGAAGATGTTAGGAATGAGAAGAACTTGAAAAAATATAAACAAGGGGTTGATGAATATATACAAAATAATGACATTCTATCAATAATTAACTTTTAGCTGATAAAATATACTGACTTGCCAACCGGGGGGGGGGGGGATTTTGTATTGTATTTTTTATACTATTGAATGTTTCAATGCGAGTTATTGTGTTTTTTTTTCTGGAGTCAAACAGTCCAATAATTGTTCTGTGTAAAATTTTTACTACTTGTATAAAATTAATTTGTAAATATTTCTGTTAATACATATTTGTGTTTGTACTCCATACTAAACCAATTAAAAAACACTGCGGACAGTGCCTTTGGCGCTCTTTAGTGTTGAATTTAATACTAACTCGTGTTGAACTATAGTCAAGATTTTCTTAATGCTTTGTTATGACGTTTGTAATTTATGTTTTATAATTTGTAAGTTTTTTTACTTTACTTTTAAATTTTGCTTACTGTTATGTATGTGTATTTTGTTTGTTAATAAATTTTATCTTATCTTATCTTATCTTATCTTATCTTGTAGCACTGAAATTGGCTTTTGTCCCATGTCTAGCCATCAATTAGTTCTCTTCTTTTTACATCGAAAAACATATGCTTTTTAACCCCGAAACAGGTGCCAGCAGCATTTAGTGATAAAAATGCCATTTTGACGTTGCTTTAATGTTTTAAACTCATCGCATAAAGGTAATAACTTATTTGTAGATCTAATAATGTTTCCCAGAAACATCGTTCGATGTTATGTCGCAATTAATGATTCTACTTTTGCTGCCCCCCCCCCCACTTTTTTCCCTTTGTCAATGAAATATTTGGCCTTGTATTCTCTAAAAACTGAAATTCTACTACTCGGTGCTTTTAGGGACATTAAAAGACATTTCAGCAAAGCGACGTGAAGTTTTTATTCATTCCTTTGATAGCATTTTGTTCTGAATGGAAGAATTTCGAATCATTGTTTTTGCAAATCTTTGTTTACTAACCATGGCCTTATCTTTTGCCACCGCGTATGGTATTTCCAATGCACACGCATACCATTTTCTTTTGGGAAGGAGGATCGTATGAAAGAAACAGCATTTTGGGGGGGGGGGGGGGATCGAACATTTCGCCGAATTTTGTTTTGAGGGCTAGTGCACCTGTCAGTATTCCATTAGTAAGAAATAAATGGTGTTACAGAAAAAATGAATAAATCTCTTTTGAGGTTATGTAAGTTAAACTTAGGTGCATGAGCTTAAAAGGCAAGTTTAATTATTTCTAAGGCCGTGGTAGCCTGATCGGTAGGGCATTGGACTCGGGGCCGGAGGGGCTCGGGTTCGATCCCCGCTGGTCGAAGACCCACCGTCGTCATTAAAGGGGACTGGGCGACGTTAAATAGGCTCGTGGTCTCAATGTCCTCCAAGTGAAACGATACCTCTGGGGGTGCTAGTACCAGGTAGCTATTAGCTCCTGGTCTAGTTCTAAATTCTCATCAACTGTTCGATCCGGTGATGGTGCTGCCATCTATCGGTATATAAAATAATGGAGGCAAGGCACTTAGTATGCAGTCCTCGACATAAATACAGTTGTAGTCAGTTGTGACTCTTGAATAGAATAGAAATTATTTCTAAAATTTCAACAAATATACGATTTTACAGTTTCGAAATAACTTTGGTTACGTACGCTAACTGAGCAGAATTGGTTAGATTTTTTGTCATACTTCTGCTAGTCTATGTACGTGCTCTTTATTTGTGCAAATTCATTTCCACTTACTCAGTTTATGTAAAAGAAGCAGTTGAAAACTTTCTACAATGAAGTGAGTAAAAATATGACAACTTGTACATATGTACAAATAAAGGCATTTTAAAAGACTTAAAACTCATCAGTTTTACCTAATTTGTTCATAAACTAGCGGTTCCTGCACGGCTTTGCCCGTAGTAGAAAATTAGAGGGTCATTTGTTTCGCTTGTACATTTACAAATAATGGATGATGAATTTCTCGTCAATTTGCATTTTCATTTTGCTCGCCCATGTTACGGTTCCACGTTATGATACTTTGGTAATTTACTCGTCCACGTTATGATAATTTGCTCAATAAAATGTTCTTAAAATTGGAATAGAAAAAGAAAAAAATCGAATTTTCGAAAAATCTCTTCGATTTGCGCACCCCCATGTAACAAACTAATTTTTTTAACAAATTTCATGAAAATCGGCAGAACGGTCTAGACGCTAGGCGCGTCACAGAGATCCAGACTTTCAGCTTTATTATTAGTAGGGATTTGGGAAATTGGGCTTATACAAATTGGGGTACTAAGATATAAAAGTGTCTACGAGGACTATTGTTTGAATAAATTCTATAACTGTACTGGGAAAAAAATAGTTAAAAAAAATTAAGTGCTGACTATTCTGATGACAATAAATGTGTCATACCGTTACAGGATAGAAAATTTGTCATTGGTAAAAAAAATCGAATCTATTGGTGAACAAAAGACGCTTTGCCAAAGTATTACGAATATTAGATCTACTAATGAAAATGAGTCTCAAAGTTCCGATAAGACTAATTTATTTGTTGTGAATTTCGCGTACTTCGAAGGAATGAAAACGAATGTGAAAAGATGGGAAATCAGGAACATAGGGAGCTAAGAATCAGTTGCACGAGGAATTATTTGGGCTCACCAAATATTTTAATGCTTCTAAATGTAGCGGGAAATGTGGAAATATTGCATTCGAAAGAACTTAGAGGGCTCGGAAGACAATCATTACTTTAGGGACAAGAATACATTCTGAAATCTGCGAAAGTTTAAAAGACTGCACTGTTTCTATTCAATATATAATATTTTTTAAATTTAACTGTGAAATAAACTACTTTACAATGATAATGGGTGTCTCAAACTATTTTCTATTGCTGCATTCATAAAAGAAAAAATCATAATATTAACTGTCCCAAGTCAGAGAGGAGGATCTCAAACTAGGGACAATGAACATTTTTTTTTTTTTTTTTTGTTTTACCGTTAAAGAGACAAATTCAGGCCTGGCTCCTGGGGTAGGTGACCTAGGCGGCCGCTAGGGCGGCAGATTTTAGGGGCGGCAAATTTCGAAATAAAAACTTTTTTTTTTTTTTTTTTTTTTACGAATTCAGGACAAATTTCAGGCGCCTTGTTTAATGTAACAAGGCGCCATAAGATTCACTGCTTCAATGCTAAAAAAGGAAATAATTTAGAGTGTGTACCAGTGCTTGGGTATGCAAAACATAGTTCGGAATTTAACAAGAAATTCAATTCAATTTTAGAGGCGCCAAATTGCGTCATTAATAAGTCTTTTGAAAATATTATATCTGTTTCAGTGCCAGAAGATGCCACTAAATGGTAAAAAAGATAATAAATTGTGTAGCAGTGCTTGGATATGCAAAACCCAGTTTGAAATTTAACCATAAACCAACTTTAACTTTAGGTACTTTAGATGTTTTTTTAATTAATGCATTATTATTTTATATTATCATTCAGTGGGAGAGGGTGGCACTTGTCAGTATCGCCTACGGTGGCAGAACTACTAGAACCGGTCAGACATATACATCTATACCTTGTCCTGAGGTGAAGTATTGAAGCTCACCCTAAAAATGGAATATTTCGTTCAAATGGAAAACAGAACATACGATCAATATGCTACTAAAGGTAAAAGTTCAAAACTGTCCCGAGTATGGGCACTTGTTGACTGTACCTGGCAAAACCTTTAGAGCAATGGGCAATTTTGTGGTGACAAATTCCTTGTCTTTTTCATCACTGTCTTCTTCACCTGAAAACGCATTTTAAACTGGCTAATAAGGTAAACAATTTTTGCAAATCATTTTATGAACATTCAGGTAAAATTTAGACAATGTTTAAATTTACTTTTGCAATTTGTTCTAAGGTTGATGGGGTGCCTGTAAACATATAGCGTCTGAGACACACGTGAACATTTCAAATAGCCCCTATTGAATATGAATATTTATGTAGGATATTATAAGTTTTTGAAAATTGCGTAAAATATTTATTGTCGTTATATATTTCAACAGTCAATTAAAAAATTTATTTTTAATCATTTTTTCTTTAAGTATTTATTTATTTATTTATTTTGTTTCTAAATAGTTGTTCAAGAATTTACTGTTATAAGACAGATACATGAAATAAAAATTATTTCAATTTATTTAAAAACTTAATTTTAAAATCGTTTTAAACCATCATACTCCGTATGAAGCTTAAAAAAACTGAAACTAAGAATAATCTTTGCATAATAAAACATTTTTTGCGCTATGTAGCCTTATAAGTTTCCTTCTCGTCGATTTAGTGATCAGAGCGTGGCTACGAAAATTAACTAGTATGTTGTGGCCATTACAAAACTTTCTTCTATATTTTTCTTTTTTTTCTGATCCCTCCCCATGCTTGACGAGGAAGCAATGTTCCTAACAAAAACAAAATTACACGTGCAAAAACTTGACGACCATCCCAATGTCTGAATAATTGCAAAAGCAAAGCAAAGAGCGAAAATTGAAAGTTATTTTAAAAGCCTTGCTTGAATTAATTACAAATATTTTATTTGTTAACAAACATAAGATGGCAACAGTTAAAAATTTTAAATCATTGAGATAATATTTCCGATCATTTCCATACAATTAAAATCCCGAGAAATACGCAGACGACCATCTATTACGATTTATCTTTCTTATTGTTGCATTAATAAAGCTATTTTTATTCGCAAAAGAAAAAAAAAGAAAAGAAAAGAAAATTAATTTGAATTCTGAAATTTTGAATCCAAATCATGTTTTTCGCAATCACGAACTGAGACAGGACCCTACTCATAGGAGTTATTGTTTCTAGAAACGGCTCCTGATGTCCCCCCCCCCCCCCAAGCCTGCCTCTCCTCCTGGGCGGTTACGTGTGCATAGTTGTGTGTGTGCGTAGACCTGTGTGTATGCACGTAGGCGTGTGTGAGTGTATGTGTGTGAAGTGGTGTGTGTGTATGTGTGTGAACGTGCGTGTGTGTAGGACATGGACGCCTCCGAAAAGGAGATCGGATAGCTCAAAACCGGAGCAGCCGCGCCGCGCCGCCAGCAGAGGACGGTGGGCGGTGGTGCTGGTGTCCCTGGTCCAAGTTGAAAAAGGCTCGGACACCAAAAACGTTCAAATGAGAACAATAAGCAATCGTGATTGCTCAAAAAAAAAAAAATCAACACCTCTTGGAGCGATTGGCGTCGAAATTGAACCAAAGCCTGTTTACGTATGGATTCACATATATTCCAAATTTCAACCAGAACGTAGCATTACTTCTTGAGATAGGGCACTCACAATGGAAAAAAAGAACGGGCGATTGCGCTACTCCCTTTCTAGCTGTTGACACCAAAATAAAATCAGCTCTTATACCCACTAAGGGCTTCTTGCTGATAAATTTTTCTTTCATTCCGTTCATTATTTCTTGAGATACAGCAGTCACAATTGACGACAAAAAACGTTCTATAGCTCCACCTCCGTTTGAGTTATTGACACCAAAATTGAATCAGCACCTGTTCCTGTTGATGGCAACATATGGACCAAATTTCATTTGATTCCGCCAGTTACTTCTTGAGAAATAGCAAGCACGCGTAACTAAAAAAACGTTCCATTGCTCCACTCCCCTTGGAGGAATTCGCACCAAAAACCAATGGGCACAAGTTCACATAGGGGCACATATGTGTACCAAATTTCGTTCGATTTCATGCGGTAGTTTTTGCTGTAGAGCGGCCACAAAAAACTGGTCAAACACAGACGTGATACACACACATACACACACAGACAGACAGACATTTTCCAAAAATAGTCGAAATGGACTCAGCACACCTCAAAACGTTCGAATCCGTCAAAATTCGAAATTCGAAAATTTGCACGAATCTAATACTTTCTTCTATATATCTTAATATATAAAAATCAATGTCCTGAGTAACATATATATATATATATATATATATCAACGCACAGCCGAAACCGCCGAGGCTTCAGACTTGAAATTTGGCAGGCATGTCCGCATGATTACAAAAGTAACCACTAAGAAAGGGTTTTTCGAAATCTCAATTAGCTCGGGAGAAATTAATTAAAACCCCTTAATTTCTGCGAAATTAAAAACCTGTCATTGAAATTCAAATCCCTTATTTTCGAAGGCTTTCCTCCATTCAAATCATTATTCAGTACTTCATCTCAACTTTTGGTCGATAGCGAACTATAAATTTGATATTGTTTTTGTTTCTCACGTGATTCTTCGAGGCTTTTCTCAAGTCAAATCATAACGTTTCTGTCTTTTGCTTTTATTTTTTCAAAACTAGAGACGAATTTTTGAAGAACATCATCACAGGCGGACTATCCTTTTGAATTTAGAACAGTGCAGTTTCCTGTTAAAGTTTGCTTTGCAATAACCATTAATAAGTTTCAAGGACAGACATTAAAAGTAGCAGGGATCGATTTAAGAGAAGACTTTTTTTCACACGACCAATGTTATGTAGCTTGCTCCAAAGCCAGTTCATCAAGCAGTTTAATAATTTTAGCACCAGAAAAAAACTAAAAATGTTGTATACAAAGAAGTTCTAGCTTAAACATAGGTATAACAATAAAATGTGGTGTTTGCAAAGATAATCAATACATTAAAAGGATCGTTAATAACAGTGAAATATCGGTTAAGGACAAGGGCATATATATATAAGGAGTCCAGGGTCCCCGGGATCCTCCCCACATTAGAAAAAGTTATAGGTAATAAGTAATTATTATAGGGGATTTTCGAAACTAGGTGCACCAAGCACTGTTAACCCCTGCTAATTCCATTACCCGAGCAATGCCGGGTACGGGAATGCTAGTTAGATATAAGAAGAAAGTAAAAATTTGACACAGTGTTAATGTTTTGGAAAAAGTATATTCTTATTGATACATTACTGTACAATTTAAACCGACACAGTATAGATTACAAACCCGTCAATGTAGTTGGTACATAATGCTTTATGTTAAAGCGTTATTCTTTCAAATATTACGATTGTCCTGTTTTTACTTTCTTCTATATCTAATATATAGAAGAAAGTATTGGATTCGTGCAAATTTTCGAATTTCGAATTTTGACGGATTCGAACGTTTTGAGGTGTGCTGAGTCCATTTCGACTATTTTTGGAAAATGTCTGTCTGTCTCTGTGTGTGTATGTGTGTGTATATGCGTATGTGTGTATGTGTGTGTGTCACGTCTGTGTGTGACCAGTTTTTTGTGGCCGCTCTACAGCAAAAACTACCGCATGAAATCGAACGAAATTCGGTACACATATGTGCCTATTGGTTTTTGGCGCGAATTCCTCCAAGGGGGTGGAGCAATATAACGTTTTTTGAGTTACGCTTGCTTGCTATTCCTCAGGAAGTAACTGGCGGAATCAAACAAAATTTGGTCCATATGTTGCCATTAACAAGTACAGGTGTTGATTCAATTTTGGTGTCAATAACTCAAACGGGGGTTGAGCTGTAGAACGTTTTTTGTCGTCAATTGTGACTGCTGTATCTCAAGAAATAATGAACGGAATGAAAGAAAAATTTATCGGCAAGTAGCCCTTAGTGGGTATAAGAGCTGATTTTATTTTGTTGTCAACAGCTAAAAAAAGGGTAGCGCAATCGCCCGTTCTTTTTTTCCTTTGTGAGTGCCCTATCTCAAGAAGTATTGCTACGTTCTGGTTGAAATTTGGAACATATGTGAATCCATATGGTAAACAGGCTTTGGTTCAATTTTGACGCCAATCGCTCCAAGAGGTGTTGATTTTTTTTTTTTTTTTTTTTTTTTTTTTTGCGAATAAAAATAGCTTTATTAATGCAACAATAAGAAAGATAAATCGTAATAGATTGTCGTCTGCGTATTTCTCGTGATTTTAATTGTATGGAAATGATCGGAAATATTATCTCAATGATTTAAAATGTTTAACTGTTGCCATCTTACGTTTGTTAACAAATAAAATATTTGTAATTAATTCAAGCAAGGCTTTTAAAGTAACTTTCAATTTTCGCTCTTTGCTTTGCTTTTGCAATAATTCAGACATTGGGATGGTCGTCAAGTTTTTGCATGTGTAATTTTGTTTTTGTTAGGAATATTGCTTCCTCGTCAATCATGGGGAGGGATCAGAAAAAAAAGAAAAATATAGAAGAAAGTTTCGTAATGGCCACAACATACTAGTTTTTTTTCTTATACATATATTTCATACATGTCTCAGGCTTGCTTTCATGCCTCCCCCCCCCCCGTAGAGGCACATATGAGCAATTGAAAACATTTTCTAAAATACCATTTAGTAAGGAAATATTTTTTAAAAATTCTCAACTTCCATGACAAAAAGGGAAGGTTATTGAATCATAGGGACACTTTTGCTCCAAGAAATTGATGATTTTTTTTTTTTTTTCTGTTTTGAAAAATAAGAACTGAAAAAAAAAAATGTTCACATGTGCTCCTCCCGCCCCCCTTTCCCTACTAAATACGCCGCTTGCGACGTGTTTCTTTCTTTTTTACTCGGTACATAAAAACTGCAATTAAACCGTAAATTTTAGAAACCAGTCTAAAGCCGAGATCTAAAATTAAGCATAGAGCATTTTTAACATTATATAAAACACTAGCAAAAATACCCGGCGTTGCCTGGGTTAGCAATAATTATGAGAAACAATCGTTACTTGCATTTGTTTTCTGTTTTAAGTGAAAGAATTTAAAACACACCTTTTTGACGTGATTTAAAATCTAGCTTCTTCCTTACTCATAAAACTAAAGTAGAAGTAAGTAAAAAGTAGCAAAATAGTATTCATTTATAAACGAAAACACAAAATTTAACCATATACAAATTTGAAGAATTTCCGAAATATGAAATTAAACTTCACATGTTTAAAATGATTTATCATTTAATACTTATTATTTTTTTTAATGGAGTCTTATCTTCTTTGTATGTCTATTGAAGTGTGAACTGTTTAAAATCAGCCTGTGCGACAGTTGAAAAAACTGCCAAATGCATCCGCTACAGAAATCTTTCTGCATAAATTTTGGCGAAGTTTCCGCTGTTAGATTGGATAATGATTAAGTGTCCAATCAGCACAAATAATTTAAAAAAAAAACCATTAATTACACTAAAGTTCCGTTTAAATGGAAAATAATCAGCCAAATCTAGCTATTATTAGCCAATCTTGGGCAAAAAACGTTACTTTGAGATTTGACTTGAGAAAAGCCTCAAACAGTCAGACGAAACACAAAAATATTCAACAATTCTAGCTATGAGCTGGGAGTTGAGATGATACACTAAATAATGAATTGGGTTGAGGAAAGCCTTCGAACATGGAATAAAAAAAGCTCATAACTCGTTTTTCATACAACTTAGAACTTTCTAACAGATGCCATCTTCAGCAGAAAAATAAGCGCTTTCGATGGACACATAATTTTAATATGTGCCCGTATTTTTTCACCGTCATATTGGGGCATTTATGCGAAAATTTGGACAAATTAGAATAAAAAAGGAACTATCAATCGGATTTTTATCGAACTGGTCTACAAACCTCCCCAGTACCAAAAAGAACAAACGGTGAAAGTTTCAACCAAATCTGCCGGGTAGTTTTTGAGATCTTAGGGAACAAATTTACCAAACTCCACTTTTATATATATAGATTAGCAAACACAGCCAGCGTTGCCTGGGTCAGTAATAATATCGAGAAACAATTTATACTTTCCTTTATTTCAAAATCGACTTAATATACCCTGAAAAGGCTTAAAAGATTTTCACATCAAGAAACGCCTGTAACTCTTGTAGTGAAAGGTGGGAAGGGATTATTTTGTTTCACTTTGACCATGAATGGATGATTAATTTCTAAATTAGAGTAGAAAAAAGAATCGCGCGATCTCGTGTGCAGTTCTGTTTCATTTTAATGTTGTTATCGGATATTTTTCCGTTTCCTTTTCCCCGTACTGACATATTTTCAATGAAGCATCGGTATTTCTACAATCTGATTTCCCTAGATGTATCGAAACATCGGAGGAAGTATTTTTTCAATCGAGAGACAGTTCTCTTTTGGAATCACGGGAAGAGCCAATACCTGTCATTTTCTTCATTGTCACGTGACAGAGGTCTTCGTACACCTCTTGGCGCGATAACTCTTTAGCGATCTTTAGTTTCATTATGTAAACTTGACCTATTCAAAACATTTCTCGCCAAAGAAAAAGCGATTAATAGAATTTTATTCGATAGCATGGCTGTTTGTTGTCATGTGATAGTGAAATCAAAACCCGTTTTAGGTTGTTAATTGGGGACCAGCCCTGTGCTTTCTCTATCAAGCATGAGATATCTACTCTGAGTTTAATTCGACGATTCATGCACAGACTTGACGTGACCAAAGATGCCCCAAAAACTACGTCCTGAAACAATCAGACTCCAAAAATGTCTGGGGAAGAGTCCCCGGACTGCTTAATTTGCAGTTGTTGCCCTTATAAATTTTGGTCCTCTCTGAAACAAAATCTTTAGGGCCCCTCCCCAGATTCCAGCAGTGTATATTTGCAACGTTAATAAGTCTTAGTACTAGTTTTTTTTTCTTTTTTCTTTTATTTATTTATTTATTTATTTATTGTATCTGGTCCTGCATAACAGGTTTGTCATTTGAACTGTTTTGCTCCATAGTTCCATTGTTCCTTGACGTGAAATAGAACAGAAAAGCAGTTGATGTTTGTCTGAAAACTTGTTGTGGTTGGTGTAAAAGCAAAGCAACTGAAAATACCATAATACATTACAGCTGGATAAGCCAAAATTATTCTGAACTACTTCTTTCGATCACCTACACACAGCATTGCGTACGACATCAAGGAATATACACTTAAATTAGAAACTTGACAAAAATTTATGTGAGATTAAATTGTCATAAATAAATAATTTTCTAGCACGAAATTTCTAGAAACTAGTATTTATGCTATGAAAAAGCAAAGTTTTGTACTTAAGCTGTTAAACACTTATAAAACGATGCGTTTTGTTCTTTTGAGAAATCAAGGATTGTTTGTGGATCCTTGATCTCGCGTCTAAGTTCCTGAGATGTTGTTGAGCTTTCAGGTGAAGCAGTTTTATAGATTACTAGTGGTACTCGCACGGCTTTGCCAGAAACAGAAAATTAAAAGGTCTTTTAGTTCGCCTGTATATTTACGAATAATGTATGGTGAATTTTCTCGCCAATTGGCTTGTGCCCATGTTACGGTTCCACGTTAGGATAATTTCGTAATTAACTCGTTCATCATATGATACTTTTGTTCTTAAAATTCGAATAGAAATAGAACCACATCGAATTTTCGAAAAATCGCTTCGAGGTGCACACCCCCATGCTACAAACTAACTTTGTGCCAAATTTCCTGAAAATCGGCTGAACGGTCTAGGCGCTATGCGCGTCACAGAGATCCAGACATCCAGAGATCCCCCGGACAGAGAGACTTTCAGCTTTATTATTAGCAAAGATAAAGAAGATAAAAATAAATATAAAGAAGATGAGAAACATAGGTGTGCAGGCATAGGTCGCCTTGGACCGTGGTACCCCTATAAACTCTACCAATGCAAAATTGGCATCCGAAATTTTAAAAGAATTATTTTCGTAAAGTCCATGATTAAAAACACATGATCTGACCATTTTTAAAATAATTATATTTTTAAAAAATTATTTTAATCGGTGCACTTTTATTGTTTACGCTTCCGCCGAAGACATCACAAATGATGAAATGCCTTTCACAGAAGCTAAAGCCCCTATGTATACGAGCCGACGCATCAGCTTAAGATTAGCCATTTTAGATCGGAGCGCGTTTGAGCGGTTGTCTTTTCTGGCGAGTTATCGCGTTTGGTATTTTTTTTACTGTGTGCGATTATTAGCGGCGCGTGATTTGTTTATTAAATAAAATATTATTTTCGGCAAATTTGACGAAATCCCAAATCTTGCTGTGGTAACCCAAGAAGCAGTGCAACAATGAAAAATCCGATCCAAAATGGCTAAACTTAAGCTGATGCGTCGGCCTGTCTATATAGCGGTTCTAACTGAAGTCATTGACAGAGAATATTTAATTCTCATCTTTACTCACGTGTACTGGCAATGATATGGTTGATAGCAAGCGTAGAGCGCAATATTTAATTCTCTTCTTGATGATCATAACGTGGAAACGCGGTAGACAGATGTGCCAAAGTATACATCATTTGTGACGTTCTAAAGACAACGCCTTGTTTGAAAAATGGGACATTTTAAAAAATGAATTAAAAATCAAGCGTTGGGAAAATGAAAGTTTTTTCCTCGCTCAATATTTTTTTTTTTTTTTTTCTTTTGCTTATTCTATCAATTTCATGACTAAAAGTAGTACTTTTGACTAAAGGAAACAACCCCATATCAAACTTCAGATGACACAAAACAGTTTAATTCCGTAAATTTTTTGAAGGAGAGCTCCTTTACTGTATAGTGCATCTCTGGTTAGTTGATCTGTAACCTTGAATATGTTTACCTGTTTAGGGGAGTTTAGTGAAAAATAGACGTCCTACTGGGCTCGGATTTTGGTTGGAATATTTTTGAAAAACTACTAAGAAAGTTTCTCAACTCACCTTAGCACCAATGATGAACTGTCCATGATTGTATGGCAAAACATCTAAATAACATAGGCAGCCTTTCATCTAGCATAGGCCAAATATGTAATGGGGTCGTTTCCAAAATTTTTAAAGTATTCTTTTCTGAAAGAGCATGCTTAAAAACATCGGATCTGACCATTTTTTGATAAATTCGTTTGCGTTTAATATTTTTAAAAAATTACTTAAATCGTAGCGCTTTTATTGTTCACGGCTTCAGCCGATGACACCACAAATGGAGGGATTCAATGGCGCAGCAAGGGGGGGGGGTGAAAAAACCCCCCAGAGTCATTGTTTTTAAATCAAATGCAAATGGTGTCGTTTCCAAAATTTTAAAAGTATTTTTTTCTGAAAGAACATGCTTAAAAAAATAGGATCTGACCATTTTTTAAATAATTTGCTTAAGTTTAATATTTTTAGTAAATTACTTGAATCGGTGCGCTTTCATTATTTACATTTCTTGCCGATGACATCACAAATGATGAAATGTCATTTTGTGTTGCCATTCACAGTGCAAAATATTTTATTCGCATCTTTACTCACGTGTATTGGCAACGATAGGGTTGATAGCAAGCGTAGAGCGTAATTGTAATTCGCTTCATGATTATCATAACGTGGAAATGCGGTAGAAAGATGCGCCAAAGAGCATCATTTGTGACGTCATCAAGACCACGCCTTGTTTGAAAAATCGGACATTTTGAAAAATTAGTTTAAAAAAACTGTTGGGAAAATGAAAGTATTTTCTGAGTCCATGTTATTTTTTTTCTCTCATTCTATCCATTTTAATGACTAAAAGAAGTACTTTTGACTGAAGGAAACCACCCCATTACCCCTCCCTATTTTCCGAAACAGAGGTAAACATTGTCAGAGTCGGAGCTCAACTTCTCAGAGCCTCACAATACTCGATTTCACGAAAATTGGTACCAAAAGTAAACAAAGATGGTTGCCGTTTTTTCGCCAACATTTGCAACATTTACAGCTTACTCCTTCACTTGGCATTTTTGTTTGCACTGGTTTGGCAGACAGAGATTTGTGTTTTTTTAACAGTGGATTGTGTTTTAGGTAAAGCTTCCACCGAGACGGAAAATTTCAGAAAAGGAAGTTTACTCTTATTTATTTGGTCAGACAAAACCAAATTTCAATTTTCTATAAGATATGGATGTTTAAAATAAGTTTGGGAACAAAACAGCAAAATTCCAAAAGTTTCAATCCTGCAAAAAGTGTCATTCAAAGAGACGAAGTTTCTAGTCTTCTTTGCCTTAACAACTCCAGTCAGAGGGACTGGAGTGATGAAACGCAACATGAATTTCACATCTTGAGGCTGACATCAATCCGAAAAGTCCTGGGTTCGATGCAAGCCGGTAGAAGATCCTCCGTGTCAACCGTGTCCGTTAATGGTGACTGGGGCAATTTAAATATGTTGTGGTCACAAAGTGCTGCACGGAAATCAACACCTCTGGAGGTGCTGGACATGGGCGGATTTATGGGGGGTCAGAGGGGGACAATGCCCCCCTAGTTTTGGGGACTTTATATAGTAACAACACATCTTCCAAAAATTAAAAGAAAAAAATCATTATTTTTTCGTTTTTGAATAGTTCAGAAGACATGGGTGGATTTATAGGGGGGGGGCAAAGGGGACAATGCTCCCCAGTTTTGGGAAGAGTTTATATAGTAACAACTTATCTTCAAAAATCTTATAACAAAAAAAATCATGATTTTTCTTTTTTGAATAAGAAATTAAAGTTTATTTTTTCTTTTAAACTTAAAATAGCCATTTCTTACAAAGTTTGAACAATACTGTACAAGTGTATAATCTACTACTCAATTTCAGAGGCTGGAAAGTGCAAATTATTGATAGGTTCTAAAATCCCTGAAAAGATTGGCGCAGTATAGCCTACAAGGGCTCTTGAACCAAAAACCCAATCTAACCAACCAAACCTTGAAAATAATTAGACAAGTCTTTGAAACTCCTAAGCAAAGTGTGCTTCAATTTTTTTTCTTATCAAGTGTATAATTAAGAATTGTTCAAATGGGTAGTATGTTACTCTCTTGATACCTATTCTCTAAATCTGTGCACCATTTCTTTTAAAGTATTAACTTGCATCACAAAGCACTTTTAAAGCGTAAAACTTTAAAAAAAAAAAAATATTTGCCTATTATTTCCAGTTAATCCTTATAAGACTTCAAAATGCAGATTTTTATATCCATTTTAGATCATTTCCTCCGGGGGAGTAACCCCCGGGCCCCCTAAAACTGGAGATATTCTATATCCCACTTAAAAGGGAGCACTGCGTTACTCTCTTAATACCAGCCCCCTCTCTTTTAAGGTCAATTTAAAAAGGACAGCATGATTACGCACAGTAATGAAAACGACACATAAAAAGTAAAGAATGGCCTTACGCATCACAGAAAACAGACAAAAACATGGGAGGGGGAGGGCAATTAAAAATGTTGCTCCAAAAAAAAAATCCTGCCCCCCCCCCTCCCAGGAACTCGGTCGTAAATCCGTCTATGGTGCTGGACCAGGCATTGCTCGGCTTCTGGTCTAGATTTAAAAAAAAATAAAATAAATAAAAAATAAAAAAAAATATTAATTTGAATTTTTGGCATATCTTGAATTCAAATTATGTTTTTCGCAATCACGAGCGTGTGTGTGTATGAATGCGCGTGTGTGTTTGTGTAGGCGCATGTGTGTGGGTGCGTGTGTGTGTATGTATGCATGTGTGTGCGTGCGTGTGTGTGTGCATGTATGTATGCATGTGTGCGTGTTCTTTATGCAGTGCTGTGTGTACACGCGTGTGTGTGTAGGCGTTCGTGTGTGTATGTGTATGTAGGCATATGTGTTTGTGTCTGTGCGCAGGCATGAGTGTGTGTATGTGTGTGTGTAGGAGTGTGTGTTTGTGTCTGTGCGCAGGCATGAGTGTGTAGGTGTGTGAGTGTATGCGTGCGTGTGTGTGTAGGATATGGATGCAACCTGGAGACGGTTTTCGCTAGAGGAGCAGCATCGGGAGGCCGGCCGACGCGACGACGGTGCTGGCAGAGTGTGCTGGTGGGAAAATAAAGTGATAGAAATTCAAAACAGTCAAGTGAAAACAATAACCAATCGTGATTGCTCAAAAACAGAACTGTCTTCAGGCCCCCATCCAACCGGTTAACTACAAAATAGTAGTAGGTACTGGAATGCGATATGATATGATAACCGTAACCCTTTGATCCTGTCGGTACAGTTGAACATATCAAATCAAAAAATCTTCTCGCGATTATAATGAGAAATTTTCATCTTGTTTGTTTCCGTGAATTACGTCACTTGTTCCGTCTCACTGCCGCTTCCGATTACGTCACAGTGTTTCCGCTAGCTAATATTAATAGACACTACTTTATAATGTCAATAGCAAGGTAATTTATTTTCATTAAAACCCATATTTTGAACAGAGTACTGCAGAAATACTAAAAGCAAAACGGCATAGTTGTTTGCCTCAGAAAGATGAAGTGGATTGAACAAACAGTCGTCTAATCTCACACATGATCTTGAGAACATGATGCCCGGGGCAGATATTTTAGCGGGGAACGACCCCCCCCCCATTTATGCTCTTTTAAGTCATCTGAAAAAAATAAAGCATACTTACACAAAATTAAACTATAACAACGGTTTGTATGAATGCATGGGAGAGAGAATGTTGCGCAAACCACTGATTTTTTTTTTTTTTTTTTTTTTTTTTTTTTTTGCGCAATCACGATTGCTCATTGTTCTCATCTGAATGTTTTGAAGTGCTATCATTTTATTATTTTGCCAGCACCCTCTGCAGCATCACCGTCGACCGTCTCCTCACGATGCTGCTCCTATAGCGAAAACCGTCTCCAGGTTCCATCCATATGCTACACACACGCGCATAAATACACAACTACACACACACACACACGCGCACACACAAATACATACACCTACACACACATACACAAACACATACACAGACACAAACACATACACACACTCAAACACGTACATACACACACACACATACATACAGACACCTACACACAACTACCCACACACTCATCACACTCATGCCTGCACACAGACACAAACACATATGCCTACACACACATACACATTCCCCACCAGTCACAAACACTCATACACACAACTACCCACACACTCATACCTGCGCACAGACACAAACACACATGCCTACACACAAAGCCCCCCCCCCACACACACATAAACACACACGCCTACATACACACACACACACACAAACTCGTGATTGCGAAAAACATAATTTGAATTCAAGAGGTCGAAATTCAAATTAATTAATTTATTTATTTATTTATTTATTTATTTTAATGGTAAAAATAATGCAAATGTAATGTAAATTGATTTCAAATATGTTTTCTTTTGGTGAATCTCCCAAATCCAAAAGGAAGTAATCAAATATTAACCAGAGTTGTAGTTGTTCCAACTACAACACTGGGTATTGGTGATAAATAGTAATAAAACATCTATTTAAGTACAATAACTAGAAAATTTTCATTTTTCATATCAAATATAAGGTAATGTGTGCTAAAGCTGACATTTTTATGTAAGCAAATATTTAAAGCATAACCAATTTCTTTTAAACAATTTAGAATCAGTTTTTGGTTTTTGATGGTTGAAATTGTTCTTCAAAAATGTTTTATGGATTTTACAAAAAGATTATGTGCATGCTGATACAATAGTCAGAAGACTTTTCAAAACCTTATAAATTTTGGACTAATAACAATAAAATGGTGCAATTTGCACATTAATACTCAGAAACTTGGAGGATTTTCGTTTATAATGAAAAAAAAATTTTGTGTTGGTTACATTTTTGACTAAAATGTGGCTGGTGCTAGTGTTTTGTGTAGAATACAATCCTATCATGCGGGAAAGAAGCAAATGAATCATTTGCATATTATGTACCCGACTCTCAGGATGTTATTTTGATGTTGCTTTTAGAAAAGCTTCTGTACAAGCGACTTTAAAATTCAAGTAACTTAATTTAAAACAAATCTCAGTAACACATTAATCCTTTAGTAAAAGTTTTACAAAAATGAAAAATCCGCATGAATGGCTCTCAAGGTCTCCAAATCTTACACCACGTGACTTCCACCTGTGCAGTCATTTAAGGTGTACAGACTTGGACCCATGTAAAAGAAGTTATATCCCACCATGTGTCAGTTATGCCCTCTGAAATTCCTTTTAAGTCTGCATAGGGATCGGCTGAGGCTGTAATTCGCAATGATAAAAAACACGTTAAATAGTTCTGATGTTGAAATACTTTTATTGATAACTAATGGTACCCGCACGGCTTTGCCCTTAGTAGAAAATTAAAAGGTCATTTGGTTCGCCTGTATATTCACAAATAATGGACGATGAATTTCTCGCCAATTTGCTACGTTCATTTGCTCGCCCATGTTACGGTAATTTTCTCGTCCACGTTATGATAATTTACTCGTCCATGTTACGATAATTTGCTCAGTAAAATGTTCTTAAAATTGGAATAGCAAAAGGACCAAATCAAATTTTTGAAAAATCGCCTCGAGGTGCACACCTCCATGCTACAAACTAATTTTGTGCCAAATTTCATGAAAATCGGCCGAACAGTCTAGGCGCTATGAGCGTCACAGAGATCCAGACAGAGAGAGAGATCCAGACAAAGAGAGGTCCAGACAGAGAGACTTAGAGTTTTATTATTAGTATTTATTATTAGTAAAGAAAATGATCTGCATTATAATATTATTTCATTATTTCTACTCCAGTTCAACCTTTAGATCCAAAATGTAACCGGTATAAAAATTTTTCGATTATAAACAAAATGTCTCCGTTGTTTCTGAGCATTTTTGGCAAACCGCATCGTTTTGCTGTAAATAGTTCAATAATTACAAGGTTTTAAAAAGCCTACTGACTTTTGGATCATCTTGTAATTCTGATCCATCCTTTTCGAAATTTCAAAAAATCACCATTTTTATGGCTTTGGAAATTTTAATTATTTTTTACTTCTTTAATTAGATGTGGTGGTTTAATTCTGCTGGACTTGGAACCTAACAGCTCCTTTTGCTGAAGCTGAAGTTTGGAGTCTTCGGAAGAAGTCTCTTTATTTTCAGCTGACAGAACAGGTAAGTCCTATAAGAATCATACTAGTATTCTCAGAATATAAAATGTATGCGTAAAACATAGAGCAAATATATAGTATTTTAACACCTTTTAATTGATTTATGGAATGAATACAGTAATCAGAGAGAGAGAGTATTTGTGAATCGTTCTTTCTTCTCACTTTTATACGTCAAGATCTTCCGGTTAGCAGCAGGAGTGGACTCTTTTTTTTTTACAAAAAAGGAAATATATTGTATTCGCAAAGAAATTTTCACTCAAAGATCGACCTTAATTTTAATTTTACTCACCCCGAATAAATGTTTTTTCGACTTGTTTCAATTGTAAGGTATGAAGATGGGTAGCAATCACTGGCATTCCAAACATCAATCAATTCTTGAAATACACCGCCAGCTCAGTCATTTCCAGCCGAGGACTGCAGTTTCGTGCTTATTAGCACTCATCAGCCCGGCATAGGAAAGTGACTGAGCTGGAGATGGAAAACCTCTTAAGGAAGCCAAGAGTGCGAAACAAACTGGTAGCTAATATGGAATTAGCAGACCAGATGAGTTTAATTTACTGAATATATCAATCAAATCTATTGCTTAGTTGCGTTTTATATTATCAATTTTTCATTTTTAGTTCTTGATATATCTCACTGTAAAACTTCTGCATTAGTTGGTAACTGCGATTTATTAAAGTTTAATGTGTCATTTTCAGTCTGCATTATTTGAGACTTCAATCCAGGGATGATAGTGAACTCAAGTAATATTTTCTGAAGACAGTGTGAAATGTTTGGAAACTATGAGGAAGTTCGACTCAACCCTCCCCCCCCCCTTCCCTAGAAAACCTCTTTAAATATGGATACAAAAATCATTGAAAAAATCCATTTTAAAAGTTTTTTTAAATAATTTTTCAGTCTTTAAATGTGTTGTCAGCAGCCCCAAATTTTCAGAAGCAGCAACCCAAAGTTTTCGGATCACAAACACCGCTGCTTCAATCGTATAGCATTAGGCTTATTTATTGGAAATTCCATCTATAAAAAAGAGAAAACTATAAAAATTGGCATTCTACTCTTTGTTGGTAAAAAATATTCCAAATGATTCAGATGGGGGGAAATGGACAGAAAATACATTGCATGTATTACTGGTAACTTAGGAGCTGTAAACATACTTTTTCTAACACATATCATCTATAAAAGTGTGCAAAAACCTTATTTTCCATTTTTATTAAATAAATTTAACCATTTTTTTACCTCAATGTAATTTATTAAACATTAATTTAACTAATATCTACTGTAATATGTATTGAAAGTATGTTTACACCTATAAAAGAGCTTACATTTATTGAAACAAATGCTTTGAATGAAAACAATCTATCTACTTTACTCAATCTTTAGTTCTTTTTAATCAATATTTTCCTATTAAAACTACCCCTTGTTAAATATTGATCAGGAACGCCTTAACTACATTTGAGTTAAAAACACTAGTAATGTTTAATGCAACTAGAGCTGATGTTTTTTTTTAAACCTCATTTGAGCAAACTGACAGCAATGGGATCGTTTCCAAAATTTGAAAAGTATATGTATGTTTTTTTTTTTTTTTTGAAAGAGCATGCTTAAAAATATAGGATTTAACCATTTTTTAAATAACTTGTTCAAGTTTAATATTTTTAAAAAATTACTTAAATCGGTGCGCTTTCATTGTTTATGTTGTCGCGTGACATCACAAGTGATGAGATGCCATTCACGGAGAAAAATATTCAATTCGCATCTTTACTCACATGTATTGGTAACGATACACTGTAAAAAATCTCGGAAAACTCTCTGAATATATAAAAAAGTTTTCCGTAATACACAGATTCGTACGCCCTCCGCAGTTTTCTGCTATAATCAAAAACGTTTCCCGTATAGCAAGAAAGTAAGAGTCGACGCATGCGCAGCTCGCAATTTTATAGTCCCGCAGCAAATCTAAACTGAAACTTTCGAAAGCACGCAATGAAAACAAGTGCTGACTCATGTATGCGAAGTAAAACTCATCAAGGGGATTAGTAGAAGTTTTGTTCCTCGCATGAATTCACTGAAGATAATTCTAAAGTCTTATATTTTCTTGCATATGTATCGTCATAAGATTGAATTTGAAGCTATGTCACTTATTTTTAAGTACGAAGTGCAAATTCTCGACGCATGCTCGCGGAAGGAATACAAACTGAAATTGAAAACCAAATAACTACCGAGAGGACGCCATGTAAATTCATTGCGTCGCATAACTTGTGTAGGTAATTTACTTTTTTCTTGGATACTTTTCTTCTTTCTACCAAATGGGTAATTTTTGTTGGCAGAATTTTATTCTGTCATAAAAATCACCTTTTTGGTGACCAAAGCCTGCAAAAGACCACCACCGACGAATAGGTAAGTCGCTTTGCAACTCTATTACTTTAAAGAGATTTAGTTCATATTCACCAAATATCCTAAATAAACAAACAAACCACTGACGTAGACCGGAAGTAGCGAGTCTTATTTCCGGTTAAGCGCCAATCTCCATTGCTAGAGATAGGTGTTCATAGCGAAAGCGATTTTGTTGTGCTTCTTTAAAAAGCAGAATAATGTTTTCTGCGTACTTCAATGCATTAAATAAGAAAGACAAACTTAGTTATTGTTAAAAATTATCTTTCAATGGCTGTGACCTTACCGATCCTTTAGTATATGGTTGGCGAATCTATTACTAACGATTGATGTTTACAGTGTTCAGGCACTTTTGTTTTCTTTCAGTTCTAAGTAGAATCATGTCTTTTGCGTATTTTAATGCATGAAATGAGTATAATAGGCTTTGCTATTCTCAAAAATTGTCGATCAACGGATCTGATTTTCCTGATCCTTTAAATACAGAAATAAGAAAAAAAAAAAAAAAAACGAGTCTTCGTTTGTCGATCATTACCGCGATTTCAATGATAAGCATTTATGAATACCTCCTAAACAGAAATAAAGTTGATACAAAGTCTGCTTTCAAGAATCACAAATCTACTGGATTGCAAGTACGTTGTGAATTGTAATTCCTATTCTTAAGTTGAAGCTATTTTTTCAAAGATGGAAGCTTTTCTGCAATGTGTTCAAACAGAATGGCTATGAAAGGGAGTTTTGGTGTCATATTCAATCAATTCTCCTGTTGTAGCTTTTCAGTTCACACACACTTATTACAGTTGCTACCTAATTTTCAGGTTTGATATTTAATATATTTTATTACATATTTGTTCATCACTTTTTTTTTTTTGTTTAATCAACTTGCTTCTGTAGCAAGATTGATAGGCATAAAAAAAATTGAAAGATAACAAAATTTAAATTTACTCCGAGTGCTTTCTCCTGCGTTAAAATTGCTTTGAATGTAATACCAATAGCTGTACTATGATACTATACTATAACTTTAATTAATGAGTTTGTTTACCGATTGTCGAATATCTAAATTTGTTTACAATTAGAGCGCCTAATATTAAAGTACCGTCAATAACTCGAAGTCCAAAGAGTCGGGCTAAATGGTTCGAGTTATTGATAGTTCGAGCTATGGGAAGTTTTTTTCTCATGAGGTAATGAATAGTGGTTCTTTATTTTAATCACACAAATCAAACTGTTTGAAACCCTTCAAAACACTGGAAACTTTCAGCTTTGCAGGAAGCAAATAAAAAATTGTTCAGGTTGAGTTTTTCTAATAATCAATTTAATATAGATCAATATAGATCTTCACACATTACAGTAAAAATACAAAGCTGATGAAATTAAGGTGAATGTTTCCAGCTCGTAAATACCTCGCACAAAGTGTGTTTACTACATAATATTCATTAAGATTCAATCCTTTCGCTTTAAAGCATTGGCTTTGATTCGACGATCAGGACCTTCAGAAATTTGAACATCTTTATTTCTGACATCTTATTTGCTCCTGTCCTCATGCTGTACCCGAAAGCAGAACAACATCCTCTCTTTTTACGAAAATTTTGCGCCTTTGAAATTCATGATTAATTTAAAAAATTCAATCAAATTACAGATACGTAAACAGAGCAATTCGTCGTAAGAAGCAATACAAATAAGACTTCCGCCGGAAGTTTTGAGTGACCCCGTGCAGCCCTGCCACCTAGTGTTCAAAAGAGTAAGCGTGGCTTGGAATTTGGTGAATAAATCTCGTTAAAAAAAAACTATTTTCTTCTGTATTATTTTTTCGTTGTGAACTATTGCAATTTGAAAATATTTTACATTACATAGAACACATATTTAAAGTGCAAGTGTGTCTAGTTTTATTCTGTAAAATTTATGAATTGAAGATTATAAAAAAATTTAAATATGTGTTATTGTGTACTTTGTTTTTATGTGTCAATCTCAGTTAATATTTGGCTATGTATCAAGCATTATGAATTAAATGTTATAATATGCAAATTGTCAGGTTTGATAGTTCGTCTTTAAGGTTGCATGTTTTCATTCTCTTGTAAACAATGCAGCTAGATTGTATGAAGTAAAAAAAAAAAAACTATCTCTTGTAATTAGGAACATAGTGCTTCAGTATTATCTAAATGACGATATCTCTTTAAATATTTGCATTAGCGAAACGCTTTAAATTAGTTAAATGTGTATTAATTTATTTAACAAATAGATACATATATGTATTTAAAAGTGTCTTCATTTTTTTCGTTTTACGAGCCTCAATTTTACCAAAAGCAAAAAAAAAAAAAAAAAAAAGAAAAAGACTTAATAAAATAATTTTGTATTTTTACACCATATTAAAGTATTTGACTTATAATTTATATGATACTTTGATTTATAATGTATGTGATACTTTGATTTATAATGTATATGATGTTGCTTTTTCAAGGGGGGTGGGCGCTTCATAGCATTTTATGGGTGCACCATCACTTTTATGGTGGGGGAGGGGTTATTCTCGTATATATGAAATGGAATAATCATGTAATAGAGTTCAATGTTTTAATAAATAAAATATATAATGCATTTTGCGCACACTGTAAAAATAAAATCAGTAACCTATTTTGAATAAGTATTTATATTTGTGATGAGCTGGAAAAGGGCAAGAACAGAAGAATCAACCCGAATGGTTCCAACAGGGGGACTTGGTGTCATATTTAAATTCATCAATTTCTCTGTTGGTACTTTTCGGTACACTTGGTTCGTCAGAGAAATTGACTTGAGGTGAACGAATTCCGGAACGCGAAGGGTAGGTAAGTCCTGTCAAATTTTATCCGAAGATAAAAGCTATCAAGTTTGATACAAGATATGTTTTTAAGTTCTGCATTAAAAATACAATATGTTGATAGTTTTGTCTTGAAAATATTGAGAGAAAAACTGAAGTTTAAGATTGTTTAACAAACAATCCCCACTTTTCAGAAGGTACCCCCACTCCAATTCCCCGACGATTTTGTGATTAGGAATGAAACTACTAGATTATTTCATAATTTTTCAAAAATTTATAACTGTGCATATGTTTATTAACCATACTATTTGTCATTAGAAATTCCCAAAAAAAAAAAAAAAAAAATCCACGAATAATTCTAAAATTGCTTGTATTATTGCTCTTAGATATGAAAGAATTGAAACTGATATGGTATGCAATACTATAATAAAGAATTATGTTTTAGAAAAAATCACGGAAAAAGGATTCTGAAATTCTCGGAAACGTTTTTGAAAATTGTTTGCAGAATTCCGAAATACTCGGAAACGTTTTCGAAACTTTCATGAACCACAGCTGCACAGAATACTCAGAAACATTTCAGGAAATTACGGAAAGAGGATTCCGAAATACTCAGAAACGTTTCAGAAAATTACAGAAAGAGGATTCCGAAATACTCAGACACGTTTCTGGACATTACAGAAAGAGGATTCCGAAATACTCAGAAACGTTTTTGAAACTTTCATGAACCACAGCTGCACGATATACTCAGAAACGTTTCCGGATTTTTTTTACAGTGTAGGGTTGGTAGCAAGCGTAGAGCGCAATATTTAATTCGCTTCTTGATTATCATAACGTGGAAACGTGGTAGAATGATGCGCCAAATTGCATCATTTGTGACGTCATAGAAACCACGCCTTGTTTTCGAAATCGGACATTTTAAAAAATGAATTAAAAAATAACTGTTGGAAAAATGAAAGTATTTTCTGGGTCCATATTATTGTTTTTTACTCATTCTATCGATTCAGTGAGTAAAAGTAGTACTTTTGACTGAAGGAAACAACCCCATTCAAAACAGAACAGAAGGATTAAAAGAGGAAGTATTGTGCTTCCACACATGACTGAAGCAAGTAAAATAAATTTTGTATGTCCCAAATTAAGTCCATCAGTAAAAGATATTTTTGATGAGAAAGTATTGTTACAAATTCTGTAAATAGTAATTATTTTTGTGATTAATTTGTCGTAATCTAGCTAAATTAGGCGTTTACTAAATTATCTTTCATCTAAAATTATTGTAACCTGTAAATAATTTCTTGTAATGAATATACAGCCCCTATACAATCGATTGAAGTATACGGTTCCCCCTATTTTTCATTGATACGATTCGTGAATGAAAAGAAATAAGAAAGTGTGGAACGGTGTAGCATTCTCTGGAATAGTTGAGAGGTCTCTTTCGGTGTGTATAAAAAGCCGTTACGCATGATAAAAAGTGAGTTTCGATTGAGAATTTGTACTGAGAGTGTATTAGCTCCGTTTATTGCGAGGCATTTCGCTGTGTTGTTTTTCGTATTTGGAAGTAAATACGTGTGTAACCGTTGAGTTTACGGCGTTGAGCGATACTTGTTTAATTGCTGATGATTCATTTAGCGGTTGTTGACGATCTTCCCTGTACATAGTGTAAATAAATTTCCTGTATTCTTAATCAAGAACTGTGTCGTCCTTTCAAGAAAGTTGGAAGTCGCACCGGATCCGTTACAGTATTTATAAAATAAAAAAATAATGAATATTGATTTCATTCGCCTGTCACCCAGTGTAAGGGCATACCGTACAACACAAGTAAAAGGCTAAAGTTTACTCAATTTTGATGATACAGAGATAAGAATACTATTTTTGTGATCTGTGAAACATTTCTAATTAGACAGGGGGGTTCAATTTGAAAATTAAAAAACTTCGACAATGCTCCCCTCTTCCTTTCCCTAATATCGTCTTTCTTTTTCAACGGTTATTTATGTTTTTTGAAAAGTATCGTCTTCTCGTCTGTAAAAGACATTTTTCCCCCAGCGCAGTTCCATTGCAGGAAAAAAAACATTTCCCAGCCATTTTCTTGTTTTTTCTCCTATTGGTCATAGTAAAGGGTTAGTGGAAGAGGCGCTCAAATTTGAAAACTTCGGGCAAGTGCTTCTGCAAAATTAACATAGTATATATATATATATATATATATATATGACACCTTTCCACCTTGGGGAAGAAACTTTAACTTTTTTTTACCTTAATACGATCCCGTCCTTCTAGTCTATATTTTGCTGTTTATTTCTTGATAGTATTTCTTATGCATGGTTCCTTATAACATATTGTTTAAGATTTTTTGGCTTTAGTACCTTGGGATTGATAAAGCAATGTTCACTTTCGCCTCATTTTATTAATTTTCTACCATCTTCCCACCTAGTGGTTATTTCTAGACCTTCGGGCGAAATCCGCTTTGAAAAGAAAATTTAACATGTTTTAAAATGTTAAACTCTGCTATTTAACTCTTATAAACTGCTTCTATCAGACCCGTCATTTATTCCGGAAGAGTCAGAAATTGACACCCGGCACTTTAAAAACATAATGTAATATGCATTTTATGCGTCTAGTTTGGTGCTTTTTTCCCAAAAAAATGTAATGAGTATATACCCTTTGCCTCCCTCACCTTTAAAACTTTGAAATAACGGGCCTAGGTTCTAAAAAAATCCATTGACAAATCAAGAAAAGCTATATAAGTAGAAAACCATTTTTTATAATCATATGGAATAAAGAACAGTCAATAAGACACAAAAAGTGAAAAATTAAACTTTATTTCCCAATCAGTTAAAGAGTAAAATTTAGTTTTTATACAACTATTGAATTCTAAACAAATACACGAAAAAAATCAGTCAACCATGAAGTGTATATGCACTTAATTTTTTTTTCTTCAAAATCAGTCTATCATACACGTAAATAGCAATCTGTACATATGCACGTAAAAAGCAAACTGTAAGTGTTCACGTTCAAATCAAACTGTTCTTCGAAATCAGTCAGCTATGCACGTAAAAAGCAAACTGTACATGCAACTGTTCGTGTAAATCAGTTTACCATGCTTGTAAGAAAGAAGCTGTACAGTGTACATGTGCATTTTAGAATCAAACTGCTCTTCAAACTCAGTACAGGTAAAAGATGAACTTCAAAATAATTCTTCCAATCAAAACTTCAGAATTAATGCTTTTCAGGACTTATAATACAGCATGTACATTTAATGCAGCATATACATTTTAGTAATCGTGCCACAGCACGCAAAAATCTCTTGATATAAATGAATTTAAGTTTTTTCTGCCTTTTTTGTTGGCAAATACATTTTTGTGATGGTATTTGTGAAGCGATCTGAGATTCAAAAATTTGGTGAACGTCTTTTATTATTGTGGAGGAAACATTTTCGTTGGATGTATATTTGGGTGCAGCAAGTTCTTGTGCGTCGTCGTTTTGAAATATATTTTTGGGATATAATTCTTCCATAAACATATTTTCCATTTTCGACAAAAACATAGATGTAATTGAATCGAAGAAATGTTCATTATTATTTTTTTTTATCAGGAGTTGTTTCGTTTTTCGTTATTATCCATTCGGAAACCAAATTTCACGAGCCCAGTATGGTTCGTTTTTTAATTATTCATCGGCTCCGGTTTCTAGTTTTCTTCTGCGGGATGAACGTTGATGTTCACGCCATTCATAGACTCCATTTTCTTTTACAGGATGAACAATTTTCGTTCTATGGTTTTAAATCAATTGTGTGACCTATCGACAGATATTCTTCATTGTCTTCTGGAACGGTTTTAAGTTTGGGCTTATATTTTAGGGTTGTACGTGATTGCGGTTCTCCGAATGGTTTCCAACTTGAGTTTGTATTTGAATAAGGAAGTAGATAAATGTTTCCATTCATCACACCATGTTCCTTTATTTTCTTCAAGGCAGTGATTTCTTTCCTTTTTAAGCGCCATAATCTCTTCAAGTACTTCTAGTTCATCGTCTGATAAATCAGAAGATTCGTCTTCTGGAATTACCCATCCATTATCTTTGGCATGTAAATTAAACTGGTATTCAAATTCATCCATTTTAAGTTTCCTCCAATTTTAAATGCAGTTAAATTTCTTTCCTCGTAGTGAAAACTTTTAGCTGCTACAGTTTCAACATGAAACTGGAAATGATAGATTGCTCAAAGTTGAAAGATTTGTTACACGAAGAGAAAGGAAATAGTTCCTAAGGCACTGGTGAGACTCGAGCAGACGACCTCGGGCATACGAAGCGAAACTATCTACCAGAGAGCCATCACGGAAACCAAGGGCGCACCCAGGATTGTTTCCAGGGAGGGGCTAGAAGTTTCTCGAGGAGCTCCGTTAAGTGAAGTCAAAGGCAAAATCAATGAAGTTTCAAAAGGCCCTCGCTACTGGAAAAAAAGTTGCGAGTCTACAAAACAATACACAAAAGTTACAAGTCACAAAAAAAAGCTTAATTTTAAGGAATCCTTAGTGACTTCAGAGAATTGAAAGAGGTGGGCGTTTCGGGAGAACTGCCCCGAAAATTTTCTGAAGTGGAGCCTTAAAAAATAAATTATAGGAGTGTCAAGAGGCTTTTCCCCTGGAGAACTTTGCTGAATTGAAATTTCTATATTTTGAAATTTTAAGCTATTGTGGTGACGTGAAGGTGGTGTTGGGGCTCTCAACCGGAAATTCTTTGAAATTTAAGTCTTAACGCATTATTGGCTATCTTCGATTGTGTTAGAAAAAGTGGGTCAGGGTTCAGAGGCTCTGCCCAGAAATGTTTTGATATTGAAGTCATAGAAACGCAAATGTATAATATTTGCTGAGATATTAGGAGATAGATGGGAGGTACTCTCGGTAATGCTTCGAAGTTTAAACCCAAAAAATACATTTTCATGCTATGTTTGGTGATTTGAAGCGGGTAGGGTTTGCAGGTTCTCATAGAAAATTTTTCGCCATAGAATGTCTAAAAACAATTTTAAATTATGTTTGGTGTACCAAGGGGTACAGATTGGGAGACTGAGGAGTTTTTTGATTTAAAACAGATTTTTGCAGTTGTCTTTCGGAGATGATACACAAAGGAGGGAAATGCGGAAGTTCCGTACTGGAGATGCTTTGAAAATAAAGTTCCCAAAACTCACTTTAGGCTATTTTTGTACCAGATAGAGGAGAAAGAGAGGGTAAGTAGCTCTCCCTCGGAAATTTTTCAAATTTAAAGTCCTTGAAAAACATTTAAGTTATCTTTGGGGAAATTAGGATGTGGGTTGGAGATTGAGTGCTCACACCTGTTAAATTTCCAAAATTCAAGGCCAAAAAAAAAAACGCAATTTTAAGCTCGATTTGGTCAAGCGGGTTCATCTTCATGCTTCTGGGAGGAGCTTAATCCCCTTAGTTCCCCCCCCCCCGTGGGTGCGCCGCTGACGGAGACCACCAAACTGTTACATGATTTGCCAATCCTCAGCCTCGCGGATGAGAGGTCAAAAGCAACTGCTCTGCCAGCTACCATGCTATAAGGAGCGAGCAGGTTCGGCTCTTCGATCCTCTGTAAGAAGGGATCAGGCCCGACGAGAGGCCATGTCAGACTAATGTCGGAAAGTAGGGGCCCAGCAACGCTGAAGCCAAAAAAAAAATAATTTGAATTTTGTCATCTTGAATTCAAATTATGTTTTTCGCAATCACGAGTGTGTGTTTGTATGTGTGTGGGGGGGGGGGGGGTATGTATATGTGTGTAGGCATGTGTGTTTGTGTCTGTGTGCAGTCATGAGTGTGTAGGTAGTTGTGTGTATGAGTGTTTGTGTGCGTGGGGGCGGTGTATGTGTGTGCGTGTGTAAGCATATGTGTTTGTGTCTGTGTGCAGGTATGAATGTGTGGGCAGTTGTGTGTATGTGTAGGTATCTGTATGCATGCGTGTGTGTATGTGTTTGTGTGTAAGGGTATGTGTGTGTATGGTGGTGTTTGTGTATGTGTTTGTGTGTGCGTGTGTGTTGGTGCGTGTATGTATGCGTGTGTGTGTAGGATATGGACGCAACCTGGAGACGGTTTTCGCTAGAGGAGCAGCATCGTGAGGCCGGCCGACGCGACGGGTGGTGCTGGCAGAGGGTGGCGCCGCGCCGGTGGGAAAAATGGTAGCACGCCAAAAACAATCAAATGAAAGCAATAAGCAATCGTGATTGCTCAAAAAAAAAAGAAAGAAAAGGAGGGGGGGGGGGGATTCCGAGTAAGAAAAAACGTAAAGATTAAGTAAAATTTACTCTTTTGGTATTTATCGTTGTAGCACTCAAAATAGAGCTAATTATTTTCTAGTGCAGTTTCGATTTCCCCCGCCCTTTTTTCTTCTTGTTTCGTTTTTCTTTTCTCCCCCCCCTTTTTTCTTCTTTTCCCCTTTAATTTTTTTTCGGGGGGGGGGGGGAGCGTTTTTTTTAAAATCAATTTAAAAAAAAAAAGATACCTTGACGTGATAGCATACTATTGGAAAAAAAATGTTTCTTTTTTACTTGTTTCACGCATACGTAAACTGAATGTTTAACAGAAGGAATATGTATAAGAACTTTCAGAAATCGATACATATAAATACCTATAAGCAGTCTTCAAATTACTCTTCATTTCTTAAAATTTTGAAATATTACTCAAATACTATTGGCAATCAAAAGGGGAATAGTTATGGTGTTGAAAAGGAACAGCAACAGCATGAAAACTCTGAGAGACATCAGACATCTCATCAAGGTAATAGAGGCAAGGCGAGAAATAGTCACAGCCTTTTATAATATAGAAGTCAGAAGACTCGAATTCAAATTAAATCAAATTAAAACATGAAAACAAAATTTTGTTTCATTTGACCGAACTTCCACAAAAACATAAATAACGTATTGCCAGAAATGAAACTGTAAATTCTGAAAGAAATTAAAATGAAATTTATGAATATATATTTAAGCCTCTTGCAAGTATTCACCTTCTTTTTTAGGTCGTAAAGCCACGTGCCTTGGAATCCTTGCATCAGCTTTCCGAATCAGAGAGTTTTATATTATATACATGGAGATCTCCATGATTATATATAGGGACTGTTATAGAACTTTTTGTTTCGAATTGTTGCTCCCTCCAGTTACTAATTCCTGCGTAATGACGTCATGTGAATCGAGTCTCAAATGCTAAAAATGTTGTTCTGAAACAAGAAATTTTTATTACAATGTGTAGAGTCTATTTAAACTTTTATTATTATGATTTTTTCACGTGAATACTTACAAGAGGCTGAAATATATTCATAAATTTCATTTTAATTTCTTTCAGAATTTACAGTTTCATTTCTGGCAATACGTCATTTTTGTTTTTGCGGAAGTTCGGTCGAATGAAACAAAATTTTGTTTTCATGTTCTTGCTATTCCTTTTTAACACCATAACTATTTCCCTTTTTGATTGCCAATAGTATTTGAATAATATTTCAAATTCTTGAGAAATGAAGAGTAATTTGAAGACTGCTTATAGGTATTTATATGTATCTATTTCCGAAAGTTCTTAAACATATTCCTGCTGTCAAACATTCAGTTTTCGTATCATGCTATTTGCATGCATTTTTTTTGCTTCATATTTTATTTCTAAAAATTTACTGAATTTTGCTGGGTTATGATAAGTCGAACTATGAGTTGCACTAGAGCATTTAGTAAAAAACGTCTTTGTATTAATATTTTGATATAATTCGTGATAATATCTCTTGTTTTGAATTTGATGTTTGTGTGATGCACTGTTAAAATATTCAACTAACAGTAAATTAATATACTTATAGTTAACACACTCAATGTTTCTTTTTCTTCATACATAATTTCATATAATGTATTAAAATATTACATCAAGTATTAAGCCAAGGGAACTTGAAAGTGAAAATATGACGTTGAACACCCTACATGAAATACACCGCCAGCTCAGTCATTACCATTTTGTTTCAACTACTTGTAAAAAGTTCATTATTAAATTTTTCAGAGTTTATCTTGATATGTTGAAAGTTTTAAAATGAAGACTTTAGTCATGCAATAGAACATAGAAATAGGGGAATTCTAATACTCTAAAACAGTAGTGCCCAACATATAGCTCACAAAACTGATCCTTTTAGCCAGCTGAAATATCTGGTTTGCAAAAATGAATTTACTGTAAAAAGTGACTTGACTTAAATGAACGAATATGCTGTCCAGTTACATGAGTGATTAGATGCACTATTGATATTTTAAATTTATTATTTTAAACTTATTCAATTTTTATCAAATTCATTATTATTCTGTTATATTTATTAAATATTTATTAGACATTTAAACATCAGTGTATTGCATTCCTTGTATTTTTATTTTCCCTGAATTTATGTGATGAAGACAAAAAAGAATAATTTATTACTTTCAGCAGTATGTACTGATATTTTTTTCAGTCACAAGTAAGTGCTTCAATGAGGTAATGGCACTCATGTAAAAGTTTTCTAATGCCCATTTCCGAAAAAATTGGCAAGTTTGACATTAAATAGTATACTATTTTCTTCGTGTAACAAGGTCATGAAAATGTTTATGAAGTCATGAAAAAGTCTTGGAAAAGTCATGCAATTTTTTTATCCAAATTGAGTATGAACCCTGATTTTAGGTCCGGTAACAAATGCACATGTGTGGCATCACTCGTGTTGTAACTTTTAGCTGAATTTCCTAATTCTTATGTTCTATAATTTTGTATTTTAGAGGAAGGAAGCGTCATGGAAGGTTTTAGAAGCAGATTGGACTCCTCTGGAGATAATGAAAGAAAAGTAGATATTTTTTCTCTCTAAGATATTTTCTTTCTTACTGATGAAAATTTCATTGATGTATTACTAAAACATCTTTATCAATTCATAGTACAGTGAAACTTCGATAACTCGAGCTACGAGGAGCCAAAAATTTCGATTAGCCGAAGTGAGTTTCTGTTCCCGTCTAACTGAATGGGGAATAAATGTTATTTATTTTGAACTAGTGGTACCTGCACAGCTTTGCCCGTAATAGAAAAATTAAAAGGTCTCTTGGTTCGCCTGTATATTTACAAATAATGTGTGGTGAATTTTCTCGCCAATTGGCTTGTGCCCATGTTACGGTTCCACGTTATGATATTTTCATATCTCGCCAATTGGCTTGGGCGCGTGTTATAGTTCCATGTTATGATAATTTCGTAATTTACTCGTCCATCTTATGATATTTTTGTTCTTAAAATTGGAATAGAAAAAGAACCACATCGAATTTTCGGAAAATCGCGTCGAGGTGCACACCCCCATGTACAAACTAACTCTGTGCCAAATTTCATGAAAATCGGCCGAACTTTCTAGGCGCTATGCACAGAGATCCAGACATCCTCCGGACAGAGAGACTTTCATCTTTATTATTAGTAAAGATTAGCCGAATTTAGTTGAGATGAAATATTCGATAAGCCAAAATTTTATTTCATGACCGTCGTTAGATTTTCCTTGTTAACGTAACCCCATCAGTCGAAGTCGTTTTCCCCTCCAATAGTATGAACAAAAATAAAGACTAAATTTACAAATTGAGCAGAGTTTTGTTACAAAAGAAAACTAACATTCAACATTCAATTAAGCACATATTTTATGGATTTTGTTGCAGTTGATGACGGAATTTAAGTCGGAGAGTACTCAACTGGTGAAGATATTTTTTCCTACGTAAGTGAAAAAGAGAAAACTTTTCTGGTGTTGAAGAGAAGTTAGAACTTGAGAATCTAATAAAATTACGTTCTATTCAAAATATTAGAAGAGCAGCAGATGTATTGCGCATTTTCGTGGAATCCCGTCCAAATGTTCCCAACTCCTCGTTTGCAGATTTTTAAAATAATTTTTTATTTTTTCTATTTAATGAGTAAAAACTTATGTTTCAGCGTAAAATTTTAATTGGTTTTCCAACCTATACAAACTCTTGAATTTATATAGTAATTATCTTACTTGCTAATTATGTCAAGTAAATATATAATCTCCATACATTATTCTGTCAATTTTCGCTTTTATTACAAATGAGTTTTAGTGATAGTATTTTTTTCAATTCTATACTTTTCATTTCATTTTTGATGAGCCGAATTTTTGATAACTCGAATTACTTTCGCTTTCCCTGCAACATCAACTTATCGAAGTTTCACTGTAATTGACCCAATTCTTGTTTTGCTGTTTGCTATTGTGTCATTTTTTAAAGTTTATTTCAACAGTTGCATTGCTAAAAAGCTTCATTTCTTAGGGCTTGTTCAATGAATTTGATTTGCATAGTTTAAATGAGGTAAAAGTCTTGATAGATTGTTATTATCTTAATTTAAAAAGAAAAATCAATAGGATCTTTTATTCAAGGAAAAAATCTTTATATATTATTATTATTATTATTAAAAACAACCTAAAAGTAAAATGTTGCTTAAATCGCTTGAGAATTTATCACATTTTTAAAAATTTCTTTATTTTCTTACTTAATTTTCTTACAAATCAAATTAAACAAGCATGCAAAACTATGTATACTGGTGGCAAAAATTATGGCCACATTTTGATTTATTTTTAAATTTTAAATGCTTTAAAAAATATTGTGTGTCACTTGTACATTTCATTTTAAAGAGGTTTTAATTCTGAACTCAAAAACAAAATTCAAATATTTACTATGCTAAACAAGTTATATGTACTCCAATCTAAAAAAAATAAAATAAAAAGAAAGAAAGGAAAAATAGTAATAGTAGTAGTTATAACAGTAGTAGTAGTAGTACTCAGTAAAAAGCAAGTTTGAAAAAAATCACAAAAAGTAGTCAAACATGCTTTTTTTCTTCTTTTTAATCACTCTTCAGCATTGTTCGACAATATATATCATGATACATATCAGATATTTATTTTGAAAATATCATGATATTTTGATATTTTCGATATTTATTTTTTCAACTATGGTATTTTCAATACAAAAAGTATATTAATCGCAGCAATAATTGTTCATTTATTACTAAAAATAGCCGAAAAGTTATGTACTGTATTTTTATGATGTATAATACATTATTAGTGTAACAAAGTAATATATATTCCACTTTAACTTGTATTTTATATTCATGAAATTATTTGTAAGGTAAGAAGTTTAATTCATATTAAAAGTGCCTAGTTAAGTATTAAACATTGCTCAAAAAAAAAAAAAAAGAAAAGAAAATGTCTCATGACTGTGCACCGAGTAATGCATATTATTGATTTCTGAATCATATAACTGTAAAAGTAGCTAACAGAAGAAAAATCAGTGAAACAGCTAATGCTAAATTAACTCCATTAAAATTGATAGAATTATAAAATGAAATATTAGATATAAAAGCCAAAAGAAACATTAATTTTAAATCTACATATTGTAATTATAATATAGGAAAATAAAGAGTGATTTGAGGATGTATCGACTATTTTGAAGACTTTAGTTTGTGCCAATTAAAAATATTGGATATATATCCAAATATCGGATATTTTCGAACCCTGCTGTTCATTCCCAAATAAGTTGGCTATTTTGCTTTGAACTGTCTAAATGTATCTTTCTTATGTCACTGTTTTGGAGAATACACAAAAACATGCATATATAATTTTTTTGTTTCTTTACTCCACAAATTAATAAAAAAACAAAACAAAGTACTGTCATTGCTTGTTCTCAGGATTTATGATTTATCACTATTTTTTGTTGACTTTGGAATGTTTAAGAAAGTGTACAAAAAAAAAGCTGAGCTTTAAGTCAATTGAAATTTTACGAATCACAAAATAATTTTTCGGTTTTAAAGCGGGATTTGTTCATCAAAAGTGAGTTATACTCCCATAGACTTAACATTGTACCGACCTAGTATTTCAGGTTTCCTCACTAAATCCGGATTTTCGTTATAAGCAAGTTCAACTGTAATAACTAACATCATGTTTACAGTTGAAACAACTCGTTATTATACTTGGATTTGTAGAAAGACTTTTTTAAGCAATCAAACTACACATGTTGCCTTCAATTCGTTTTGTATTGCAAATGTTCGAATTTCATTTTTTGTTTTGAATTCAGTAATAAATGCTCTTTAAAATTGCTGCTGTATTTATCAGGGGTCTGTCCAGGATTTTTCACAAGGTCCGTTTTTTGTGAAAAATAAAATAATTTTGTGAAAAATCAATTATTTTTGTGAAAAATCAAATAATTAAAAAAAAAAAAATTTTCTTTAAAAACGAAAGTTTAGACTCTTGAGATGGTGGAAACTGCATCATTGACACTTAAAGTTGAGTGTTTTCTCTCTTTTCTGTTGAGAATATCATTCTTGAGTGTTTTTCTAGTATTTGAAGAGAGGGGGGAGGCATCGCTCCCTGGGAGATGGGCACCCCTCAAGTATCAATATTTATCTACCATTCTACATCATGTTAAATTATACTAGAAATGTTTTTTGTATAGTATTTAAAATAACTGTAGGAAAAAAAATTAGGCAGGGGTTCAGCATTTAACTTTTTAACCCAAGACACTGTTTAAGAGCACAGAGTTTCGTTCAAACCTTATAAACTCCGTGATTTTCACAAAAATAAAAAAATATTTTATTTGTTTACCTCTTAACTAAGCGTACTATACATCGAAAATTCGAAAAATCAGATTTCCACAGCGGATGCAAAGAGATTGCAATCCTCAAAGTGAAGGAATCAAAAGTATAAAAACGGCTTGTAAAATAAATATTTTTGATAAAATTACTTTTGAATTGCATTTTAGAGTCCTATGATAAACATATCATTAATATCTGGACACAGTTGAAGCAAAAATAAATAAATAAAATAAAAAATAAACCATCGATTCAGCATTTTAATTATTGACTCATAAAAGAAAATGGAATTCCCCTTTAAAAACTTGAAATAAGCTTTGTTACAAAAATAAAGAGACTTTTCATTTATTTGCATCCTAATAAAGCGAAGTTAGCTTGAAAAAAAGAATAAAATATGATTCTCATATCGGATGTAAAAAGATTGCGTTTTTCGAAATGTAGACATCTATAGAAAAAAATAACGGTAAATAAAAGTTTATTTAAAGTTAATTATCCTTTTTAGTATCGAAAAACCAAACCCATATAACTTTCTCCCAAAATAACAGTTGAACATCGCACCACCAGACACTAAGTGGGGATAAGTTTAAATTTTGTAACCCTGCCACCCATACTATCCTCTGTAGTTCTAAATTCATTTCGCTGTATATTATTGATGATTAAATCATGAGTGGGGAGAAAAGTGCTTACTACGCCTATTCAGAGAATGTTGACGCTTTTTCAAAGAAGTTTACAACAACACCGCTGCAAAAAACAAACAAGCAAAATTATAAACCAAACTGACTTTCAGCTGTTAATTTCTTTCAAAGAAACCAACAACAGGCATTATATTTATTTGGCGGTAGTAATTATTTATGGCTTGCAGGAGCATCACAAGTGTGCCGATTTTTTTTTTCCTTTTGCAAAATTAGCTGATTTTGTATAAGTTGATTCCTTTAATTTAACTTTAAATATGCTGTATTATTTTAATTTGAGATTTGCTCTTTCAATAAACAATTTGTGAAAGATCCGTTTTTGTTTACCAGAATTTTGTGAAGGGTCCGTATTGGTTGATCGGATTTTTGTGAAAGGTCCGTTTTGGTTGATCGGATTTTTGTGAAGGGTCCGTTAACGGACCCAAATTTGCTCTGGCCAGACCCCTGTTTATTGAATGATTTATTTTAATTTTATTCAGATTAGTTTTAAACTAAATTATTCAGTTAGTGCAGTTTCTTTGGAAATTATTATTATTATTATTTTGATACTTTCTAATTTTAATGCTAATTTGAATGTTTTTAGATTTTTTTTCTTTCAATAATGTTTGAAGTTTTCCTTTTTATTTCCCAAATGCAGCCAAGTTTTCTGGTTTGAAATATTCATATACCTTTTATTTTCAAAGTTTTATTCAATTAATAATTATTTTGACATGAAGTATTACTCTTGCTCATGCTAAAACTATCCTATATTGTTAATTTGAATGTACAGGAGTACATGTGTGTAAAAGGGAGGGGGGGGGGGGTTCAACCATCGCTCTCAAGCACTCTCAGTGTTATGCCATATTGTGGATCTTGGTATGGTATTTCCCCTCCCCCCAAGGTAAATTTTGGCTGTGCTAGTGATAAGTATAACTGTTATGTCTTTGTAAAGTCTTAATTGTTGCTACATTATCAGTAACGTATTGTTTAAGTTTTTATAGTTGGGGCAAACTTAACCTGACAATATGGTAATGCTGTGATTAGGGTGTGCGTAGCTTTCACAATGATCCAGGTTAAGTTTGCCCCAACTATAGCCGTGGGATATTAATCACAACATGCACAACCCTTAAGTGTTGCACAAAATTTTTTCGTTTAGCTTAAAAATGTTCTTTGTGAATTTCATATTCGTAATTTCCTTATTGTTTCAGCAATGTCCGAATGACTTGTTTGAGATGATAGAGAGGTTGACTTCCAGTCGATTGAATGATCAACGTTGTGTCCTACCTTCTTACACCCCTAATCAGGTAGGTTTTATTTTTCTGTTGGGATCCTCAAAATTCTATTTTGTTTCTTTCGTGTATTGTGATCCATGATTGATTCCATTAAAATTTAACATCATACATTTCTTGCTTTTACCGTCCTATTTGAAGTAGAAGAGTGCTACACTGCCGTGCTGAGCATAATAACGTATCGGCATTTTTTTAATCAAAATTGAGTTACGATCACCAAGTGATTCTTTGTCACATATTTTGCCTAGATACAATGTTTTATGGTCATTTGTGAATGGGAAATATTTTTTAAAAAATTCTGAAAACGTTGAGTTGCATCAAATATATGGATGCACATAACTTTAAACATCAATATTTCTTTTTGGAATTGGATGTAGATACGATTTTTGCACTTAACATGGCAGTATAACGCACACCTTGAGGCCAGAAGTTTTGCATTATGTAGGTTTTGGTGTTATATCTTAGCTTTAAGACTTTAACTACTTTTAGAACAATCAGCTTCATTTACATAATTTTATTTAATTTTATCAGAATTGCAGTTTGGCAACACTCTTTAAGTTTTCATACATAGTGCAATCTTGGAAATTCAATGTTACAGTTTGTTTCAGTTATTTTGATTTGTTATGTGTCCTTTTTACTTTAAATGTTTAAGATGTTGTTTATTTGCCATTTTTACTTTTAATCAAAATAAAATTGTTTTATATGAGAATATTGCTAAACTCTGCTGAATAATTTAACATTATATAGATCACTCCACAAACTTTAAAATGCAGTTGGTTCTCTGTTTAACAATGCTCAATTTAACAATTTTCTCTATTTAAAGACGACTTTTCGTGGTCCCAGATGCTCTACTGTAATTTTAGAAGTGTTCTATTTAAGGACAATTTTTTTGTGGTCTCTTGAAAGTCGTAAAATAGAGAACAAACTAATATTCAGAATGTGCAATATATTTGCACTTTAGAATAAGATTTTAGGACAATGAATATAAAAACTCAAATTATGCAATTTAATCTTATACATATAAAATCTGAGTATCTATCTATCTATCTATCTATGTCCAAGCTTCTTCTCCCGAACGACAGTGAACTGACCATCGAACCAGGTATCGATGGATTCGTCATCTTCCCGTCTTCATGTTTGGCTATTTAACATAATCCTCTGATAATAATTAGCGGAGCTATCAATTAAAAACTATTAATCATGACTCTTAGATTTCAAAATCAAATCCCTATTTTTCGAAGGCTTTTCTCCATTCAAATTATTTTTCAGTGCTTCATCTCAACTTTCCGTCGATTGCTAATTTAACGTTTCATATTGTCTTTGTTTCGTGCGTGATTTTTTGAGGCTTTCCTCAATTCAAATAATTAAGTAATGTTTCTTTCGGGAGTATTCGACCTAAAATACTTTAGGGAATCATAACAAATACAATAAATGAAGCATTTAAGTTTTATTTCACGTCGTAAAGTAAATGAGTGATTTACATGCAATTTATTATTAGTTTGCATAGTACTGATTTAGAATGAATTTTCCTGTTTTCGTGTAATATAAACAATCTTGGCAAACACTTCCCACTGATATAAATCTTGGTGAGAAGATTTTGATAATGGGATTGTTTAATTCAAACAAGAGTACTACTTTTAGTCACAGAAATTGATAGAACAAGCAAAAAAAAAAAACAAGGACCCAGAAAATAATTTTATTTTCCCAACAGTTATTTTTTAATTAATTTTTTAAAATATCCGATTTTTCAAACAAGCCGTGGTCTTTATACGTCACAAATGATGTACTTTGGCGCATCTTTCTATCGGCTTTCATTTTTTAGCTAGCCCGTGCAACGCCGGGCACGCAGCTAGTGTATATATATTTACCGTCATTTACCAATATAAGTATGTTTGATATTCAAACAAAATTTATTATTTTGCACTTTTGCTTGCTTCGTAGTTTGCATAGCAGCTGCTACATTTCCAAGACCAATCTGGTACTAATAAAGTTTTTTTAACGTAAAAACTTAGTTTACTTCTGAAAAGTTTTATGTTTTATTTAGAATTGCTTTTTATAGGTCAGCCATTATAAAGGTATTCTGCTGTATATCGAGTTAATATGTTGAAAGCTAAGTTACTTTTCCATACAACTTCCCCAACAAGACTTCTCATGATAGTTAATTTTTAGATTTTTCTTTCTAAGACTTGTCTCAAGTTACTCTTGCATTGTAGTGAGTCAGACTATTAATGTCTTATGGAGTAGAAAAGGGGGTGGAAATATAGAATCCCATTTCGTTTTTGACTTATCAATGCCTTAAAATTCATTTTTTTTCTTTTGTTTTTGTTTTTTGTAGTTAATAGCTTTATATATTTGTTACACATTGTCAATTTCAAATTCACTCGCCTCAAACCACCAAATGAGTCAAATTTCTTTATGAAAAATGTAAAAGTGGTGCCCTTTTGGCTTTAGATGCGGGTAAGATAGAGCCCTTGTGTTGAATTTTTTTTATTCATTTATTAGATTTCTTTTTTTTTAGCTAAGAAAATCAATGTGTCATAATCTTAATAAGTAATAGATCAATACTAATTAGGAGAAAAGGAGTACAAAATGAAACATAGGAACTTTAATGGTAGTAATTGCAAACATAGGCACTGTACCCACAACTCAACTTTTCTGTCATCTAAAAATTTAGCATCACATAATAAACGGGTTTCGTTATTTCTTCTAGGATCCATAGGATTCCATGTACCAAACACAACCTTGGATTGGCACTATTAATATTAGTATTAATGCTCAAGCTATCAAATTTTGTCTAATAGATGGTTTCTTACATTTCACCAAGACATCATTGCACCTAAGGCCAACGATAGGTGTTACTTTTATTTTTTTTAAATGAAATTTATTTTTTTATGAGAAGAAAAAAATAATCTTGAATAACAATAGCAACATAGTTTTTTAATTAATGAGTACATTGAAGCTTTCGAAACTAAAAAAAACAAATCCCATTTAAATATTATTGAATGCATGAATGCAAACTAAAACTTCGAGTATTGCAAATGCTTCATATGGTTACGACCTCTATTTATTTTACCATAATTATAAATTATTTTTCACTTGAATAACAATGTAAGAAATATGATTGCAGTTGTCCCTGTAGAAAAGTCAATCATGTGATATGAGATATAAGACTAGAATGTGTGCTATTAGTGCTTTATGTTTGCATAAACAAAATTATGTTAAATTTTGTTTCACACCATAAAAATGTTTTCAGGTTTTTCCTCAAAGATTTTAAAATGGCTGCAAAATTAACAATTGATGTTCACACTCCCCCAAATAAGTAAAATAACTGAGCATTATATATTTAAAAAATGAAGTGGGTTGGCCTTACGTACAATCAGAGCTGTATGCAAGAGGCGAGTTTTTAGAGTTCGAAACCCTTCTGAAATTTTTGAAAACTTCCAAAAATTGTTGACAATTTGGATTAAATTAGAATGCAGATTACAGCAGTTTTTTTTACTTTCTTCTATATCTAATATATAGAAGAAAGTATTGGATTCGTGCAAATTTTCGAATTTCGAATTTTGACGGATTCGAACGTTTTGAGGTGTGCTGAGTCCATTTCGACTATTTTTGGAAAATGTCTGTCTGTCTGTGTGTGTGTATGTATGTGTGTATGTGTGTGTGTCACGTCTGTGTGTGACCAGTTTTTTGTGGCCGCTCTACAGCAAAAACTACCGCATGAAATCGAACGAAATTTGGTACACATATGTGCCCCTATGTGAACTTGTGCCCATTGGTTTTTGGCGCGAATTCCTCCAAGGGGGGTGGAGCAATGGGACGTTTTTTGAGTTACGCGTGCTTGCTATTCCTCAGGAAGTAACTGGCGGAATCAAACAAAATTTGGTCCATATGTTGCCATTAACAGGAACAGGTGCTGATTCAATTTTGGTGTCAATAACTCAAACGGGGGTTGAGCTATAGAACGTTTTTTGTCGTCAATTGTGACTGCTGTATGTCAAGAAATAATGAACAGAATGAAAGAAAAATTTATCGGCGAGTAGTCCTTAGTGGGTATAAGAGCTGATTTTATTTTGGTGTCAACAGCTAAAAAGGGGGTAGCGCAATCGCCCTTTTTTTTTCCATTGTGAGTGCCCTATCTCAAGAAGTAATGCTACGTTCTGTATGAAATTTGGAATATATGTGAATCCATACGTAAACAGGATTTGGTTCAATTTTGACACCAATCGCTCCAAGGTATTGGTTTTTTTTTTCGAATAAAAATAGCTTTATTAATGCAACAATAAGAAAGATAAATCGTAATAGATTGTCGTCTGCGTATTTCTCGTGATTTTAATTGTATGGAAATGATCGGAAATATTATCTCAATGATTTAAAATTTTGAACTGTTGCCATCTTATGTTTGTTAACAAATAAAATATTTGTAATTAATTCAAGCAAGGCTTTTAAAGTAACTTTCAATTCTCGCTCTTTGCTTTGCTTTTGCAATAATTCAGACATTGGGATAGTCGTCAAGTTTTTGCATGTGTCATTTTGTTTTTGTTGGGAATATTGCTTCCTCGTCAAGCATGGGGAGGGATCAGAAAAAAAAAAGAAAAATATAGAAGAAAGTTTCGTGATGGCCACAACATACTAGTTTATTCTCACACCATTAACTGTTTATTGAATCAAAAAGAGACACATTGCAATTCATCAAAATGGCATTCAAAATAAGTAACACAATCTTTTTAAATTCTTGTACTGCTTCAGTCTTGACAAAGATTCTTCTGAAAATTTAAATACTACAAACTATGTAATGAGCAATTTTGTTTTAGACCTGACTTATGAGGAATAAATTGAGACTATCAACATTTCTAATTCTCTTTTTTAGCATTTTAGATTTAATGCTTCTAAATTATTAGTGATCTGCTTCTCAAAAATTGTAATGGCTTGCTAAATAATAGAAACAAGGATGTATATATTTTTTCAGTGTTCAAACTGCAACCCTGTCATTACCAAAGAAAAGTAATAAACAAATAACAAACATAATTATTCAGTAAGTTACCGCCCTACAGCCTGGGCTAAGGCAGAAATACATGAAATACACCGCCAGCTCAGTCATTTCCAGCCGAGGACTGCAGTTTCGTGCTTATTACAAAACTGCAGTCCTCGGCTGGAATTGACTGAGCTGGCGGTGTATTTCATGTACAGGGTTCATACGCTCCTTCAAAACTCCTCCAATACTCCTTCATTTATCAAAATTTTTTGAAGGGCCCTTCAAACTCCTTCATTTTGGTTTTAACTCCTTCAAAACTCCTTCTTTTTTAGTTCAAGACTACATAATCTTCCTCTATAACAGAAACTTAATGTACTTCGATTGACAACTAACTTCGTCACAAAGGCGATTTTAATGTAGTAATTTCGTGCATTTGTTTTTTTAGATTTACAAATTGATCGTAGTTAATTCATAAAAGTTGAAGGTGAAATTTTTATTAGAAGACATTTCATAAGTGAAGTAAAACATGCTTAAATGGGGGTTGGCTATTTTTTTCAAGTTTTATGATTATTGTTTTTTCCTCCACCACACTCTCAGCAGCAAAAGTCAAGTTGTCTAATTATTATTTAAATATTTAAAACTACATCAGTAAATGTACTACATTAAGTGATTGCGTTAAAAAAAACAATCGTTTAGTTAATTGCAGTTATGATATTGTAAAAAAGAGTCATTCCCAAGGGATGTCATGCCTTGAGGAGGAGACGGGCTCATGAAGTTGTGACAAGGGGAAGAGAGAGGGTGACAAAAAGTGACATCACACAGTTATTGTAGCAATATGTTTGTAAAAAATATGACATGTGGCAAGAGGAGAAGTTTGGGGTGAAGTGTGACACTTTGTGATAAAGGGTGCTGATGGTCAAATATATTGAAAAAAAGTGTAACATCATTTAATGACACTCCATTAGTACTCCTTCAAAACTCCTCCAAAACTCCTTCAGAACTCCTCCAAAACTCCTTCACTTTATTTATAAAACTGAGTACGAATTCTGATGTAACAAACATAATGCTTGTTTATTTTCGTAGGAATATACAACCCCAACTTTAAGAACTCATAAATTATAACAGAAGTTTTTTAATAGGTTACAGAACTTTTGGGTTCCAAATATTTTTTAATTTTTTCCACTTTTTAGTTTTGATTGTTTTGACAATTTTAAATCTCTGGTAGTATTGAAAATATGCTACAATGATTTTTATTGCATTCAAAAAGATATCTGTATCTTTACTTCATAAGATTTTTAACTATTGGTGGAAACTCCTTTGCATCTTTTTTCTTGTTCATAAAAAATGTAGTTATTCTTAATGTTTAACATTCTTAATACTTAACATTTGAAAATTGTTTTTCACTTTACGAAAGAGAGAAATGCTCGCTTTCATTATAATTTATAATGAAAATTGTCTATCAACTCCAACTGTTGCAAAGGAAAAGTTTCCTATTTTCACCTGAATTTTCATCTAAACAAAATTTAATAAATTGATGGAAAAAGAAGTTCTATTAAGGTAACATTTTCTAGGATTCTACACAAAAAAACTATATCAATATGAGTTGTGCGATGGATGTACATGCGTCCATCTTATAACACGGTTTCGATTATTATACTCTACAAAACTTGAATTTAATACTACACAGTTTTGATAAAACACAAATTTTAAAAGATGGATTTTCATTTTTGTTTAATGAAAATCCATCAAACTTTGTTTACAAACACTTAAAAGATGCATGATGATAACGAATAATGTTTTACTTCGTTTTTACAAAATTTTGCGAAATATTCCCTGTTTTTGGCTCGAATGTTTGATTTTCCCATATAATACTAATTTAAACTTTTAACTACTTTATTTTTCTCATCAGTGTTCTAAAACAAAAAGATGAAAATTACTTTGTTTTCATTGCTGTGTAAGAAAATAACATAGGGATTAAACATAAGATAAATTTGGCAAACGATAAATAAAAAATGTAGTTGAAACAAAACATAAAATAAAACAAACAGAAAAATTATATTAATTTTATTTTATATTTTGGTTTACTGTTGTTTATATAAACTCGATTGCTATAGAAAAGTTCAGATTTTTTTTTTTTTTTTGCCTGATAGAATGAATTTTGTTCTTAATAAAGAAAATTGATAAATGTTTTTCTTGTTGGGCATTATATTTTTAATTTGTGGTTCGTAAAATAATAAAGCTGTATTGTTTATAAAAACTCTTAGTTTTAAGTCAGTGGGCTGTTGCATTGTTCTGGTTGCCAGTTTTCATTTGTATGTTCTATTGAATGGAAATTTCAGCTATTATAAAATTTGCACCTTAAGACTTGATTTCAATATAACGCTGTACACATTCCTTGATTCACATTATTTCAACGTCCTTATATTTATTTTACTCTATACTACATGTATTGGGCATATGATTTCATGTGGTTTTATATGGGTATATGTTTTCATGTAAATGGTTTCGATACTACATGGTATGAACTAACCGTGTTATACGAGTGATACCTGTACTTATATATATATATATATATGTGTGTCTATTTTCAAATTACTTAATTTAGAATTAAATAAAAATAGTGAGTGAGAAATGGGCACACAAAGAGAAATTTTCAATTGATAGAATGACTAGCAACATGCTTCTATTTTGAACTTGTCGAAAAAGAATGAAAAGATGAGTGATAAATGCATATATCATTCTGCTTCATACAGTTCATTTTCTGACTTATTTTGCTCTAAAATTTATGAGAATATGTAAATGGAGTATTATGAATATTTAATACCACCTTTGAAAAAGTTTTTTGACTTAACTTGTACTGCCATCAGAAACAGCCTTAACTACTTATTGCTACTTAATCTTAGCAGATTTTAAAATTTATATTTTAGGATTAATTAATGCTTCATTGAAAAACATGTTTGTGCTGTATGGACTTGAAATTTTTAGTTGGTCTTAAGTGGCAGGTACACACTTTTAGTTAGCAGCCATTTTTTTTTTAAAATCATCTGTAATCGCTTTACCCGGGTCTTGTTTTAAGTAAAACATTGACGGACCTGATTGTGATGTTTTTCATATGAATATTTATTTTTAAAAAATGGCTTATTAAAAAAAGGAAGTATGTGTATGATTTTCTTATCTGTTGGCAA
>NC_072737.1:5571091-5770471 GCF_026930045.1 Uloborus diversus
TCGAGAATCGCTGACCCAAAAGGGGGAGGGGGAGCGACGCGAAGGTGAAGGACCGTGTCGCGGATCGGGGGGAAAGGGAGTCGGGGGAAAAATGCTGATCACGCCGAGCCGAGAAGTGTGCCGACTACCACTACACAGGGCGGACTCCGAAATGGGCCAATGGTCGGCCACGCTCCACGGCACACACACAGGTGGCTCGTCCCCCCCCCCTCCTCCTCCAGGGGAAGATTTCTCCCTCCGAGGGAAATCGCTCTCCTTTTTTCTCGGGGTCCCGTTATGGATGCGCCAGTTTTGGTTTAAACCCTTTTAATAGCTGGGTTTGAGCAAAACCGCGTCATTGCAAGGCTGCTCAAGGAGGAAAATGTTTGTTGCTTTTCCGCATCGTTTTGTTTTGCTGTTTGACTTGATTTCACTTAACCTCGCGCGGGGTTTTTTAAGTCGCCTGCTGGCGTGGGTGTCCTTGGAGGTTAATGGGGAGCAGTTGTGCCCTTTCAAAGTTCTTCCAGTGTGTTTCATATGCAAAATTTTAAAGGGGGTGGGGGGGGGGGCTCAGATATTTTCCCCCGTGGTTTAGCAGGAAATTTTCCCCTTGGAAACCTTTTTCAGTACAGATAAGAATTTTTAAGATTTGACATTTTTAATAACTTATTCATTATGGCTGGAAGAGAAATGTTTTTACATTTTTACAAAGAAAAAAGTACTAAAAGCAAGAAAGTTCTAATGTCTAGGGGCGGGGGGGGGGGGGGGGGGGGGCTTGAGCCCCCACTTTCCCCCCATATGAGAGCCTATGGTGTGTTTTACTTTTACGAAGAATTGACAGAAACAGGAACGCAGCAAAGGGTCAACTCCCCCTTGTCGCCCCCTCCAAGGATGGTTCCAGAAAATGCTCAAGGAGTGGGCGATTTTTTACTTTTACTATTTAAAACTTCGATTTCCAAAAAATTTCGAAGGAGTGTACCGAATCCCATCGCTTACCTTTTCGTAATCAAAGGTGTCCTACAGTTGTGTTTCTTTCGAAAAAATATCCAGGGAGGAGCCCTTGAACCTACCTCTAATATCATCTAAGGTCGTCTATAAATGAGGTTTTGGAACTTCAATTTCGAAAAAATTCCTGTGGGAAGTTCCGGTATCCCCAGAGTAATAAGAGAAGAGCTATGAATGCGTTTTCACGACTTCAATTCCAAAAGAATTGATGGGAAAGAGCTTCTTTGCTCCTAACACCGTCCAAGATTATGTAAAAGTGCCGTAGAACTTTAATATTGAAAATATACCTCAAGGAAGCTCCTGTATCTCGCTCAAGGAGGGGGCGATCGCCCCACCTCCCCTCCCTTGTATCCGTCCTTGCCCCCCCCCCCCCACACAAAGAGAGAAAATCCCAGCTGTGATTAATGGAAGTACATTAGGTATTTGGCATGTGGAATGAGAATAAAAACAAATTTTATTATGGTTGTGATTGTTTTGCAATGAAAGGAGGTTTTACGTTGGCGTGTTACTCTGACTTTAAACTTTTGGTAGTGGATATTTCAACCAATATTTCTGTAAAAGAATGTGTAGAAATTAGTAAGCAGGGAATGGCAAAATAATAGAAAAACAGGAAATTCGACAGCTTCTTGTAAAAAAAACTTCTCTTTTGAAAAAAAAAAAAAAAAACTAAACGTAAATAGCATTTTACCATGGACGCTGCTCGTATCTTTCTCGCGTTACAAGTTATCGAATTTTGACCTCAGTTAATTTTAACGGAGTTGTTTCCTTCAGTCAAGAGTACTTCTTTTAGTCACTAAAATTGATAGAACGAAAAAAAAAAAAGCCAGAAGAAACTTTAATTTTCCTAATAGTTATTTTTTATTATTTTTTATTTAATTTTTTATCATGTCCGATTTGGGAAACAAGGCGTGGTCTTTATGACATCACAAGTGATGTACTTATGCGCGCTACTCCATTGGCGTGTGCTGAATGTTTACGCACTATTAAAAAAAGTGTGCCATCAAACAGTAATATTAACCTTCAATGAGATGACAGCTACCTCCAACTCGATTATTCACTATTCCTGACTGAAGAAGAGTTCTAATAAGAATGAAACTGCAGTCTCAGGATGTGATAACCGACTAAATGGTATGCTGCATGTAGTAATATTAATAGCAATCGTAATGAAAATTTTGAAGAAGGCTTTTCTGAAGCAAACATGACATTTATTAGAATGGGGTGTTTTCCTTCAGTCAAAAGTACTATTTTTAGTCATAGAAATGGATAGAATGAGCAAAAAAAATAACATGGACCCAGAAAATACTTTTATTTTCCCAACAGTTTTCGTTTAATTAATTTTTCAAAATGTCCGATTTTTCAAACAAGGCGTGGTCTTGATGACGTCACAAATGATGCTTTTTGGCGCATCTTTCTACTACTTTTCCACGTTATGATAATCAAGCTGCGAATTAAAATTACGCTCTACGCTTGCTATCAACCCTATCGTTGCCAATACACGTGAGTAAGGATGCGAATTAAATATTTTGTTCTGTGAATGGCAACACAGAATGGCATTTCATCATTTGTGATGTCACACGACAGACGTGTAAACAATAAAAGCTCACCGATTTAAGTATTTTTAGAAATATTAAACTTAAATAAATTATTTAAAAAATTGTCAAATCCCTTGTTTTTAAGCATGCTTTTTCAGAAAAAAATACTTTTAAAATTTTGGAAACGACCCCATTGTTTCGCTATAATATTTTTATCTTTCTCTAATGCCAAAATATTGCGTTCTGCACTGATGGCATCAGTGAATGACATTTCATCACTTGTGACGTCATGAGCAGAAGCGTAAAAAATGAAATTGAATCTGCGCACCGATTAAAATATTTTTTTAAAAATACTAAACTTCGCTAAATTGTTTTAAAAAGGGTTGAAACCTATGTTTTAAAGCATGCTCTTTCAAAAATAAAAAAAAACTTTTTAAAATTACACCTTATTGTTAATAATTATTTTTCCACAGACTGTGCCCTTGAACGAAACCAATACAAGTAAATGCAAAAACTTGTTATGAAAATCGCAAACGTTTTTACTTTCTTCTATATCTAATATATAGAAGAAAGTATTGGATTCGTGCAAATTTTCGAATTTCGAATTTTGACGGATTCGAACGTTTTGAGGTGTGCTGAGTCCATTTCGACCATTTTTGGAAAATGTCTGTCTGTCTGTATGTGTGTGTGTATGTGTGTGTGTGTGTGTGTATGTGTGTCACGTCTGTGTGTGACCAGTTTTTTGTGGCCGCTCTACAGCAAAAACTACCGCATGAAATCGAACGAAATTTAGTACACGTATGTGCCCCTATGTGAACTTGTGCCCATTAGTTTTTGGCGCGAATTCCTCCAAGGGGGATGGAGCAATGGGACGTTTTTCGAGTTACGCGTGCTTGCTATTAGTCCGGGAGCAAATGGTTTCCCGTGCGATTTTTGTGATACAATTATAGCAGTTAGTTTTTCTGAAAGGTATTTGCATGAGGAAAACGAATTCAGATGTTGCCACCCCCCAAAATGGTGCAGGGGGGCTGGGGGCAGCTATAACTGCCGTGGGGGGCAAGTGATTTCCCGTTCAATTTTTGTGATACAATTGTGTGACTTAGCTTTTCTGAAAGGTATTGGTACGAGAAAACCAAATTTCGATAATGCCAACCCCGAAAATGGTTCAGGGGGCAGGGGGGCGGCTATAACTACATTTGGAGGGGCAAGCTGTTTCCCGTTCAATTTTTGTGATACAATTATGGCAGTTAGTTTTTCTGAAAGGTATTGACACGAGGAAACCGAATTTGGATGATGCTACCCCCGTAAATGCTGCAGGGGGGCGGAGGGGGGAAGGGATTATAACTGCATTTGGGGGGCAAGCTGTTTCCCGTTCAAATTTTATGATATAATTATGCGAGTTAGTTCTCCTGAAACGTATTGGCACGAGGAAACCGAATTTAGATGCTGCTAACTCCGAAATTGGTGCTGGGGGGCAGGGGGGGCGGTTATAACTGCGTTGGGGGCATGTAATTTTTCGTTTAATTTTTGTGATACAATTATGGGAGTTAGTTTTTCTGAAAGGTATTTGCATGAGGAAAACGATTTCAGATGTTGCCACCCCCCAAAATGGTGCAGGGGGGCTGGGGGGCAGCTATAACTGCCGTGGGGGGCAAGGGATTTCCCGTTCAATTTTTGTGATACAATTGTGTGACTTAGCTTTTCTGAAAGGTATTGGTACGAGAAAACCAAATTTCGATAATGCCAACCCCGAAAATGGTTCAGGGGGGCAGGGGGGGCTATAACTACATTTGGGGGGGCAAGCTGTTTCCCGTTCAATTTTTGTGATACAATTATGGGAGTTAGTTTTTCTGAAAGGTATTGACACGAGGAAACCGAATTTGGATGATGCTACCCCCGTAAATGCTGCAGGGGGGGGGCGGAGGGGGGAAGGGATTATAACTGCATTTGGGGGGCAAGCTGTTTCCCGTTCAAATTTTATGATATAATTATGCGAGTTAGTTCTCCTGAAACGTATTGGCACGAGGAAACCGAATTTAGATGCTGCTAACTCCGAATTTGGGGCTGGTTTTGTTGGCATGCTGCATTCTTTCAATGATGTCAAACAGTCTGGAATTTCAGTAAGGGCTCTATTGTTTGATGATATGGTCAAGTTTATAGCCGGTGAAATGTCATCTGGTTCTCTTTGTTGATAAATTGCAAGGGCTGTTGCATGCGTTGTATTTTTCCCATCTGGCGTATCCTCCATGAAATCTACGTTGTCCACTGCGAAAAAAATATATCTGTCCTTCACTTTATCTGATGGCACATAGACCCCTTGGTTAGCTTTTATATCATTTAATATCGTCTCAGCTATTTGAGTTTCACATCTTCGAAGACGATCATACCCAATTGAGAGACCGTATCCATGCAAAAGCTCAATAACCTTTTTGTTTCTCACAACTTGATATACTGATAACCCTATAGCTACTTGCTGAGGCATTATACGTCTAGATTGAATATTTGAAGCAGTGCGTTTCACTTGTCTCTCATTATATGTCATGGCTATTGCAGTTTGGGATATGCTCATAACAGCCTTGTTAACTTGTGATTGCTTGCGTTCTGATGACATGTGCTCAACAGTACCACAAATAAGCCATCTGAAGAACGAATACACTTCTCGCGGCACATGGTCTTCGTTTACATCTAATGAACCTGAAAACTCCCACTTCTTAGTATTCATAATAGATTTACGGAGATAATTAGCAGCATCATACAAACTCCTCATGGTCATGTTTAAATCTTCATCATCATTCTGGGATATCATGTTATTGTCTCGTGCATGCTTCATACTAACAATTTCTGCTTGATTTCTTTTCTGCGGACGGTGAAATTCAATATCTGCAACAGATTTCTGTAGCAATTCTTTTGTTTCTTTCCTTGTAATGGATGGATAAGGGACGTTATTCATAGCACGAATGTTTTCATACGTGGTTTGTACATCAGCCATACTCAATGTATCTGTTTTTAAACATTCTTGAATCATACAAGTAAATTCAATCTCTGACGCACTCTCAGGGGCTCTAGAAGTGTTGGGTGCACTGGCATTAGGACATCGTAGTACAGTTGTCACATTCTTCGCAAAACATTGTAAATGGTATCGAATGTCGATAGCGTGACCATCTTCAGGGTTTATTGCTGTATTAAGTTTTATCTGGAGGGCTTCATTTTCACTTTTAGCAATAGCATCACTCAGACTTTTTTGAGCATGATCAACCGACAGTTTTCTGAGGGACTTTGCACGTGTCTGACCTTTGTCACAGAAAAAGCATTTCTCTTTATTGAATGGAATGCAATGTGAACGTGTCAGTCTCGATGTGCTACTATTTGTAACAGGTGATGTATGCTGAGCTTGACTTTCATACCGCTTTTTTATGCGTTCAAAATGTCCCTTATGAGTGACATCTTGGTAACAACTTCGATGCCATGATGCCTTGTTGTCAGCCAGTATTTTTGCAGTCATTCCACGCAAACGGATATTAGATGAAACATACTTGACGTTTTCATATTTAGCATTTTCTAGCACGCTCTTTAAAACCTTTTCATGTGTGGTAGGGTTAATGATTAGTCCTTCGGTGGATTTCTCTTGACATATAATACATAATGTATAATTAATTCCTATTTTTAGCTTTGTATTTGGTTCAGTGAGATCCATCTGAAAGTGACTAATTGCTTACTAAACTAATAAACGACGTGCGTCAAACTTCTGCATACAATATTTTTATTTTAAATGAGCTAGACTAAAATAAGAATCCCTTCTCCTCTCTTTCTTAAAAATAAATGATACAACGTTCCCTTGTTGACGAATTTCCATTTCATGTGACTCCAGAGAAAAAGTGGCCAATTAAAGTGTCCAATAAAATAGATAATACTGGTGACAGCAATAAATTTCTGTTTTGACCATTTAAAGAGATCTGCTCTTCCCTCTCTGAAACTTGTTCGTGAGAATTTTCTTTCAGAAGAATAAAAAGATACGGTGTGCTTCATAGAGAAAAGAGATATTGTAAAAAACCAATACTATCACGATCTGATTAGGAAAATGAGACCCATCAAGTTGCTTTGTAGAATAACTAGAGACATATAGGTTGTAAAACTGGACATGCCGATTCCGTGAGAACTGGATCAGATTTTGACATTGTTGCTTTTGGAAAAACTGACCGCCAACCAAGAATTGAAGATACACTAGGCCGCAATACAAAGGGAAGGAAGAGATAAGCAAAATTAAAGGCGGCGGCAAGGAACTCATGTTAAGCTCTCGTAACAATGCCTTTGTCCTCCGCTTCTATGAGTACAAAGGAGAAAGGAGAAAAAAGACCTCCTTCGACATATGTTTGTTTCTTTAATGTACGACCACCATGGTGTTGGAAATTTCATCCAAGCGCTCCCACCACTTAGTTAAAATTTACTTTAAAAAAAAGGAGAAAAACTCAAACGAAAAAACATTATTCTTTCAGAGCTGGGGCCGTCAAAGCCGTCATTTGGGGGGGGGGGGCTTAACACTGCCCCCCCCCCCCAAATGATAGGCCTGGGTAAAGGGTACAAATTTATTTCGGAAGAGGAAATATATACAAAGAATAATAAAGTACACAAATACAATTTTGCATTTTTTTAATCAACGGGGGGGGGGACCCCCCCCTTCCTCCTAATATTTTTTGCTGAAATGATAAACTTTGTTACCAGGAACCCATTATCAATGGAAAGATCGTCTTTAGTCGGATGAATTTTCATTCATAAACTCACATCTTTTACAATGAAAAAGGAGCTCTTAATAGCTTCGAAACACGTGTCAGCAATTTAATTCGGAGTTTTTTGCATTTAATGTTGTTATTAGTGGATTTAAGCATATTAAACTTTGAAAACTTGTTGTAAACCGAGAAATTTTGAATATATAAGTGTGTTATGTTTGCAGTCATACCCCCCCCCTGCCCCCCATCAGCATTTTAGGGGATAGCAACATCCAAATTCGTTTTCCTCGTGCCAATACCTTTCAGCAGAACCAACTCCCATGATTGCATCACAAAAATTGAACAGAATACCTCTTGCCCCCCTGCACATTTATAACCGCCCCCGCCCCCCTGCCCCATTTTCGGGGTTGACAACATCCAAATTTGTTTTCCTCGTGACAATACCTTTCAGAAAAACTAACTCCCATAATTGTATCACAAAAATTAAACGAAAAATTACATGCCCCCAACGCAGTTATAACCGCCCCCCCCCCTGCCCCCCAGCACCAATTTCGGAGTTAGCAGCATCTAAATTCGGTTTCCTCGTGCCAATACGTTTCAGGAGAACTAACTCGCATAATTATATCATAAAATTTGAACGGGAAACAGCTTGCCCCCCAAATGCAGTTATAATCCCTTCCCCCCTCCGCCCCCCTGCAGCATTTACGGGGGTAGCATCATCCAAATTCGGTTTCCTCGCGTCAATACCTTTCAGAAAAACTAACTCCCATAATTGTATCACAAAAATTGAACGGGAAACAGCTTGCCCCCCCAAATGTAGTTATAGCCGCCCCCCTGCCCCCCTGAACCATTTTCGGGGTTGGCATTATCGAAATTTGGTTTTCTCGTACCAATACCTTTCAGAAAAGCTAAGTCACACAATTGTATCACAAAAATTGAACGGGAAATCACTTGCCCCCCACGGCAGTTATAGCTGCCCCCCAGCCCCCCTGCACCATTTTGGGGGGTGGCAACATCTGAATTCGTTTTCCTCATGCAAATACCTTTCAGAAAAACTAACTGCTATAATTGTATCACAAAAATCGCACGGGAGCTAAAATTTGACCGTTTGCTCCTCGACTATATTCCTCAGGAAGTAACTGGCGGAATCAAACAAAATTTGGTCCATATGTTGGTATTAACAGGAACAGGTGCTGATTCACTTTTGGTGTCAATAACTCAAACGGGGGTTGAGCTATAGAACGTTTTTTGTCGTCAATTGTGACTGCTGTATCTCAAGAAATAATGAACGGAATGAAAGAAAAATTTATCGGCAAGTAGCCCTTAGTGGGTATAAGAACTGATTTTATTTTTGTGTCAACAGCTAAAAAGGGGGTAGCGCAATCACCCGTTCTTTTTTTCCATTTTGAGTGCCCTATCTCAAGAAGTAATGCTACGTTCTGGTTGAAATTTGGAATATATGTGAATCCATATGTAAACAGGCTTTGGTTCAATTTTGACGCCAATCGCTCCAGGAGGTGTTGATTTTTTTTTTTTTTTTTTTGCGAATAAAAATAGCTTTATTAATGCAACAATAATAAAGATAAATCGTAATAGATTGTCGTCTGCGTATTTCTCGTGATTTTAATTGTATGGAAATGATCGGAAATATTATCTCAATGATTTAAAAATTTTAACTGTTGCCGTCTTATGTTTGTTAATAAATAAAATATTTGTAATTAATTCAAGTAAGGCTTTTAAAGTAACTTTCAATTTTCGCTCTTTGTTTTGTTTTTACAATAATTCAGACATTGGGATGGTCGTCAAGTTTTTGCATGTGTAATTTTGTTCTTGTTAGGAATATTGCTTCCTCGTCAAGCATGGGGAGGGATCAGAAAAAAAAAGAAAAATATAGAAGAAAGTTTCGTGATGGCCACAACATACTAGTTTGGGGAGTATCAAGAGACATCCTTCATCAAAATTATTTAAAAAAAATTAACTGTTGCCATCTTTTAGCAAACATCTGTTTAAAAATAAAATATTAAATTAATGTAAGCAAGGCTTTAAAAATAACTTTCAATTTTCGTTTTTTGCGATAATTGTGAAATTTTGTTTTTGTTGGGAATACAGTAAAACCCCGCAAATTCGATCCCGTTAGTCCGGATCTCCGGATCGATCGATTTGATCGATTTTTTTTTTTTTTTTTTTTTAAATGTTTTTTCCCCAATTTGAGGAGCGATCGTCAAATTTCCACAACATTAATTTATTTAACACTCTCACGGGCAAGACCGTGTTATGTCGTTGATTGAGTTCCAATTTCTTGGCAATGCAACTTTTGAAATTTTGAATTAATTTTTTTTCCTCGATTGGGGAAAAAAAACTTGATTCAAAAGTTGTATTGCAGAGAATCTCAAAGAACGACATAACACGGTCTTGCCCGTGGGAGGGTTAATCCTCGCATGAAGGTGATTTTCAGTTAGTGTGTTTTATTTATTTTGTTTTATTTATTTCTCTTTCATTCTGTGGATAATCCGGATTTTCGATATTCCGGATTGCGTTGGATCCCAATTAATCCGAATTATCGGGGTTCTACTGTATTGCTTCCGCGTCAAGCATGGGGAGGGATCCGAATTCATTAGAAAGACATAGAAGAAAGTTTCGTGATCGCCACAACATACTAGATTTCACTTGACGTCAATACAGTTTTTTTTTTTTTTTTGCAAATATTAATAATACATTAAATTTAATTTCTATTTTGCCACTGAATATTGTGATTCTGGCATATTGATTGTAATTATTTAACAAAAAGTTAAAAAAAATTAAAAAAAAAAAAAATCTGACCTGACTAGGAACTCTGACTCAAAAAAAAAAAAAAAAAAAAATCTTTTGGACACTCGAAAACCAATCCAAAACTGAAATAAAACGATGTTCTGGCGGAAGAAGGATGTGGGGAGTTTTTAAATCCCGCGCAGGGAAAACCGCTCTCGCTTATAGGGAAAATACCTAAGCTCTGGAGGGAATAATTTCTGCCACACACGCTCCAGCTGTGTACGTTAATCCGACGGCACACGTCTGCGGCCGACAATCCACCGTACTGCTGTTACGTACCTCATCCAACCTCATTTTTTTTTGCATCCTATCTTGAAAAAACTTTTCGTGGATGAGCGATTTTCCATCATAACGATCACATCTGCATAGATCGCCTCTTTAATTTTCTTATCCGGACTCGAATCGCTGGCGCTTTTGATTCATCTGAGACACTCCACAGCATGCTTACAGCAGGACTTACTGGCTAAAGGTGTTTGCATAAAAAAAGAAAGTTTCGCAATATTGGCTTTCGCTGAAGCATGGAATATTTGATTCCGTTGGTCCTCTGAGCAAGGTGATGTACGTAGTTGGATTTTGTTTTTATGTTTGTTGATATGATCGGTGATGTTTTGGATTGTGTTTGATTTAAGTTTTTGGAATTACTGTAAGTAAACAAAAAGAAGGGAATGATAGATGCATCAGGCTTGAGAATGACCTTTTTGAATGTTGTTTCAACTGTTTTGATTTGCTGATGTGTCTGGTAGTACCCCTCTTACAGTAATTTTGGAACTCATTATCCCCCCCCCTTTTTAAATACATTTAGTGTATTGTTTACATATAGTCCACTTCATATGATTTGTATCTTAGATCGCGTTTCCCTCAAAAGAGTACCATTTTCAGAGATAATTGATTTTCATTAAATTATAGAGAAAGGGGAGAAAAGAGGTCTGGTAAAGACATTTCTGAGATACTTCTGTTTCGAAACATGTTTAATTTAGGCATCCTGAAGTTCTAATAAATGTAGTTATGTATTGTCTATATTTTTATTTGCAGAGCTAATAAATTACCTTTAGTTAACTTGCAGCAGCAAATTAATTTTTGAGTCTTAGTATAAGCAAGCATTGGGTTTTTAGCAATTAAACTTTAATGACATGTAACTGTGTTTTTAGATTTAATTTTTTTTATGAAGAATAAATTGAAGGATTATAATTAAATGTTTAAATTTATAGAAACTCTATTTTAAGGACATTCATTTATTTGTGAAGATAACTATTAAAAGCATTGTCTTAAATAGATGTAATGATAAAGATAGTAAATGTGTAACCAGTTTAACCATTTAAAATATATTTTGTGGTGTAAGCAGTGCTATAGTTGGATATTATGCCTTAAAATACTTAGTTTTATCTGTAAAAATAATGCAAATCCATTGTTAATGGATTCAAACTGCTTTTTTGTTTGCCCCCCGAACCTTATGGTGAGTTCCCCTCAATATTTTTTCCCCTCAACTACAGCACATTTTGTAAGATTTCATTTTGCTTCAGACATTATATTGTTCAATTTTTCTCCAATTAATGGAGCTTTCCAATTTTTTTTTTTTTTTGTCTATTTTTAGAGTAGTTGCATAAAAAATCATATTATCTAGCTGAATAAGTAATTTTATGTTAATTTTCAGGTGTAATTCCACGAGTTGGAATATATTTCATCTATATAAATTAATTAATTGCTAAACAGGTTATTATGCAACCCTTGCTGTTTCCTTGTCAATTTAAGGAATTGCACAACCATATCAAGATTGACAATACCTGTTGAAACGTACGGCTCTGAGGGACTGGCTATATCCCTAAAATCCCTTTCCTGCACCCCTACCAGTGAGGGATTTTCCCTGTTGCAATTGTGTGAGATCCCAAAAATACGCGTAGAAAATATTTCATGTAGTTCTGTTTATCTCTAATTGCTGCAAAAATGCATTACGGTTAGCCCCAAACCTTTAAATTAACAGGAATTGCATTGCAGCTAAGAAATATTACTCACAATCAGTAGCTGGATTTTTTTTTTTTTTTTTTTTTTTGTATTTGACTCTAGTTACAACTATTTTATCACAAATGTGGCTTACTAGAACTACTTTTGCTACAACTTATTGGTTTTTAAAAGGTAGTTGTAGTAGGAATTTCACTTATCGCAGATATGCTGCTAGCTGCTAAATAGTTAAGGTATGGGGTCCAGTGATGTTCTCATCAATTTTTCTGAGGGTATACTCCCAGTAATCCACTACGCACAATTTGTCTATGTGATCATATGCATGGTATGTCATAATATAAAAATTTATGAAGCTTGAGGGCAGAGGCGGATCAAGTGAAATGGGGCCCTAAGCGGTAAAATTTTGCCCTCCCCCCTGCAATTCAGTAAAAAATGTCGCTTCTCCCATTTGATTTCGTAAATTTTTTACTCTTTTCAAAACTGAAACAGATCGTTCGCCAGATGCATTCGTCAATGGAATTGTTGAAAAAATGTTCAACGTTTCCCCATGTCTGGAAATGTACAAGATATTCCTTTAGCTGCTTGATAAATGTCATAACAAGAGAGACCTAATGTGTCTGGATTTTCTGGTGTTGTTTTAAATGTACCTTTGTTTTCTCGGAGAAACATAATAAAATGATCAAAGTCATCTTCCAAATTCTAAATTTACTAACTTTTCTATTTTATATCGAATTTGCAAATTCACACTGCATATTTTAGCACATACAATGGTGGTCAGAATTATAAGCACACACAGAAAATCATACAGTAAAAAAAATATATTTCTGAAATAATTCAGTGAAATTTATACAAAAAATGCTTTTTATGCCAGAAATAATTATGGAATGCAGAATATTTGAAAATACAAAATATAAAAGTTTCTTGGACAAATCCTCAAAATCTTGCTCAAGTACAGGCATTTAATCATGGTGCAACATACAGGGCTTTCTCACACGTTTAGTGTTTTTAGAGTTGTGTTTCAAAGTGAACTTGTGTCATGGTATCGTAATTCAAAACACATTTGGGGGGGGGGGGGGAGGCAAACCAGGCCTCGTGAGCCTATTGGTGTGACAGTCCATGGCTGTATAAAAAAAAAAAAAAAAAACTTTTGTTTAATTGATAATATCTAAAACCAATGAACTTTTGTTTTAGATTCATGCCGAACTTCGTTGCCCCGCTAATCCGGGGCCCTCCCGTGGCCATGTAGTTCGCTTACTGTTAGACTCGCCACTGCTTGAGTCTGTATGTCTAAAAAAATGTTTGAGAGTATGTGGCGTATATAGAGTATAACCCTATTGGAACACCACTTTTGGGGTCATGTAATTGTTGATTATTTTTATTTTTCATATTTCCTTATCTGTTATTGATCAAGATTGTTTTAATAATAGTGAGATGCAGTCTTGCATAATATAGACAAACACGCGAATGGCATTTACAGAAAATTTTTGGCCCTGCAGAATTTTTTTTTTTTTTTAAATCTGCTAAAGTTAGTAGTTTATAATTAGAAAAAAAAATTAAAGGACAGTTTTAAAAAATCCCAGTTTATTTCTACTAAAGCCTTTTAAAGCACATGTGTGAAAAAAAAATAATGGGATTGGAAGTTTTCTTCAGTTGGTGAAAAATAAGCACAAACTATATATTATTGTAAAAAAAAAATTTAAAGCACTTTTCTTTTTTCTCTTCTTATTTAAATATACATTTAATTCTTTATTCAAGGGTGCATTGGGAAAAATAACTATTTGCAAGAAAATTTCCAGTTAGGGTTTGTGTTCGCAGAGAGCTTTTCATTTTATCTACGTTTAGTGATTGGTATTGGGCAAAAAACAATGGTTAAGGCAGTTTTTTTCAGTTGGTGAAAAAGCAAGTGTTAACTATATGTTATTGCAAAAAATTTTTTAAATTATTTTGAAGTTTTTTTCCCTGCCTTTTTCAGATTTTAATATAAATTAGGAATGAATTAGGCAAAATAATTATTTGCAGAAAATTTTCCAGTTAGGATTTGTGTTTGCAGAAACCTTTTCATTTTATCTAAGTCTGGGGAAATGTAATAATAGGTAAATGTATATCAGTACTGTATAAATGCGTGGATCTCTTAAAACAACCATCACGACTTTTTGAGGAAAAATATAGATTGACACAAATAAATATTCAGTATTTTTAATTCTCCTCATAGAAGTGTTTTACAGTGAGAACATCCTCTCTCGAATGACTCTTTTCTCGGATGACTTTTCATTCAGAAGCTCACACTTCTTTGCATTGAAAAAGGTGTTCCTTGTAGCACCAAAACATGTGTCTGCAGTAATTTGCAATTTTTGTGCTTCAAAACATTGGTTAATTGATTATTTTGATACTCTCTCTATCTCATTATTAGTGCTTGTATTCATATGTACATTTTGTCCTTTCAGAGTCCTGATGCCAAGCAAAAAATGAAGAATGAAAACGACTTTCTGCAAGATGTAAGTTTTACCTTGTTTCTTTTTTCCTTCTAAAGTCATTTGACTCTCACCTGTCACTTCCTGCTCAAGAACAATGAGTAGTTTCACAATGCATTCTTCAAGTAAGTGCCTTCATATTATGTCACAGGAAGCCGTTTTGTAGATTATCATACATGCATTATTGCCTAGTAACTTTATTTTCGTCTCTTACGCCACGATTATCTACTTAGCAAAATACCAGGCCAGTGTTTACTTTGAAAGGAAGCATGTATTTTGAAATATCCTTTTAGTTTTCTTAATTGGCAATTGATCATTTTTATCTTATTTTCCTATCAAAATCAGAAATGAAATTTGAACAATATTTTACTGCATTATGAAAATCTGACGCTGACATTTCACAGTTGGCCAATAATCAACATTTAAAATTTTAAGCAAAGATTGAAACAGATCAAATGCTATAGCTTGTGATAGATTGAAATGATACTGGAGTAACATCAGGGTTGGATATAAGGGGAGGTTCATGGAGGGTCCAGGACCCCCCTCCCCTCATACTGTCAACAGTTTTATCCATCCATGTTGTGTTCAAATAGTTTATTAATAAAATGTAAACAATTTGAGCAATCTTTTCAGTTTATTAATTATTTTTAAAAATTACTGTTATAAATATTAACCCCTTTCATGGCTTATGAAATTAATTAGTAACTTTTGTGCCATATTTAGTGCCTTTTTCCATCTAATTTGATGCTTGTTATTGTCACCTACAGAGTTACCAACTGCTCCGCATTTTGCAGAGATGCTCCTCAAAAATAGAGAAACTCTGCAGCTCCACAAAAAAGGTCTTTTGCTCAGCATTTCCCGGCCGAGCGTTTTCAAGCATAACATAGTGTTTAAAGCTGTTTTTGGTTTTTATGCTAGTGCTGAAAATGATTTTTGAAGCTCAAAAACATTTTTAGATAGGTGGTTTTAGTTTTTTTTCTATTGAATTTCGTGCAAACTACCGAGCTACTCCGCAAAATTTCAAAATGCTCCTCAAAATTACCACAGATGCTCCTCAAATTGTTTCTCCAAGGTTGGCAACCCTGCACTCAAGTAGTTTCAGAAAGTTTTCACAGTGGGTTTCCTTACACCCTGGAGACTAAGGGGTAAATGAAAACACCCTATACTTTCCCCCATGATGTGGATGTAGGTGCAGAATCGCACTTTACGCGATCAGTTTAGAAGCATAAGGAATTCTATGCCAACAGTATGTGTGGCCTATAGGACGTATGCGATCTGCTAAAGCCTCCATATGTAATCTAAAATTCTTTAAAATGAAAAATGATACAAAGAATTAAATTATGCACTCAATTTATGTAAAAATACACATAAAAATGTTATTGGCATCAAAATTTAATCTTTAAAAAAAAATGAAAGCATGAGTTTTTATTTATGCCAGAGTACAGTATTTACAAAGAAAACGGGAGCACCAAAACTGCATATCAAAAATAACTGATAAGGTCAGGGTTCGTACGGGTCATGGAAATCCTGGAAAATCATGGAAAGAAAATAACAGAATTTCAGACCTGGAAAAGTCATGGAAAATAGTAATTTTCATTGAAAGTCATTGAAATTTATTTCAAGTCATGGAAAAATGTCCTGGACAAAGAGAAAGGGACAGTAACTAAAGGAACATTAGAAATCTTGAGTGATTTAACAGTATAGCACATAAAAGCTATTAAAAGTGGAAAATTCAACAATCCAAAAATCAAATCTGAATTTTGAAATCTCATTGCATCCACTTCTCTCGCAGCCGCTTGCCATTTTTTGCGATGTGATTTTATTGCCTGGACATCACTTATTTTGAATTTTCTGTTATTTTCAACACTTCTTATGTTTCATATTCTGTAGTAGCAAAATTTCACGTATCTGAGTTTTGCCATGCTTACTGAAAAAAAAAAAAAAAAAAAGCAATTCAATTGCATGCGAGTTTGATTCCAGCACTCGTAAGGACTTTATTATTAAATTTATCAGAGTTTATCTTAATTTTGTTGAATGTTTTAGAAAATAAAGACCTTAAGTCAGGCGATAGAACACAGAAAAAGAGGAATTCTACTGCTCTAAAACAGTAGTGCCCAACATATGGCACGCAAAACTAATCCATGCGACCCACCGCTACCTTCAACGTCGGAAATTAAACATGTTCTGGAATTTCTGAACCTATTAATTTATATGAATTTGAAAATATGCAAATTTGTAAACAAAACAAATATACTTTTGAATCAGAAGATTGATTCATTACTGAATGTTTTTTTTTTTTTCAAAAAAAACATGGTTTAGAAACATAAAGAACTAAACTATGTGGCTTTACTTTAAAGAACCAAAATACTGTCAAGTTACGTGGATGATTAAAGGTAACTATTGAAGCAAATTTATTGAAACTTTGTGATGACTCATTCAAGCTTTGTCCCATTCAATATCATTCTGCCTGTTTTTGAAAAAATATCAGACATTAAAGCATCATCATATTTGCTTCACTGTATTTTTACTTTACTTAAATTTATATGATGAAGACAAATAAGAATAGTTTAGTTTTTTAAGTGTGCACTTATATTTTTTCCATTACGAGTAAGTGTTTCAATGAGGCTGTGGCATTCATATGGACGTTTTGCTAATGTTCATTTCCAAATATTACCAAGTTTGAGATTAAATAGTGCTATTCTTTTCGTGTCATGAGGTCATGAAAATTTTTATTGAAGTCATGAAAAAGTCATGGAATTTTTTTATCCAAATAGAGTATGAACCCTGTAAGGTGAAATTCACAAGCAAATGTTTTTAGTAACCTTCTACATGTCAAGTAAAACTAGATGAAACCAGTGACTTTGCATTTGTAGACCTGTTGGAGAGGAAAATGTATGATCATTTCAACTTTAAAAAGCAATTTTTTGCAGTGTCATCTTCAAACAGTGATGATGCCCGTACAGTTGTTGGAAAAATGCAAAACTCTCAATCTCAGAACAGTTTAGTTCGAAAATTTATCCCTGGAAATAGGAATTAGTTTCCATTTATCTCATGTTTCTTTTTACTCATATTGAAGATATTGTTTTCTAAAAAGACAATCAAAAGATTTGTTGTTTAGTTAGAGTTAAATTTAGTTCAACATGTAGTTATAAAAGTGTCATATGCTGTTTGATGCTTCAGTTGTCTTGACCGTATTTTAATATTTCCCAAATGTTTAGTAGTGAATTTAATTCAATATTGTAAAGTCATTTTTCTGTTTTCTTTCTTTCTTTCTTTTTTCCAAAGTCTTGTCTTTTACTAGTTAGTTACTAAACTAAATTGGCTTTGCATGAAGAATTTCTTCCTTTTAACACTAGAAAGACGGAAGCGGTCATTTTGACCGCAAACAATTTTCAAATGCTCATATTTGCTGCGTTTAATTTTCAAACTCTTTTTCCTTCATTGACTTTTCCTAACTATTTATTAAGATCTTACAACAGTAATTTTTTCCCTTTAGGATTATTATTATAGTCGCCATAAATGTTTATACCTAGAAAACTGACTACGGTCATTTTGACCGCTAAGTGAACCTTTCTTTATGCATCCGCTTTCTTCTTTTTTCTCTTATCAGTTGTGTGTACTATGGACTATTGTTAGTTGTCAGGGTGAGTAATGTTCTTTTGAGTTTGAGTAGTATCTGCTGGTGAGGTTTAATTCTTTGAACTGTTAGGAAAATGCGAAACACTTGTTGGTTTCATAGTTTCAGTTTTCTGCTATCTACACACTGCACAGGGGGCAAAGTTGAGAAAGGTAAATTTGAAAAGCATATGACTGGACACGTAAAATTACTTTGGGTCTAAAAAGAAGTAAATATAAACAGGTGAATTCCAAAAATATTTGCTGGAATTGTTTTGTGCACCAAAACATGTGCTTTGCTTGAAGCATCGACGTTTATTTTCTTCGGTGATAATGAAGTGCTCAGTCACATAATTATCTTCATGATGTCAAGAAGAACCGTTGACAAGCAAAACTTATAGGAACATTAACTCCTGAAACTGTTGCAGATTTACATCTAAAATAGATTATGGTTCGAATGAACAGTCTGACTTGTCTGAAGAAAAATATATTCCTTGCGATGAGAATAGTTTGCTTTCATGAGGTGATTGCGAATATTTTTCGGAGCCTAGATTTGCAGAAAAGGATTGTTCTTCTGAGTTAGAATCAGAAGAAACCTCGCTAATAAAAACTGATGCTCAAAATATAAAAAATAGTGAAAGAAAAAGGGAAAAGAGTCCGACGCCGAAAAAAAGGGGGAAATTTCAAAAACAGAACTCCTATTTCTCCAATTTCCTCCAAGTTCCCTCCATTGATCAATTTTGCTGCATATAAATAAGTATCTACCTCAGGAAAAAGATTAAAATAGTGTGAAATTAAATTATGCGGAAATAAAACTACAAGCATTTGTTCTAATTGCCAAAAAAACAAACAAACAAAAACTGTTAATGGCTAATATACAGGTGACGCGATAACATAAATATTGCGAAATACTGTAAAAGATAGTAATGCACGGTATCTTGCGATATTAAGATATTTTTAAACCAACACATGCATGGTTGATGATAGTACTTGTTAGTTATTACATGCTAAGAAAATTTCCTCTTTGTTTATACAAATTTGCTCTTTCTCAATGCCAATTGTGTAAAGCATGTGTATTTCACTTGATCGAACATAAAATTTAAAAAAAGCTATCTGAGACTCAATTGCAGACTATATTACGATTAAATTGTTAAATTAAACTCTGATATGATGATACAACTTTTTTCTATGGTTAAAAATCCCGAAAGGAGGAAATTTCCAATCTTTTAAGTACGGCGGTCAAAGTGACCGCTGCTCGTCTTTCTAGGTATACGTAAAACGCCGTCTTTCTAGTGTTAAGCAATATTTTCTTTTTTTTTTTCTCAATGCTGCCGAAAAGCAGTTAGTAGACAATGTCATATTATTTCTTTAAATTTTTATTTGTCCCTTTGAAATTACATCCATGTGGTGGACTCAAAATTTACGTGTTTCTGATTTGTATGAATTAGGTGTTGAAGAAGCCTGGTCCCTATTCTCTGGTAGTGCTGCCTCCTGGTGGTGGATACTGGCTGGATGGAACTCAGCACAGCACTCTTCTGGACCCCCACGGCAATGCCGTACTCCCTGGGTTCGACTTTCAACAGAAGATCGAAAGGGATGAGACGGCCTTGCTGTACAGAACATATTTCTTCGCAAAGGTTTGCAAGTTGTGAATTATAATCTTATTTGTGAATCTGCTCGGTATTTGTGAAATGCAAGAACTTTTTTTCTTTTCAAGGTTTGAATGGTTGTAAGATACAACTATAAAAATCCGATGGCGCTTCATATGTGTTGCGCAATGTCCCTAATAGAGACGTACCGAGTAGCACTTTTGCCAAGTACCGAGTACTCGGCCTTTCACTACTCGGCCGAGTACCGAGTTACCGAGTACTCGGCCTTTCACAACTCGGCCGAGTTACCAAGTACCAATTATGTTTTATGAAGAACCACCGACACATATGTGATGAATTTTGAACTTATTGGAATAGTAGTATAGACCTCCTTGTCCATATAATAGTTTTTAAAACTAAATTCCTGCTGAAATTCAATTTACGCATTATATAAACAATTTTGTTTGTGTCAAAAATTTTACAAAAAAAATTATTTTTAAAATTAAAAATAAATAAATAAAAGGTATGATTAATCAAGTTGGAATTAAAACAAATTTATACCAATCAATTATAGTTTTAGTCCGCAAAACATAAATAATTTTAATACAACAAGTGTGCAGGAACACTGCAGACATGTGTTTCTGCCCCCCCCCCCCCCCCCCCCCGTTACAAGGAACGTCTTTTTCAGTGCATAACATGTGAGCTAAAGAATGTAAAGACATTCGACAAAAAAAATCCGACTTTTGTCGGATGCCTTTAAATCCACGAGCTCCCATGTTGTGCCTTGAAAAAGGAATTCCTTGCAATGCCAAAACACATGTCTGCAGTGTTCCTGCACTGTGCTTTTAACGTTGTTTTATTTCCTTTTATTTTTTAAGCAAAGGTATTTTCATAATTTTTCATAATTTTTGTTTGTAACAAAAATCCATTTTTAACATAAAAAATCCATATTTTCTATACTTTTTTTTGCATAATTTTACATAAATAATTTTTATCAACTTTGGGGACAATTAAAATAAATATTTATTAAATTGAAGCATTACAAACTTCATTATTCTCAAAATTTAAAATTTGACTTATAAATTTTAATTGTAAATGTTTGCAGAATATAATGCTTGCTCTTTTTTCTATAAATTTTAGTATCTGCCTTGGACAATATTCAATTTTTTGCAACTACTCGGTATTGGCCGAGTATCTGATGCGAGTTTGGCCGAGTACCGAGTACTCGGCAAATTGGCCGAGTAGGCCGAGTACCGAGTAGTTACCGAGTACTCGGTACGTCTCTAGTCCCTAATGTTCCCCTGTATTATGTCAGATCACAGCTGTCAGTTCTAAGCGCACAGTGAGCATGTAAACATACCTTGAACAGTATAATCTCCCATGAAATATGAATTGCATGTTGTATGCAGTCATTTGGTTTTTGCATGCTGTGGGGTACAATGCAGCAGACGTTCATCAACAAATATGTATTCAGGAAAATTTCCATATGAAACAATTATGAGCAAAAATGGTGCCAAAACTTAAATAACGGACGTAGAGATATTCACTGTCTGAGCATCACAATCCGGAATTGTCTCCTTCTTATTTCTGGCTGTTTTCTATGATGAAGGTTGGGAAAATTGGTGCCACATTCTTTCTTTTTCACTGTAGTTTTCTGTTCACAACCAACAAACCTTGAAAAAAGATGAAACAGTCATATTTTCATATCTTTATTGTTTATTGAAAGCTTGTTTACAAACTTGGAACTCTTAAACCACCTGTTCTCTATTAGCTTTTCTCTCTTGCCCCCAGCTCTTTCTGTATGATATTGTAGTGTTAAGCAATTTCTTGTTTAACATTTCGAATTATTATGGTGTTATTTAAACCCTGTCTCAGTAGTGTTTTGCAATTGAACTTGTATTGGTGTTTTCACTGTGTCTTATCATAAAAGGTTCCTTGAAAGGGCTTGTGAACTATTTTATGCTTAAAACAGATCACTTACTACGATTCCAGGCTTAGAAGGCTAAAAATGTACAGTCTTGAGCAAAGAAGAGATCGAGGGGACATGATTCAGTTGTTTAAATTTATTAAAATGAAAGATGTTACGGGGCTGAAGTTTAGCACTGAAAACAGGACAAGGGGTCATTGTTTTAAGCTATTTAAATCTCAGGCTAACATGGATGTTAGGAAAAATTATTATTTTAGCAGGGTAGTGGAACCTTGGAACAGTTTACCGAAAGAGGTGGTAATGAGCGAGGGGGTAGATAGTTTTAAGAGGGCCATTGATCTTCACTGGGTATTGTAAATGGACTAGGACCAGTCTAGCTGGGCCCAGAGCCTGTTGTTGGTCGTCACTTTTGTATTTGTATTTATTTGTACTTATTCAAGTGTAAAAATCTCCATTTCCACTAAAATTATTTAAAATGTCCATCTGGTACTCATTCCAATATTTTTCTTTTTTATGCATTAAACTTCTCTTTATGTATTTTGAAAATTTTGTTGGTCAATAAATGATTGCAACATTGTATTAAAATTTCTACTTCTTTATGTGAAAAACTTAAATGTTACTTTCCATTATGGTTTAATATCATTATAGAACTTCATTTTATGCAAAGCAAATAGATAAAAAAAAAAAAACTCTTAATAAAAAAAATGGTGCTGAAAAAATGTACTGAGCATTAATTTTTTCCCTCCTTGATAAAAAGTATAGCATAGATAAGTGTATATTTTACTTGAAGTGTCAAATATGAAGATATTATAATATTTTTGAATACATGGTGACTTAAAGCACTTTATAAGAGACACTTTTATGCACTTAATAAGAAAGTGCTTTCATTTTGTTCATACTATGTTTCTCTCTCTCTCTTTTTTTTTATTTGAATTAATGCAAAATGATATTTGGTTGAAATATTTTGAATAGCATGTACAGTCAACTGTTAGTAATTCAAACTTGACCCTTAATAACCTAGAGTTTCAATTTTGATACCAATCTTTTAAACCGAATGTTCACATTACTATTAGTTTTTTTTATAGGTTGGCTGTACGTATTTTACTGTTGTATAATATTCTTTCCAACGAAATTAAAAAAAAATCAAATGTCATTATTGTTTTATTTTATGTATGACATATTACTCGCGCGGCAAAGTGAACAAGTAAACACATTTTACTAAAAGTTTTGTTGAATACAAAATATTGTGTATTGTAAATATCTTAATATATAAAAATCGTTTGTGCGTACGTTTGTCACCATAAGGCTTTTAAATGCCTGGACTGATTTTGATCAAATTTTTTGTGTGTCATTAAGTTGTGGCAAGCATGGTTTCGAAGCGCGATGGATCGAATCGGAAACGTTTTTGTTAATTAATTAATTAATTTAAACATTGGATGGCAAAATCTCCCAAATGATTAATATTTATTTTAACCTATTGTTGAGCAAGAACTGAAATATTTACTCGTTGCCAAACGACAATAAGAAAGCCAGCTCTGCTTTTTATAATGAAATTTCCTACTGTGATATGTCAACTGAGAATAGATAAATTGTAGAGAGAGGGTGAAGCTTTCATTTCTTGAAAGCAACGATTTGGTCCCGTGATATATATTAAAGTAAAGTACTGCAATTTTCACGCAAAATATGTATTGTCGTTTATTTGAACCATTTGACTGGATCGGTGCTTTAGGTTTTCCTAACCACAGGGTTCGTACGGTCATGGAAATCCTGGAAAGTCATGGAAAGAAAATATGCAAATTTCAGACCTGGAAAAGTCATGGAAAATTGAAAATTTCAGTCTAAGTCATGGAAATTTATTTTCAGTCATGGAAAAATATTCGGGGAAAAAGTAACAGAAGCAAAAAAGAGTATTAGAAATCTTGAATGATTTAGTATTGCACCATGAAAGCTATTTAAACTGGAAAATTGAACGATAACAAAAAACATTGCATCCAAGTTCGTTTCCATCACTCCTAAATCTTTATTTTAAAATTTATCAGAGTTTATCTCAATTTGTTGAAGATTTTGGACAACCTTTAGTCAGGCGATAGAATACGGAAATAGGGGAATTCTAATGCTCAAAAACAGTAGCGCCCAATATACTAATCCATGCGACCCACTGGTACGTTCAGTGTCATTATTCAAACATGTTCTGGAATTTCTGAACCTATTAATTTATATGCATTTGAAAATGTACAAATAAGTAAACAAGTACATTTAAATCAAAAGATTTATTTACTATGAAATGTTTTTATTTATTTATTTTTTTAAATAAATATCTGGTTTAGAAACATGAATTTACTAAAGAATGTGGCTTTATTTTAAAGAACCAAAACATTGTCAAGTTGACACTAAAAGGCAACTTTTCAATCTAATTTATTGAAACTTAGTAATGATTCATGCAACCTTTTCTCCAATCATTATCATTCTGCCTGTTTATAAAAAAAAGTCGACATTTAAGCATCATTCACTGTGTTTTACTTAACTTAAACTTATATGATGGAAACAGGTAAGAATTATTCAGTTTTTTTAGGTGTACACTGATATTTTTTCAATCGGGTAGTGGCATTCAAGTTTTGCTAATGCTCATTTCCAAAAAAATAAAAAATAAAAAAATAATAATAAAATTGGCAAGTTTAATATTAAATAGTACTATTCTCTTCATGTAACAAGGTCATGAAAATTTTCATGAAGTCATGAAAAAGTCCTGGAAAAGTCATGGAATTTTTTCATCCAAAAAGAGTATGAACCCTGTAATGATCAGAAAGTACCGTACCTAGCAACATTTGTTCTCTCGGCTGAAATCCATCTGAATTTGGGCACTAATGTAGAGAATACTTTAAGGATTATCAAACCAATCATTACATTATTAAAGGAAAAGAAGGTGGAATTTAAAGACGAAACAAATTTTATTTTCGTCCAGATAAATTACAACAGGATAGTTCTACACACAAAAAATCAGTGCAGTGGGCGATCTTTATATTTGGTGGAAATAAAAAACTAGGCAATTTATGAAGTTTTTAAAAGTTTTCGTTCAAAGGATTGGACCGCTAATCGGTCGGAGTTGGCTTCGCTCACTGATCGGCCGGATTACAGTAACGTGGTGGCTTGGCAACTTTGGTTATAAACAATCGAGTTGCGTGATCATTTGTTTACATTTTAAAGCTACCCTTAATGTAATTTATTGTATTTTTTGTTTATTTGGCGAAATATTTTGATTTGTAAAGAATTGTTTTTTCGGTTTTAAAGAGTGTTTAGTCATTTTAGTTCAAGAATGTTTATTTTACATCGAGAGAGAGGGGGGGATGAGTGATTTTCGTTTATTCAGAGAACTGTTTTTACCTTTATGATTTTTCTAAACGATATCCTTTCGATTGTTTTATTCTTTTTCATATGGGGGATGTTGCAGCGGGATTTCCCGTTTGTTCTAGATGGGTAGTTAGTTTTTTAGGACGGTTTTTATCCTTTGAGAATGGCTGAAGGAACAAACCATCAAGTACGGGAGAAAAAATAGTCAATAAAACAACTGCTCAGTGGGTATTAGATAAATCAAGTTGTAATAAATATACGCATTCTGACACCAAGCACTGCTTAAAACATTTTCGTTTTTATTTATTTTTTTTTCAACAAAACACTTGATGGTTTATTGAAATTTTTTAACTTTTCAATTTACAAAGTTTGAACAGAACAACGTGTGTCGGGTCGTCTAGTTGTAAAATAAATATTGTGATTTTTTTAGCTATTTTTCCCTTCATCTAGACCCTCAAGCAAACACAGTAAACAGTTTAAATTATTGCCTGAAATTCCTTTAAAAAAAGATAGAAAAAAAAAGTTGCTTACAAAGTGCAAAACATTGTTCTGATTAAATAGTATTAAATTAAAGTATTTAACCATAACCATTAGTAGATTTTAAAAAAATCTGCTTTTCCTTAATTAGCATATCTTCTCAACTCTTGTTTACTGAGAATTATATTAGATTTGAAGAATATAATTACATAAATATGCTATGTATACAATTCGGTAGCATACACATTAGTGACAGCAGTTTCTATTATGAGTCACTTGGAACATAAGGTAAACATTTGCTTTACTTAACTTGTTGTATAAAATCTTCATTAATCAGTTCATTCATTGATTTGTGATTCAAAAAGTCAACTGGGATATTCAAGCATTTTCAGCTACTTGAAAAGTTGTAGTGGCTGCTTTGCATCATGATCTTAAAAATTTCTGCAATGAAAGAGTAGTTTCCTGAAGCCCAGAAATGCATGTCCTTTACTTCAACAATGTTGTTTTTCTTTACTTCTGGTTTTTGTATTATTTCATAAAAATAGCCTTTCAAGAGTTGTAAAGTTGGTTCATTTCTTTGAACAGAATTGGAATCATCCCCCCCCCCCCCCCAAAACAAGCTTGAAAATTTTTGATTTTAAAATACAAATCCGAGTGAAGACTGAGGAGTGGATAAAAATTTGAGGAGATATAGCAAGCATGTGCTCCAATTATTCATTAATTTAAACTACCCATGTTTGAATGAGGAAAATGCACTATCGTATTTTCCTGTGTATAATCCGCGGATTATCTGCTAAAAAAGGCAAAATTTATGAGGTGCGGGTTATATGCAGCTGCGGATTATCTGTGATTTTTTTCCCCCCGTAACACCAACGCATTGAACCTCAATATTTTTACAGTAGGATTCACCGATCCAAACCGTAAACCGACTGAATGTTGTTTATTTTCCGAAGCATGCATGTTCTTCTTCACTGCTTGCCTGTATGTTGGTTATTTTACTTTGGTTGAATGTTCCTCTTGGCGATTCAGGTCATGTAAAATAACCAAGATTACAGTGAAATAGGTAGCCATTTGCCCTAATTAGACCGTTTGCTCCTTTGCCTTGACTCTTTTGTTTTTCAAGTAATTAGCGTACTATAATCAAGATTTCAAGAAGAAATCATCATATTTTAGATTAATTTTGATTATGCCTTCAAAGTAATTACTTTTTCACGTTTTTAGTTTAGTTGCTCAAATGGTATGATAAATTCAAACTTTATTTTTTACATCGTATTATCCGCAGATTATACGCCGCCGCGGATTATACTAAGCTTTTTTTTCTTCAGGCCGATTTTAGGACCTGCAGATTATAGGCCGCCCGCGGATAATACGCAGGAAAATGCGGTAATCTCATGGCCTAGTTTCTAAATTTTGTGTTAGATATATTCGTAACTTAAATTACGAGGGTCATCTGGAAAGTAAAGGACATTTTGTGCTGGCGGGTGGGTGCGTTTCCCCACCAATGCTGCCACCTGATTATTGTCCTTGGCATTGCTTTGCTTCAGTCTGACATTAGCAGCGATGATCCCCACGCGCAGTGTTTCGATTAATACAAGCTAGCTGGACAAAAGTCAAGTTCAGAATTCATCATTTCATCACACAAAATTAAAGTGTTCCTATATTCACATGAGTTAATTGTTCAAGGTGGATATTTTTTATACTGGTAAGTGCTTTTTTCCCCTAATTTAACTAATCTGTCTGGTAATTAAACAATATAGAAAATTTTTTTGAAGGTTAACGAAGGAGTGTTTGCTCATTTAAAACCTTTCAAGTGATGGTTATGATTTTATTTGTTTGTACGGCCCAAATTGTCTGTATATAATAGCTGCACTTTTCCCATTATTAATAAGGTGTATTATAGTCAGCACACTCTAGTACAACATATTTTTTTTTCCTCTGGAGTACTTTCTTTCGAGTAGGGATTTCTTTGAAGAATTATTGAAGTACCCAAAGCGCTTTGGGTAAAAAAAACATGTTGTACTCAAGTGTGCTGATTATAATACGTCTTATTATTAATAGGAAAGCTGCAGCTACTGCATACAGAAAATTTAGCCCGAGTACAAATGTGTACAAGTCATTGCCATCACTTGAAAGTTTTGAAACAGGCAAAAAAATTTCTTCGTTCATCTTTAAAAAATTTTTTAATATTGTTTAACTATCATGTTTTGGTTTATTGTTTGCATTTTCCCAATACCAAAGTTTAGAATTTTGAACATGACTTTTGTCCACCCAGCTTGTACTAATCGAAACACTTTGCCACGGCCAGTTATTGCTTAGCATTGCGACTTTAATATGTCCATTATAATTAATGATCCCGTCATATGTGAGGTTCGTAGTGTCATAAGATTTTTTAATGCAGGAGGACTGCGGCCAATAGAAATTTACAGACAAATCACTGAGGTTACTTTCACCCAGTGTATTTCACTTATTCCCCCAAGTTGAAAGACTTTTTGGGTATAAAGGGCTATGGCAGTGATGAACTTAAAAGAAGCTGTTAATGATTCGTTTAATGATTGATTCAACAGCTTGGCAACAATTGTGTACGCAGAAGGCTTAGAAAAACTTGTAAACTGTGACAAGTGCTTATATTTAAATGGTGACTTTGTAGAACATTAATTAAAGTATCAATTAGTAAGTAAACAAAGATTTACTTTTTTATATCAGTTATTAAAGTTTTATACAAAACCGTTCTTTACTATCCAGATGACCCTCATAGTTAGAACGTATTTATAAATACTTAATCGTAATAAAAATGCTTGCAAAAATATTAAGCTTCTTCTTGTTTGACAAATATATATTGGTTTTTGTTTCAGGAACATTTCAACTTTCTCTCAATGGACGAGAGCTCTGGTCCGCTGGTCATGTCTTTGAGGGTGGACCCTTTACCTTCTCCTAGTCAAGAACAAGTCAGGGTTCTCATTAGGTAATTTATTTGGGATTTTTAGCCGTATTTTTGTTTTCTTTCACTGATCTATAGATTTTTGCTTCTTAAGTTGAAAAAACTATCACCCCACTTATTTTTGAAAAAGCTTTAACACATTAAGCAGTCTTACAAGTCATGTGGGCAATTCCATAAAAGTGCCAATTTTTACAAAAATATATATTTATATTTTTTCTGCACTTATTTTGTTGGAATGGTTTTATTAATTATTTTACTCATCATTTTTTATTCTGTAACTTTATATGAGCCAAGTGCATTAGTTTTTTTTTATATTACTGGGGTCTCTGCCCCCTGCTCGCTAGCGCTCACCAATTCCCGAAGATTGCTTCGCAAAGAGTTAAATTGTCAGTTAGAAAGAAACAGATTACGAATACATTGCGAGTTCCTTTTGGATCAAAAAGCACCCCGGGTTTCAAAACTTGTACCAACTTGCAGAGCCGTAAGGGTTAAAGGGTTCCTGAGCATTGCAAAACTTCAGTTTTGTATATTCATGGTCTCAGTAATATATTATGCTCTTTAGCTCAGGGCTTGAGTTGAGCCTAAGATTTTCCGTTGAAATCGAAACCCTTGTAGTTTGTGAATAAGGGAAAGAAGAAACATGCGAATCAAAAAGACGTAACTATGGCAACGCCAAATAAAACATCGATAATTTTAATAGATATGAAGATTATTCAAACTTGATTTTTAACGGCTTTTTCGGCCAGAAGTCGAGTTAGATCTGGAGTAAAAAAAGCCGCTCTTTTCAGTGGCGTCAAAAAGAAAACTGTAGGACAATTCCTTCGCTTTTTACTGATAGATTTAATGAAAGATGTAGTGCCTAAATTTTAGCTAAGCCAATAAAAGTGCGAGCTAAAAACGCAAATAACTCCACCGTATTCAAGTTAGAGCATTGAAACCAAATGCCTAGAACGCAGAAAAGTTCTCTTTCCAACGATATATATTATTATGTGCAAGTAATTCTTCACTCCTTTAATAGGAAATAATGGGCAATTTACACAAAATTTGAGCTTAAAAAATGAATTACAAAAAAAGTAATTTGAAATTTGAAAGCTAAAACCCCAGGTGCACACCCACAGGCCTCTGAGTAATTTTGTATAAAAAATTTCAAAGCTGTAGGTGCTATGAGGTCTCCTGGGCGCAGGGCCGCCGCAGACTTTCTTCCAGAATTTCTTTGAAACCTTACTTTTATTTACTATAAAGATATTTAAAATATGATCCTTTTCATTGTAATAAATAGATTTTGAAAATTCTTATCATTCTGTCGCAACACAAACGTTAATTATATAAATCCATTGCTTGTAAATTATTCAAATTAGCAGTTTTTTATTGTTAATTATGTATTTTAGAAAGTGCTTATTAGTTAAAAGAATATATTTATACATGACTCAGAAATTTAATTTTGTGCTAAGAAGTCCAAAAGCTTTGTTGACAAAAATGTCATTCAGTCACGAAGCAAAGAAGGCATAATTGAAAAATAAAATAATAGAAATTATTTCTTGTGTTTTGTTTATCCTATTTTAATTGTTAACAAAACAGAGCAAAAAATGTCAATTTTAATAAAAAATAACTTTGTTGCAATCACTTAACCTTTTGTTTTCAATAAAAATGTCAATCTGACACACATGACGTGTAATTGCTCATTTATACTTGAGATTATGCTATGCAAGTTTCAACAAAATAGCAATGGATGCAGTTTGTTGAGTGAGATTTATAATTGTAAAACTGAAAAGTTTTATAATAGTTATATATAAATGTTCTTTTCTGGCTATGTACTATACAATTCTGTACACCTTAATCGCCTTATTTTTTTTATTTTTAAAAATTAATTTTGTTAATTTTTGTTGATCTTAGAAAACAAGATTTGTGATTGGTTGGATAAATATATATTTGTATTTTTAATAGACACGGTTTTGAGAAAGTGAAAAAAGTTAGATGTTAAAGATATGAGTAATAAAAACCAAAGTAACAAAAATATTGCTTATGCATGTTTATGATAAAAACGATACCTATTTTCAATACGTCAGTATGTGAGCTTCAGTATAAAAATCATAGGAGTGAAACCTAAAAGAAAGAAAGCTTTGAAAAAATTGCTTTCCCAAAACTACTTGGTGATTGTCAGAAGAATGACAGGTTCTTGAGAAAGACATTCTTCTCAAAAAAATCCAATTGCAAACCGTTAAATGTAATTTGAAAACTTTGATAAATGAAAGACATTTTCTGTGAATTGAGCTCTAAATAAGGGAAATTTTATACTAAAAAGTAACTTTGTTCTATCAGAATGTTTTACATGTTAAAACTGTTTAGTTTGGAAATATTTTCTTTTGCCTGCAATCTTAAAGAAAATGTCACGTTTTTGAAATCTGAATGGCTTAATATTTTATTTTCATCCTGAACCTCAAGATATTTGAATTGCTAAAGAGACTCCTATCAATCCTGAAACACAAATGTATAGTGTTTTTGAAAATTTGATATAGTATCAGGGTTCGTACAGTTCATGAAAATCCTGGAAAGTCATGGAAAAAAATAAATGAATTTCAGACCTGGGAAAATTAATAATTTTGTTAAAAGTCATGGAACTCTAACTAGAGTCATGAAAAATGTCCCGAGCAAACAGAAAGTAACAGTTGCTAAAAGAGCATTGTGTGATTTAACAGCGTTACATATAAAAGCTATTAAAACTGGAAAATTGAACTATCCCAAAGATAAATCTGATTTTTGAAATCCCATTGCATCCACTTTTGTTGCAGCCACCCGTTATTTTTTGCAATGTAAAATCACATTGCAAAAAAGGAAGGGTGGCTGCTACAGAAGTGGATGCAAAGGGATTTCAAAAATCAGAATCTGCTTGGATATCACTAATTTTAAATTTACCAATATTTTCAACACTTCTATTAGTTTATATTCTGCAGTAGCGAATTTGAACATTCTTGATTTTGCCACTCCCACTCAAAAACTGTATTTCAATTGCATCCAAATGCCTTTCAATCTCTCGTAAGAACTTTATTATTAAATTTATCAAGGTTGCATCATTTTCAACACTTATTATAGTTTATATTCTATACTAGCAAACTTGCGCGTTCTTGATTTCGCCAATCCCACTCAAAAGATGCTCATTTCCAAAATTTGTTAAGTTTGATAATTAATAGTACTATTCTCTTTGTGTGACAAGGTCATGAAAATTTTTTATGAAGTTATGATAAAGACTTGGAAAAGTCATGGAATTTTTTCATTCGAATCGAGTATGAACCCTGTAGTACTATCACTTACTCTCCCTTTATTTTCCTAATTTCATTAATTACTCAGCTGATTGGGTTTCAGCAAATGAGTCCTATTCTATACACAGTTTGTAGTTTTTAGTGTTATTATGAAAAGTTTATTTATAAAAGGTTAATGCTTTTTTTGCTAGGAGAACATGTAAAATGAATGTAAAATAAATTGTTTTAATGCTGAGTTTCTGTAATCAATCTTTTCTAGAACCAAAGATGGACTTTTACATGATGTATTCCTTGTAGATCCGATGACAGCTCATACTCTTAATCCTGCACAAATTGCCAAGGTGAGCTGTCTTGAATGATATTTTATATCTTAGTCATAAGGGTAGTGTTTCGATAAGCATCACATGACCCCATGCGTGTATTTTTTCATACCAAAAGAGTATTTTGTAACAAAATCAAATAATTACATGGAACAAGCTATTGCAATTTATAAGTTCTTAGTATTATGCTTCCTTCTTTTTGTATTTAGTAACGTTATTTGCAGGGCTGCGGAGTCGGAGGAAAAGTGACAGACTCCTCGAATCTTAGAGCCTTCAACCCTCAATTCCTTTACCACAAAATCAGTCGGACTCCGACCCTGCAAGTACTGACAAAGTTGCAGACTTCAAGGAGAAATCACCGACTACAACTTGTGAAATTTTTAACCTTTAACTCCTGACTCCGACTCCTTTACCCCAAAATCAGTCCGACTTCCATTCTGCGACTCCAACTCCACAGCAATGGTTATTTGCAGTGTTCAGAAACCCCTTCATGTCGTTTAACCTTCAGCAGATACACAGAGACCTTGCAGGAATTAAAACTTTCATCACTTGTAAACTTTCCTGTGATGTAAAGCACACTTTAGCTTCTACCATGTTTCCCTCAGTGAAGCTAAGGAAAACATGTTCTTGTTTTTGAATTCCACTTTTACGACCCTAGTCAAATCTGCATATGTCCAGGGACTGATTTACGGCGGGACATTCGGGGCCCGGGCACAAAAGGAAAGGGTGCACCAAATTTCTGTCATCAGTTTTTTTTTTGGAGCAAAAAGACAGAAAAAAACTCCAAGACAGTTTTATGATGGACAATGTGAAGAAGTCATATTAGACTAAGCAAAGTTTCAAGGTTTCCTGTTTTTATGTAATCTGTGATAATTTGATTACAAAACTAAAATTCAGAATGTCAGCCTGTGATGGCATATTAAAGAAATTTTCTTGCTTGTTTGAATGCAACAAGCAATATATTTGAGAAAGTGCAAAAGATCTTCAAAAATCTTACTCCTGTGATTTGGAGGAATCTTTTCCTGATGAATTTATTCATATTAGTTCAATCATCGGAAAAGAAAGTTTAATGGCCGAAAAGTTTAAAAAAATCCATAAACTTGGTAAATGGACACTTTTGCCAATGTAGATACAGCCCTGAAATTGTTTTTGACTTTGCCAATCTCAAATTGTAGTGGAGAAGGATCATTTTTGCTATTGAAGAGAACTGAGTGTCCTTTGCGTATTCACATTTCTGATAGTAAATTATCTTCATTAGCTCTATTATCAATAGAAGGAAGTTTGATTGCAAAACTTGGTTATAAAGACATTATAGATGAATTTACTACAAGAAAACAAAAGAGAAAACAAAGGAACGCAGAAAGCACATTATGATTTATGATTTACCTTAACCATCATAGTTTCTCCATCTGTGACTGTAAAAAAATTTCTTACATGAAAATCTGGAATTTATTTTAGAGTTTTCTTTCTATCAAAATAATATTCAAAAATTACCTTCATATTTTTTTTGGGGGGGGGGGGGGGAAGCACCATATTTGTTAGTGCCCCGGGGCACCCAAGTATGTAAATCGGTCCCTGCATATGTCTTTCATTTCATGACAAACCTTTTTTGCATGAAAATAAGTAAAATCTTGTGACCGAAAGTAAACTTCCAAAATAACTTTCAAATGGTAATGCTCAGTGTACTAGCTCTTGCAATGCCAGTACTTGCAAAAATCAATTGATTACTTTTTTCTTAGTTTTTTTTTATTTGAAGTGGCGGAGAATAATGAATTATTTAATTGACTGACTTAATAAAAGATGCGTTTCAGTTTGGGATTTGCTTTTCAGGAGAACTATTATGACTTACTAATGGTCGTAACTTGAATTTAGGGCGACAAAACTTCTATGTTTTTGTTAAACCATAATTTATGTTCCATGATGCCTTGTTCTTTACATTTCTAGCCTTTTTCATTTTTTACTATGATAGCTTAGAGTCAGACATGCAATTTGTGTTGTCTGTTAATCAAGACGACCAAAGCCTTTTTGTTTAGAGCCATGTTGAAATTAAAAGAAAAATGTTAATGTATGAGTGAAGGGATAAAGTGAAAGAGCTTTATGTGTTTTGTAATCATTTTATGATAGTTTAATTCAAAGAGAAATATTGGATAGTTGCCATTTTGATTAGTCTCCTTAATTCTTACAAGCCATAAAATTTCTAAGTTCCATTTTGACAGTTTTGTTTTTGCACTGTAGTCAGTCAAACCACTGTTCAGTCGATTCTATTTTAGGTCTTCTCAATAAATCCTTTATGATTGCAATGACATTTGGAAGTTTAGTTTAAATAAATATTTTGTGTCCAGTTTTTTTTCCAACGCTTTTTTTTAAAGCAATTCTGATTCAAAGTTTTTTTTATTCCTAATCTTACATTTGCTTAAAATATTCTCATTTTTTCAAAAAAGTCATGGTTGTAATTTCAAATTCTTGCTTTCTTTTTCTCTATGTAGATAATGTGCGGAGAAGCTGTTGTTGATCGATTTACTCCAATTCTCTTTCCTCGAGTAAGTTACGATTATGTTTTTGTTACATACCACTTGTAGCTGAGGCTTTTGTCAATAATAAAATCTAATGTTTGGATTTATAGGTTATTTATTATTTTTTTTGCTATTGATGCCTTTCAGTGTACTTATTAATTGATAAGAATCTTATTCTATTTCTTGTATTATCAAAATGATCTCAAATAATACAGTCGGACCCCAATTTAACGAATTCATCAGGACCGAAACTTTTATACATTAAATCAAGGTTATTCATTGTATCAGGATGAATGATTATTTTTTTTAATTGCTTTATCTAAAAGCCCTAATAAGCAACTGCAGAAAAAAAAGCATTTCAATTGGCAGTGCAAGAAAAACATTTTCATAGCTTCCCGCCCGAATTATCCTGACCCCCTCTTTGATCTCCGAGGACTGTTTAATGTAAGAACAAAAATTTCTGCTCAAAGCAATGTTTTTTGATAACATACATTTTTTTTTATTGATAAATAAAATTTTTTATACCCTATATAAAATTATTAATTTGTTTTCCAACCTGTACAAACTCTTGAATTTATAGAATTATATTATACATTTATATTTTCAAGTCATATCATCACCTCAAAGCAACAGTAAGATATCTAATTCCAGGAATAACAGTCAGATATTCTACTGTTGCTTTTAGGCGACAATATGAGGTAGTGAGAAGCAAAGGGATGCAAGTGGCAAAATTGAAAATTTGACGATAACCAGTACAAATGGTAGGTGAAAATCCTCCTCTGTCTTGGGGCAAGAGATGGTACAGGGTGGCAACAGATCAGGGAGATCAGGGAAAAGTCAGGGACCTTTTTTTGATCAGGGAAATATCAGGGAATTTCGAAAAATTAATAAAAATTCAGGGAAAATTGATCAAATGAAGAAATTTTTTTTTTGCTTTGAAAATATAAAAACTTTTTTCTCCTATGCATTTTCCGCCAATTATTTGTTTAAAAAAAGTAAAATTATTGAGGTACGATTATACACTGACACATGTTTGTGCATTTTTTTCCTTAATGTCAAAGTATTGAATCTTAAGTTATTAACCACAGGATAAACTTCCTAAGCTTCTATGTTTGTAACGTTGTTTATTTTACGTAGTTTGAATTTTTCTGCCAGGCGTTCCATGCTACGTGAAATAAGCAACCCTACAGGCAAAGAGGAAGCCGCCATTAAAGACTTTGCTCCATTGCCTTTACTCATTGTCTTGAAGTAGCTTGCGTACTGTAATCACAATTTCAAGAAAAAATCTTTTTTTTTTTTAATTGATACTGCTAAGAGCTTAAAAGGTATTTTACTTGGCATTTTCGATTTAATTACTAAAATTGAATGTTAAATGAAAATCAACTTTAGATTATACGAAGGGTTTTTTTTTGTTTCAGACTTTAAAATTCTTTTAGTTTAAAACCAAGTTATATACTATAAATTTTTATATTAATTATTGTTTTTTTTTTACATTTCAATGTTTGTTACAAAAGATTTTTTTTCGACTAATAATGAAATCATTTGAAATTGAGTTGTGTACATAAGTAAATATTTTTACTATTTTTTAATAGTTAAAATGCTGTATTCCTTCATTAAAACGTAAGTTCTTGATTAGAGAATAGCTCAATATGACTGGTTGTTTAAAGGTTCCAATTTCTTTTACATAATTATGTCCATTATTTACGTAAGTAAAACTGCATTACTTCTATACTTTCACAATTACTTGTTATTCTCGTAGCAACAATTATGCTGCTTCAGAATTCAGTTCAAAATTATTTCCAAATAAACTTTTTTAGTTTTATCATGTTTAGAGAATAATTTCTTAGAATTCTTATATTAATAGGTTACTGGAAGTAAAGTATTTGTTTTAGATTTCCTATAAACAAAGGATTTCTCTGTAGATATTTTAATATACTATTTTTACTTTAAAAAAAAAAAGAAGCTTATTTTCAAAATATATTTTTAATTAACAGCTTAAAACGTTTTAAACACTGTATTTTATTTAATATGCAATGGTTTTCAGGTAGGGTAAAGGAAGAAAACCATTATCCATGGTAACCTAAATCAGGGAAATTCAGTGAACTTAATCAGGGAAAAGTCAGGGAACTTTTTTTCGCCGTTCCTGTCGCCACCTTGTGGTACTAGTTGCCCTGGTAGGTGCTGCTGTACAGCACGATTGAGAAAAGAATTTCAATGAAAGCCTACCTAGGATCTGATCTTTAAACGCATTTTACTTGAAACGTAAAATAGTCCCACTTGCATCCTTTTGCTTCTCGCTGCCTCATATTATTTTTGATACATTCAGTGGTGGTATTTTGTTTTATTGTTTTGTTTTCATATTCAATAAGTCAAATTTTCGATAACTTAAATTTTTTTTCGCATTCCCTGCAACTTCGACATTTCTGAAGTTCACTGTAGTTTATTTTGACTGTACTATACTCAAGTTTAAGAATTTTTGATGTTATTGGTGCAGGATTCCCCCCCCCCCCAGAGTTGAACAAAATTATTGTTATTTTCTGATACTGTATTTCAAAAAAGTTCATTCATTTCTACTACAGGCTTTTTAAAAAAATCCTTAGTGTAGATACTCTTGTTGTTTAACGTAATAAATTTTGTAGACTTATTATTTATATTGTTTAGCCATTGTGTTACCCTTTTACTTCATCCACAGTTGTCCATCAAGGAGAGATATTTTGCTCTCTTTGAGAATCTCAAAATTATTTGAATAAAAATTATGAATAATTTTCTGTTATATTAAACATAAAATCAACATAGCTCTATTAACTAATTCTTGTCCTTTTTTTTCTGTTTAATTATTATTTCAGAAAGGTAATGTATGGTGATGTCTGATTTTTTTTTTCTTTCTAGGCTTCTGAAATGCTTATGGCATATGATGAACACATTCTAGTCAATACCTTCAAATTCGGCATCATATACCAAAAATATGGACAGGTATGTCTTCTGTATTTTGACAATGTGTATAAAATTCTTGATGCATGTGTTTCCCTCATTAAAACTGGTGATGCGCCTGCACAATTGCAATGTTGTGTAAATTTATGAAAAACTAGTGGTACCTGCATGGCTTTGCCCGTAGTTGAAAATTAAAAGGTCTTTTGGTTCGCCTGTATATTTACAAATAATGGATGACGAATTTCTCGCCAATTGGCTATGTTTATTCGCTCTCGCATTCCACGTCATGATAATTTCGTGATTTACTCGTCCGTCTTATGATAATTTTTCTCCAGAAAATGTTCTTAAAATTGCAATAGAAAAAATAAAATGGAATTTTCGAAAAATCGCTTTGAGGTGCACACCCCCATGCTACAAACTAATTCTGTGCCAAATTTCATGAAAATCGGCCCAACGTTCTAGGCGCTATGTGCGTCACAGAGATCCTGACAGACAGAGAGACTTTGAGCCTTATTATTAGTCAAGACTAGCAAAAATACCCGGCGTTGCCTGGGTCAGTAATAATTGTGAGAAACAATCGCTACTTTCTTTCGTTTTCTGTTTTAACTTAAAGAACTCAAAACACACCGCTCTGACGTGATTAAAAATCCAGCTTCTTCCTTACCCATGAAAGTAAAATAGTAATAAGTATGAAGAACGAACAAGTATTCATTTAGAAACGAAAGCACGAATTTAAGCATATAAAAATTTGAACTAACAAAAACAAAGATCACTAAAAAAACCGTGCTCTTTATTTAATTAAATAGTACACACATACAAAAAAAAAAGCTTTCTAGATTCCCTAAGTGTGCAAAAAGTAGAGTTTCCAAATGTTTAAATGACTTCAAACTCATGTTTGCTTTCAATATAATTACTATTAATATTGCTGTTGTTAGACAACGAATTTTTGCAATAATGGGTTTTATATTTCATCACTAGTGGTAAAAGGTCTTTTGGTTCGCCTGTATGTTTACAAATAATGTATTGTGAATTTCTCGCCAATCGGCTAGACCATGTTAGGGTTCCACGTTATGATAACTTAGTAATTTACTTGTTCATCTTATGATAATTTTTCTCGGGAAAATGTTCTTAAACTTGGAATAGAAGAAGAACAAAATCGAATTTTCGAAACATCGCTTCGAAGTGCACACCCCCATGCTGCAAACTAACTTTGTGCCAAGTTTCATGAAAATCGGCCCAATGGTCTAGGCGCTATGCGCATCACAGAGATCCAGACAGACAGAGACTTTCAGCTTTATTATTAGTAAAGATAAAGAATCACGTTAATGCAATTAAAGAGCTAGGGGCCGAAATGTGACAAGCCACAAAGAGTGACTTTTCCATCAAAATTTTTGTTTCTCATAACTAAAATTGAAAACATGACAATGGATTATGTTTTCATCATGTGTTTGTATCATTTGGAGAAAAACATATCTGGTGTTAGTACTGCAGAATATAAAATGTATAATGCCTTTGAAAAATTCTACAAATAATTTTTACTAGCAGTACCTGCACAGCTTTGTCCGTAGTAGAAAATTAAAAGGTCATTTGGTTCGCCTGAATATTTACAAATAATGGATGATGAATTTCTTGCCAATTTGCCATGTTCATTGCCCATGTTATGGTAATTTGCTCGCACACGTTATGATAATTTATTCGCCCATTTAATGATAATTGCTTCATAAAATTTCTTAAACTTGGAATAGAAAAAGAACAAAATTGAATTTTCGAAGAATCGCTTCGAGTTGCATACCCTTGTGCTACAAACTAATTCTGTGCTAAATTTCATGAAAATCGGCCGAACGGTCTAGGCGCTATGCGTGTGACAGAAAAAAAGTCTGAATCAAAAGGAGTGCTGAATGCTTAAACTTAAGGAGTATCAGAATCTTTTCTTGGATGTTACATTGGATTGGCAAGCTGTAATAAAATTTTCATTTTGATTTTTAGCACATTATACTTATGTATTTTTGTTCCTATAATTATGTAGGGGGTAGTAATCTTAAAATTGACTAGTAATCCAAACTATTAGACTGATAGACTGACAATAAAGCTTAGATGTATATAATTTTGCACATTCAAAGGGAACATTGTTCAATTTGTTACAACAAAACTATATTAAATACTGACTTTTGTGCATCATCTTGCTTCAATTTGCAAGAAATGAACATCTAACTTGCATTTTGAAAATCATTGACCTGGGGATTTATTTTGCTGTTAATATGTTTGTTCTGTACTCTATTTGCTTTCCTTGCAGAGTTTTGATTTTTAATACCTTAAATTTTTTTTTTAACTTTTTAGACTACCGAAGAAGAGTTGTTCGGTAATCGAAGCCACAGTCCAGCTATGGATGAGTTTTTGGGTCTTCTTGGCAATCGAATAAAATTAAAAGATTTCAAAGGGGTCAGTGAATCAAATAATTGGTTAGAAATATATATATATATATGAAGCTACTTTAACTTCTAAGAAACTTTATCTCAAATCACAAATATTTTTAATACCTGTGCAAGTGTATTTCGCACATTAAAACCTGAAAACAGCCTCAAATGTTTTGTCAAATATGTTCTCAAGCTTCTTATTTAAAGTGGTCATTCCACACAGATTCAACGGATGAGTGCGCTCGACCATTTTTAATTTTTTTGAAACTCATATCCCAAAAAGATGCATATGAATGATGTTTAAAACCACTTTTATTTTTTCTCTAACCTTAACCCTTGATTTTTTTAGAGGTCATCAAAAGTCATTTTCATAGTCGAAAATGGGACTTTTAGACCTTTGCATTTTGGCCAAAATCTATTTGAATTACATTTATGGCAGTTAATATTACACTTTGTTAAAGTGCATAAGATGATAGTCTCACATGCTGAGTTAAGTGGGTGTAACTTAACCCATTAATGCCTGACATTTTTTTTTTTCAAAGATTTTTTGTTTACGGGTTGCAAATAGTGTTTAATAGACAGGAAAAATAATTAAAAAAATCTAATGCAAAAAATAAATGTTTTATTAATAACAGAAAAATTGTCCCTAAAAAGGGACGCTAGGCATCAGAGGGTACATGCTTTTTCAACGACAAATATTTTTTTGCCGACGATTTAAAACTTTCCGACTTTGTCATTTTTGTTGAGTTTGGTGTCAGCAAAATGTAAATGCTGCATAATTTGCTCAAATCAATTTCTACTCATTGCAGAACAAATTACTATGTCGTTGACATCAGTTGATGGACTCCAGTAGAGTCTCCGCTGGGGCAAGCATGCATATCCACTTGTTAATAGGATAGCCAAGAATAAACGCAGCTCCTCTCGCGTTATAGAAGAGTATGTATTGTTTTTTTGTCGAGCATAGAGGGTGCTCTGAAAAACAAATTCATCCAGTATTTCATCTGTAAAAAACTCTTCAAATATTGACACTGGTGTCCATTCAACATTCAAAAAGCTTGGTGTTTTCACATTCCATACATTTTTTTTTATTATTGATGGATATATCTTTCTTAACCCAATTTCTTTCTGTATTTTTTTTTTTCTTTATTTTTCTGCGTTTGCTTGGAAGATGCTGCTCAACATCATCACTGTCACTTGACTGACTATCTCCAACACATACTACCTTACCCTGATTAACTTTTCTAATGGTCATTGTAGCAGAAGATTTCAACTGTTGACCTGATAATTGATTAACATCAACTGAGTCATCCGGCCCACTGTATTTTCAGTAATTTCACTAACTTGTGGCAAATGCATATATCAGCCTCCTTGAATTCTTTATCATCAGACAGCTGTTCCAGAAGTGCTAAGGCTTCTTCAAAGTCAGACAAAACAATGAGAAAATCTCAATGAGTTACTGAAGATTATTAATGTCAAAAAATAACTCAGGTTTCAAAGAAGTTAATTTTTGAAACAGTTAGCTTTTCAAATTTACCTAAGTATTTTTCGAAATTGCAGAAAAAATTGTTACTGAAATATCTTTAAAAAAGGTAGTTTTATTATTAATTAGTCTTTTTAATTTTTAAAAATAAAACATATTGCCTATTTTTTGGTCTAAAAACATTTAATAACTTCTTTTGAGGCCAATTTTGAATTCTAAGCAAGAAACTAGCAACGATTCAACAATGCAGCCTTTACTGCCTAGCGTCCCTTTTTAGGGACGCTCTTAAATGGCTATAAAATCCATAAAATTTTTAAAATCTACAAAAATGCAAGAAAAGGTAAACTGAAATATTGATCAAAGTAACATATGTATCAAATACAAATTGATTTACTTGTTAAAAATTTTGAAAACTTACTTTTTTGTTCTTGACATTGTGAACAATGAAATTCTTCACGAAGATCATAACAAAATGGTTACAGAACACACTTTATAACGATTATGTGCTGCCGTCTGCTAGTAACGAATTGAAACAATACTAAAGTAATAAATGAACACAATTATTGAGTTGAAATGTTTACTTTTGGGAAATTGAGACACAATTTTTGGACCGTCCCTAAAAAGGGACGCTAGGCATTAAAGGGTTAATAATTAAAATAATGGCAACAAGTTAAAGTTCAAGGTCAAATGTAAAAATTTTACTCATTTCAAAGGGGAATAACTTGAGTAGGGGACGGAAACACAAAATGAAAAACGGCAAAAACTAATCACTGGAACTAAGCTAATAAGAATATGTAACTGTTTCTGTATGTTTTTTCACCCTTTACAGATTACAGCTTCTCAAAAATCAGAAAAATGACGTTTTTAGACCCCTGTAAACCAAAAGGGGATGAAATTAAAAATAAAATTTCCTGAACAATTAAATATTCTATTCAAGTACTGTACATGTTCTATGTATTGTTTTGTGTATTTGGTTTGTAAAAAAGGTACAGGTCTTTGAAATTGAGCCCTTTTACTAGTTAATTCACACACTAAGACAGAAACAAAAGGTGGAAACTTCATTGCACCTTACGTAAATTGTGCTCTTCATAATATATTATACTAAAAAAACATTGTAAGTATAAAAAAAATTATTTTAATTTGATAACTTAGAAATATTTGAACATGAATGAGTAGTTCTTACTTGATTTACAGCTTAAGTAGTTAATTTATAGACTAGACTGATAATCTACACACACACACACACACAAAAGTTTTCAATGCATACAAACATACTCATTAACTTATGTAACTGTACATTAAACTTATGTAACTTGCCTAAACACATTCAAAAACATTATCTACATAGTTGAAAGGGAAAGAGTGCGTTTTTCATTTCTTGCGTCAGTGCAGTTTTAAGAAAATGAACTCACGTACAGTAGTACTATAGTTCTGATGATGACACAGTATTTGGCGTATACTTTACTCAAATACACAACAAAAATAGAAAGAACTTTGTTAATTTATGTAATCACGAAACGGATGTCAACTTGAGAGCTGAATGGCATTTCTATCCTATGCAATATCACATGGTAATGGACAATGTAAGGGAATCAGAGCAACCGTAAAAAGAATTGATGCTACTAAGACTAGCTTGCAAGGAGAACTACTAAAAGTCACATTTTAATTCCTACAGAAATGTATACCTTCTGCATTTTTGCTACCAAACATTGTATGTATTCTTGTGATCACTCCGTATATTAAACTAGCTGAAAAAATGCTGCAAGAAAGATTTGACTATGTAAATAAACTTCCCTATACAACATCTAATCACTGCTTTATGCCACCCTATTTAAATATTATCACAGTAATATTATTGTCCCCTAGCAATAGGTATGAAGAATAGTGTGTTTTTAAAAAGACTATCAAAAGAAGATGCCCATTATTGTCAAAAAGGTTATTACAAAGGTTGTGTTGATCACTAAATTTAGAACCCCTGTCATTGTCTTGGTCCTGGTTCAGTTTCAAAGTATCAAATTATGAATGTGCATTGGTAATGCATTCCAAAACGTCATATACTTGAGTCACCATTACGACTATAGGAGTACTAGATTAGTTGATTTTTTCAAAACTACACTCAAACAAAAAATAAAAAATGCACTTTTTGAAATTTAAATTTTGTATATATAATGTTTTTGCATATGTTTAAGGCAATTTGGATATGTTAATATACAGAGCGTATGTTTGTATGTATCGAAACTGTGTGTGTATAGATTATCAGTCTAATCTATAAGTTAACTACTTAAGCTGTCAAGCAAATCTGAACTACTCATTCATGTCCAAATATTTATAAGTTATCAAATTAAAATAATTATTTTTATACTTACAATATGTTTTTTCAGTATAATATATTATATAGAGGACCATATATGTAATTTAAGAAGATGCAATGAAGTTTTCACATTTTTTCTGCTTTAGTCTGTGAATTAACTAGTAAAAGGGCTCAATTTCAAAGACCTGTATCTTTTTTATAAACCAAATACACAAAACAATACATAGAACATGTATAGTACTTGAATTGAATATTTAATTGGCAAAAAATTTTTATTTTTAATTCCATCCCCTTTTGGTTTACAGGGGTCTAAAATGTCATTTTTATCAATTTTCTGATCTTTGAGGGGCTATAATTTGTAAAGGGTAAACAAACACACAATTACAGCTATATTTTCTCATAAGTGTGACTCCAGTGATTAGTTTTTGCTATATTTCACTTTGTGTTTTTATCCCCTAAGCGAGTTATGACCCTTTGAAATGAGTTAAAAATTTACATTTGACCTTGAACTGTGGCCTGCTGCCATTATTTTAATTATTAAGTCACAGCTACATAACTCAGTGTGTGAGACTACTATCTTATGTACCTTAACATCAAAATGTAAAATGTTCTGCCGTGATTGTTATTCAATTAGATTTTGGCCAAAATGCAAAGGTTTAAAAGTCCAATTTTTGACTACGAAAATGACTTTTGATAACCTCTAAAAAATCAAGGGTTAAGGTTAGAGAAAAAATAAAAATGGTTTTAAACATCATTCATATGCATCTTTTTGGGATATGAATTTCAAAAAAATTAAAAATGGTCGAGCGCACTCATCCGTTGAATCTGTATGGAATGACCCTAAAATGAAAAAATTAATATTGTGGAAAATGAAGAAAAATAAATGCAGTTGAAACTTTGAAAATATTAAATATGAATGTTATTATTATTTTCAATACGAAATGTTAAGAATTCCAAATGTTGAAAGTGGAAATGGTACACATCTGTTCTTTCACTACCATCGCCCATTTCTGCCTTAGGAAGGTTTTTTTATTGGTTTGTTTCTAGTGTGTCATTTAAATCAATTTATTTTTTTAGAATAAATCTTTGATTGAAATTATTTTTAACTTTAAACCTTAGAAATCATTTTAAAATTCTAAATCTTACTAGTTCTGTCTTTTATGCCTAGTATGATCTTTCTTTTTGATTTTGTCACTTGAGTTTATTCTTGACTATTCTAATCTATTCAGTCTACTCAAACTGAGAATTCAAATTTTTTGTTTGTAGCCAATGTTCACTCGCCACTTTTTACTGTTAGTAGCAATTTTATCCAGATATTTTTTTTCCCCAATGAACACCTCCAAGCAGTTTTAAAATTAAAAGGTGGGTGTAAAGAAAAGTATTGGCCTACTAATGTAATGACATTGTATGTACATTTGTGTAAAATGGGAAAAGAGGAAACTTTAAACAGTGAATACATGTATACTTCTGCATGAATGTGTGCAAATAAAAATGGGCTAATGTCTGATTTTATGCTATCACCTTTATATATCAACAAAAAAATCTGCTTTGGTTGTACTTAAAAATATTTATCTAAAATCTAATCTGATTGTTATTTAATTAAAATGTAATTTAAATTAATTGTTTTTCCCATTGAAATCTTGTTTGATTATCATATCAGCTTTTATAACCTAATTTGTTTATTTTCCCTTTTTTATAGTGTTTCACTATTCCAGCCATATTAAGTTCGATTTGAATGATATGATTTTGCAGGAATATTGCTTTACATGACATTATAAAAGTTTTTTGCAAAGTAATACTTGCAGTATAATGGTTTTGTATTTTTTTTTTTTTTTTATAATTTCAAGTTAAATTATGTTTATAGTTATAAATTTACTTACAACTCTAAAGCTATTTTTTAAATAGAAAAAAAATCAATTTATTTTTTTTAAAAGTCTGATTTAATTTTAAAAAGAAAATCGTGATTTTTTTTTTCGCCCATTTACTTACAATTTTGGTCATTATTAGTTTTTACTGGGTTTCCCCCCCCCCATATACCACTCCCCCAAGTAAATGAATTTCCCTCCTGTAACAAATGTCGAGGAGTATTTTCACACCTTGAGAAAAGTCCTTGTTCTATCTCTCTCTAAAACAAATTGCTTAGTCTTTCCTTCTGTCTTTTTTTGATCTTATGAAACAGCTGAGGAGCCTTTTATAATATTTTGTTTTTTCATCAACCTTCATGGGTTATGTTAATGATTTTTTAACACTTAAATTATTTCTATATTATAAAAGAATTACATTTTAAATTTCTCTCTTCAACCAGTATTAGGAAATTGTCAGTTATTTCATCTACGATATATAACGTTTTGGTGGTTAAAAGGAGGTGAAGAAAAGTTTTGGCCAAAAGGGTGATGAAATGTAAAGCGTCAAAAAAATAATAATAATAATAGATAAAATTACTTCTAATAATAAACAGTGGCGATTAAACACTAGCTACTGACTAAAAATTTGAATTTTTTCAGTAATTTTTTTAAAAACTATTGGGTTGTTCGGAAAGTAATTTCGTTTTTTCCTGTCAGAGGACTTAATTACGTAATTTCGAAACCAACTTCACACTTAAGCTGCATAACCATTATATGTCTTGAGAGCTGATATTGCAAGGCTTGTGTGTGAAAAAGTTCTATTAATTCTACGCAGTAGTTTTTGGTTGGTGCCCTTTTAAATATGGAGAGCAATAAGCAGCGTTTTCGTCATATTTTACTTTTTTACTTCAGAAAAGGAAAAAATGCTGTCCAAGCGAGAAAAAAATTGACGGATGTGTATGGAGAAGGCGTGTTAACAGTACGCCAGTGCCAGAACTGGTTTGCAAAATTTCGATCCGGCAATTTTGATGTCGAAGATGCACCACGGTCTGGAAGGCCGGTCGAAGCTGACAAAGATGCGATAAAGGCATTAGTTGATGCAAATCGGCGAATAACCACACGAGAGATCGGTGAGAGATTAAATTTGTCGAATTCGACTGTTTATGGCCATTTGAAAGGCATGGGCTTAACCTCGAAGCTCGATGTGTGGGTGCCCCATGTCCTTACGGAACGAAATTTGTGTCGTTGCGTGTGATTCGCTCCTCAAACGTCAAGAAAATGATCCATTTTTGAAGCGGATTATTACTGGGGCCGAAAAATGGGTTGTATACAACAATGTTAAACGCAAGAGGTCATGGAGCAGAAAAGATGAACCGGCTCAAAGCGTGTCAAAAGCCAACATTCACCAAAAAAAGGTGATGCTCTCCGTTTGGTGGGATGTCAAAGGAATCGTTTTTTTTTTTTGAGCTTTTGCCGGACAATACAACGATTAATTCAGAAGTCTATTGTCATCAGCTGGACAAATTGAATGATTCACTTAAAGAGAAGAGGCCCGAATTAATCAACAGGGAGGGTGTAGTGTTCCACCAGGATAATGCGAGACCTCACACAAGTTTGGTCACTCGCCAAAAACTTTTACAGCTTGAATGGGACGTACTGCAACATCCACCATATTCTCCAGATCTGGCGCCTTCCGACTACTATTTGTTCCGGTCCCTGCAAAATTTTTTGGATGGCAAAACCTTTACCTCAAATGAAGATGTCAAAAACCACCTGAACCAGTTTTTTGCCAGCAAGGACCAAAACTTTTATGAGAGGGGAATTGTGTTACTGCCAGAAAGATGGTAAAAGGTGTTGGACCAGAATGGCCAATATATAATTTAATAAAATATTTATTCATTATACGAAAACTGTCTTTCATGTTCCCCAAAAAAAAACGAAATGACTTTCCGAACAACCCAATATTATCTGGGTCATTTCACGGTAATTTAGACATTTGTGTAGAGTCTGTAATGTGACCTTTTTTTGCCATAACTTTTTAATTTGCTGTTTGATTAGCATATTTTATTTTGAGCTTTTCCTACCAACACACCAACTCAAATTAAAATAATTTGCAAATCAAACAGTAAATTAAAAAGTTATGGCAAAAAAAAAGGTTGCGCTACGGACTCTACACAAATGTCAAAAATACCGTGAAATGACCCATCAACTCTTTTGTGAGTCCTTCACGAGTGTACCAATTGCACATTATTTAAAAATTATTACAGGTTCCGTGGGGGCCTTGATGCCAATTACGGCCAAACTGGAGAACAGTCTGTCTATACTCAATTCCAAGAATGTGAGGTTATGTTTCATGTATCAACGTTGCTGCCTTACACTGAAGGAGATGCTCAGCAGGTGTGTACTTTTTCTAAAAATTACATACTTTTTTTTTGTGTGTGTATATTATTTACATACATTTATACTGTGGTGCTAAACACAAAAGTAATACCTGCAGCTAAAAGTTTTGTGCCTTCAAGATAATTGATTCAGATGCTACTTTTTCAGAAACTTTTTAGGCAAAATATGCAATTTATAGCATATTTTGTATAAACCTGGTGACAACTAGGAGGACCACCTGGTGACAATAACTCAGTTTTTCTAAAAAGTGCAGATATGACTTTTGTGCTTAGCACGGCAGTATAGTTCAGCTGGTTTGTTACGTTAGATTATTTTCACATGTTTGATATAAGATATTTCTTAAATGCTCTTCATTTTAATCAGTTTCATTTTTTTTTTCCTATGCTGAATGATAGTTCAATAAAAATTGTCTCTATTAAATAATGGTGCAATAAAAATTGCACCATTAATTTTTTAGAAACAACTAGCTGTGTTGCCCGGCTTTGCCCGGTCTACCTTGAAAAAAAATTGTGTCAAGTGACGTATATTCAACAATCAGGCGTAAAAAATAAATTAAAAAAACATCATGATTTCCCTTCCAAACAATGACGACCGATATTAAAATACGTTTAAGAAATTAAATCCAGGAAGATGGATTTAAAATGCATAACCATGGAAACAAAAAATAAAATAAGTTTAAGGAATTAAAATGAGAAAGAAAATGGTTCACAATTTGAATGGAATCGAGATTTCTTAAACTTGATTTAAAAACAAAAGGCTTGTAACTTTTTTTCTTTTCGAGATAAAAGCTTAGTTTTTCGACCGTAGGTCGAGTTAGATCTGGAGTAAAAAAGGTCGCTTTTTCGAATGGCGTCAAAAAGAAAGCTGCGGGACAATTCTTTCACTTTTTATTGATTTATTTAATGAGGAAAGTATTGCCTAAATTTCAGCTAAGCCTAAAAAAATTCGAGCTAAAAACGCAAATAACTCCCGCCATAATAAGGTTAGAGTATTGAAACAAATTACGTAGAACGCAGAAAATTCTACCCTTTCTAACGATATGTAATATTAATATGTGCAAGTAATTTTTCACACCCATATTGTAGAATTCATGTGTAAATTGGACGTAAATTGGTATAAAAAAAGAACTATTCATCGAATTTTATTCGAACTGGTCTGCAAACCTTTTCAGGACTTAAAGGAACAAACTGAAAATTTCAGCGCAATCGGCCGGGTAGTTCTCGAGTTTTGCGAGTTCAAACACACAGACGCTTTTTGGGGACTTCATTTTATACTATGTAGAGATTATTGGAAAATATGTATTCACTACGTTTTGTGTTTTAGTTTGCTGTAAGCATGCTTTTTTAGCTTATGAAGATATTTTGTGAGGTTTCTAGTGCATTATTTTTATGTAGTGTGTCAAAGTAAATTTTTCTATATTTTATTGCATTTTTATGCTTGTAATTACTATTAACTTTTAATTAATAATTTGTAACATTGAAGACTTAAATCTTTATGTGTGTAATGTATTGTTTTTTTTTTTTTTCATCATGTTTTTTTGTCTATAGGAATTTATTGTTTTTAAAAGCTTTATATTTTTACTAGCTTCAAAGGAAACGCCACATAGGAAACGACATCGTGTCTATTGTGTTCCAAGAAAGTGACTGCACCCCCTTTCTACCCTCTATGATTGCTTCCCACTTTCTTCATGCCTACATAGTTGTTCAGCCAGTGGAACCATTGACGCCACGGACAAGGTACTTCTGTGGTTTTAAGTTTTCACTTTTGTTCGTTATTATTCATGTCAAAGCGGAACTAAAAATAAAAGCTTTAGGCTGCTTTGTTACACTATCATTTATTAAAATTTTCTTAAAATTTGATTCAACATAAAATTTTAAAATTCAAATCTAAATGTTTTCCTGAATAAGGAACAAAGCAATATTATTGTAGCACAACTTGCAAACGGAATTTTTAAGGTTGCATGGGAGGCTTTCATCAAGCATAAAGTGTGAGCTTTGAGATGTAAATGATCTGAGCGCAGAAACTCGCTACATTATGCATTTATAAAGGGTTCTTTGTAATCCTGTATTATGCATTTCAATTTTTTCTGTTGGTTAGCTCATTTATTGGTTTTACACATAGAAACATGCTTTGTGGTCTTTGTTCACATTTGAGACTGTGCAAGGAGCAAAGGTATATAAGTGGACTTTTTACAGCGTCGAGTTAAACGCATTTAAAGTTCAGATCCTAGGTAGGCTTTCATTGAATATTTTTCTACATTACGCTCTTTAGCGTCACTTACTGACTGGGACTACTAGTACTATCTCTTGCCTTAAAACAGAGACGAATTCATCGTACATTGCTAGTAACAAGGCCAATAAGATGCTTGGGTTTATCAATAGATCTATTTCAAACAAATCTAAAGAAGTTCTTCTGCCCTTATATAGAAGTTTGGTAAGACCCCATTTGGAGTATGCTGTTCAGTTTTGGTCTCCTTATCTTAAGAAAGACATTAACGTATTGGAGAGGGTTCAAAGGCGGGCTACAAGGCTAATAAGTAGACTTTCATACTTAGATTATGATTCCAGGCTTAGAAGGTTAAAAAATGTACAGTCTAGACCTAAGAAGAGACCGAGGGGACATGATTCAGTTGCTTAAATTTATTAAAACGAAAGATGTTACGGGGCTGAAGTTTAGCACTGGAAACAGGACGAGGGGTCATTATTTTAAGCTATTTAAATCTCAGGCTAACATGGATATTAGGAAAAAATATTACAGCAGGATAGTGGAACCTTGGAACAGCTTACCGGAAGAGGTGGTAATGAGCAAGGGAGTAGATAGTTTTAAGAGGGCCATTGATCTTCACTGGGGATTGAAAATGGACTAGGACCAGTCTAGCTGGGCCCAGAGCCTGTTGCTGGTCGACACTTTTGTATTTGTATTTGTATTGATTAGCTCCAAATTTTTAATTTTGGCAATGTCATCCCTTTGCTTCTCACTTCCTCATTTCTTCAACTTTCAATAGAGTAACAACATAATTTATCTTTATGAGTAACTTTTAACATGTATGTTTGTAATTTTAAAAATTTCCATGTTTTTACTTTCTTCTATATCTAATACATAGAAGAAAGTATTGGATTCGTGCAAATTTTCGAATTTCGAATTTTGACGGATTCGAACGTTTTGAGGTGTGCTGAGTCCATTTCGACTATTTTTGGAAAATGTCTGTCTGTCTGTGTGTGTGTATGTATGTGTGTGTGTATGTGTGTGTGTCACGTCTGTGTGTGACCAGTTTTTTGTGGCCGCTCTACAGCAAAAACTACCGCATGAAATCGAACGAAATTTGGTACACATATGTGCCCCTATGTGAACTTGTGCCCATTGGTTTTTGGCGTGAATTCCTCCAAGGGGGGTGGAGCAATGGGACGTTTTTTGAGTTACGCGTGCTTGCTATTCCTCAGGAAGTAACTGGCGGAATCAGACAAAATTTGGTCCATATGTTGTCATTAACAGGAACAGGTGCTGATTCAATTTTGGTGTCAATAACTCAAACGGGGGTTGAGTTATAGAACGTTTTTTGTCGTCGATTGTGACTGCTGTATCTCAAGAAATAATGAACAGAATGAAAGAAAAATTTATTGGCAAGTAGCCCTTAGTGGGTATAAGAGCTGATTTTATTTTGGTGTCAACAGCTAAAAAGGGGGTAGCGCAATCGCCCGTTCTTTTTTTCCATTGTGAGTGCCCTATCTCAAGAAGTAATGCTGCGTTCTGGTTGAAATTTGGAATATATGTGAATCCATACGTAAACAGGCATTGGTTCAATTTTGACGCCAATCGCTCCAAGAGGTGTCGATTTTTTTTTTTTTTTTTTTTTTGCGAATAAAAATATTTTTATTAATGCAACAATAAGAAAGATAAATCGTAATAGATTGTCGTGTGCGTATTTCTCGTGATTTTAACTGTATGGAAATGATCGGAAATATTATCTCAATGCATAGACTAATAATAAGAGTAAACCGAGCTATGGCAACCCTTTTGCTGCTCATAAACCAAACCATGTGACTGGTGGATATCCTAGCAACAGCGGGCGTTAATCGTAGCAGACGATCAACGCCAGCGCGAAATAAAATAAATAGAATTTATGGAACACGGAAGAATGATCTTTTATGGAGTCCGATTTGTAAATTTGTTATTCTGAGTTGTAAATATTTTGTTAATATAGTGAGTTTTTCGTTTAGATAGTATTGTGCATTTTCTTTAGTCAATTTCAATAACTCTCTAAGCAATAAAAGATGCAAGCGACCAAGAAGAATCAGCAAACGGTAAGATTTTTACCTACAGTTTCAATTTAAGATACCGATTAGTACATTTTTGCGTTAACGCAAAACGTTTACGCCATTTCGTTCACGTCAACGCTGACAGCTCCAAATGAAATCAAAGTTACCGAAAACTGATCAAAAACTATTACTAATGTCAAAATAATGCATAACTAAAAGAAAAACAGTTCAATCTCTGCACCTGGAAGTTTTTTTTAATGAAAACATATTGTCTTAAAATACGTATCGAGTGCCAAACTATAGATAATGCTGCCATCTAGCAACCATGCTGCCAAAGTCTTCGCCAAGCCCTTCCACTAGTCACATGATACATCTATGAACCAATTTTCTTCATCAGCAAGAATGAGAAAGCTCGGTCTACTCTTATTATTAGTCTATGTCTCAATGATTTAAAATTTTTAACTGTTGCCATCTTATGTTTGTTAACAAATAAAATATTTGTAATTCATTCAAGTAAGGCTTTTAAAGTAACTTTCAATTTTCGCTCTTTGCTTTGCTTTTACAATAATTCAGACATTGGGATGGTGGTCAAGTTTTTTCATGTGTAATTTTGTTTTTGTTGGGAATATTGCTTCCTCATCAAGCATGGGGAGGGATCAGAAAAAAAAAGAAAAATATAGAAGAAAGTTTCGTGATGGCCACAACATACTAGTTTTGTTATGAATTTTTATTTTTCTCTGTAGAGAAAGGGTAATAAAAAGCACTTGGCTCTTTATAAAGTTGGTGATTATTACGTATTTGTATCTTTTTCACTTTTTTTTTACAAGCCATCCAATTTTACTGGATTTCGCATGAAGTGCTGTATTTTTCAAAAGTTTTCCTAGCATCCCACGGTTTGCTCAATATCCATGGGACTTTTAAAATGTTCCTTCGTTTTTGAGAAAGTGTCATACAAAAATTTCCTTGAAATAGGATGTATGGAATTGCTTCTAGCTATAACAAAATTTCCCTGCATAGTTTCAGATTTAAATAGTATGAATTTAATTAGCTGAAAAGTTTTTCCATTTGTTCACCTATCTTCTACTTACACAGGGGAAAATGGGGCACATGTGAGCACTGGGCACATGTGATTATGGTATGTTTTACTAGGATAACGTCAAACAAAAAATTCTCAAGTAATAGCAGTACCAGCTCTACTATTTAACCAAACTTTCAGAGCAAGGAGCCAGTTTATGTTCCTGTGGTGACAGCTTCTTTGTTTTAGCAGATGCTGATGTACTTTTATCACTGTCTTCTTCATGTAAAAACATATTTTAAACTAATTAATAAGCTAAATTTAATTATTGCAAACCATTATAAAAACATTCAGGTAAATTATAGCCAGTGTTATAATTAAATTAAAATTCTTTATTTTTGAAAATTAGTTCTAAAGTAGATGCCGGGGCACTTGTGAACGCAACATGTAGGGGCACATGTGAACAGCTCCCATATCTTCTCAGCAAATATAAATATTAGTGTAAGCTTATTTATTACAGTCTAACCTCCATATATCGAACTTCCACATATCGAAATTTTCTATATATCGAAATCCCAGCACATTTCCATGTTTATTACATAGAAAAAGTGTTTCTATATGTCAAAAAAATCTCTATATATCGAATTTTTTTTCGAGACATTCGTAGTTTTTTTTTTTCCACTTTAGATTTTGTCTTATGAAAAATGAAAGTTAGCGGAGAAAATTATGTTCACTAAAGATTGCTACGAAACTCATAAGGAATCTGGGGTTGAGGGGTGTGTAGAAAGGTCGTTGTTTCGTTCTGGAGTTCTTCAATTCCCTCAAGTTTATATTAAATCTTAGTTGTAACCAGTAACATTGTAAAATCAGTTTCAAGTTATCCCTTTTGTCTGTTGATTATCATGAGTCTTTTTAGCTTCAGTAAAAATCATTCAAGTAGATTGATTTTTTACTTTTCTCTCGATTACATTGTCAAAACAAAAATCCCCTAATGTTGCGGATCAAGTTGAATTGAAGAAGAAGGAAGATGTATGAAGACGCAAAAATGTAATTTCTGTTATTTTTTTAATGATTAACTTTTATTTAATTCGATGCTTGTATAAATTAGCAATTGGGTTTCATACACAAAAATTAGCTTTAATTGTAATGTTTTAGGAGATTTTTAGTATAAAATAAGATTGTTTCTATATATCGAATTTTTTTTTGGAAATTTGTTATTTCGATATACGGAGGTCCAACTGTATAAGGTGTTAAAAGAAATGTAGAGATTTATAATTATTGTTTTGCTGAAATCAGTTTGTAAATTTATTGTCAGGTATTACATAATTACTAATTATTTTTTTAATTCGTTAATTACTAAATAGTTGGCTAAAAGTTTAGTGGTGCATAATATTTGCACGGAAAATAAAGACAAAATATTTTCCTTTAACTAAAAAATGAAGTTAGAAATTTTTTTAAATTCATCATCATATTATGTATGAAGCTTAAACATACTATATAGCAAGAATAAAATATGCATATTAAAATTGCATAATAAAATATTCTTTTTATTTTTTGATAGACTTATAAGATTTTTTCCTGTCAATCTATTAATTAGAACATGTTATGAAACTTTAAAATTTGACAGTGAGCTAAGTTCTGTAATCCAAAAAAAAAAAAAAAAATACTAGATAACAGCTACTGTGCAATTCAAACAGTATAGGTTACAAGTCCTTGAATGCAATTAGTATATACCAGTGTTGGGCATCAACTAAAAAAATCAACTAAATTTGTAATTGATTGATTAGTTGACTAAAGTAATCTGACTCCCATTTAGTTCAGACTAATATTTTAAAAATTTAATTCAATTGCAGACGAAGATTAACGTTAGTTTAAACTAACTCGTTAGTTGACTAAAAAAACTAATTTAGTTCAGATTGATTTAGTTCAGATTAAATTAATCAGATTGAATTTAGTCAGACTAAAAGTAATCAGATTAAAAGTAATCAAATTGATTTGATTACTTTTTTAATTCAGATTACATTCGTAAAATATAAATATCACATGAATAGAGGCACATTTGTATTTCTACGTGTATATATATATTTATGCAAGCATACACGAGTTAATGCGTGTACATACGACTACGTGCGGGTATATACGTATATAAACGTGTTATCCCGCGTATGTTCGTGCACGGAGGTATATTTGAAATTTTAAGTAAATATACATATTTATGTGTGCATACACCAGTAAATACGTGAATATACGAGTATGTACGTGTATATAGGAGTATGTACGTGTACACATAACAATATGCGTCTAGATACGTGTTACCCCGAGTATACTTGTGTAAAATGGTACATTTGTATTTCTACGTCATATTAAAGCGTGCGTATACGAGAAAGTACGTGTATATACAAGTATGTTCGTGCACACACGAGAATATGCATATAGATACGTGTTAACCCGAGTATACTCGTGTACAGAGGTAAATTTCTATTTAAACGTGTATATACATATTTATGCAGGCATATACGAGAAAATACGTGTATATACGAGTAAGTACGTGCACACATGATAATAGGCTTATAGATACGTGTTTAACCCGAGTACACTCGTGTAAAATGGCACATTTGTATTTCTACGTGTATGTGCATGTTTATACGTTTATAAGCGAGTAAATACGTGTATATACGAGTATGTACGTGTACACACGATTATGCGTATAGATACGTGTTACCCCGAGTATACTCGTGTACAGAGGTAAATTTGCTTTTAATTGTGTATATACATATTTATGCGTACACACAAGCTAAGATACGTGCATATACGTGTACACATGAGAATATGCGTATAGATACGTGTTACTCCGAGTATACTCGTGTAAAGAGGTACATTTGTATTTCTACGTTTATATACATATTTAAGCGTGCATATACGAGAAGGTACGTGTATATACAAGTATGTTCATGTACACACGAGAATATACTTATACATACGTGTTACCCCGAGTATACTCGTGTACAGAGGTAAATTTCTATTTAAATGTGTATATACATATTTATGCAGGCATATACGAGAAAATACTTGTATATACGAGTAAGTACGTGCACACATGATAATAGGCTTCTAGATACGTGTTTAACCCGAGTATACTCGTGTAACATGGCACATTTGTATTTCTACGTGTATGTGCATATTTATGCGTTTATAAACGAGTAAATAGGTGTATATACGAGTATGTACGTGTACACACGATTATGCGTATAGATACGTGTTACCCCGAGTATACTCGTGTACAGAGGTAAATTTGCTTTTAATTGTGTATATACATATTTATGCGTGCACACAAGCGAAGATACGTGTATATACGTGTACACATGAGAATATGCGTATAGATATGTGTTACCCCGAGTATACTCGTGTAAAGAGGTACATTTGTATTTCTACGTTTATATACATATTTAAGCGTGCATATACGAGAAAGTACGTGTATATACAAGTATGTTCGAGTACACACGAGAATATGCATATAGATACGTGTTAACCCGAGTATACTCGTGTACAGAGGTAAATTTCTATTTAAACGTGTATATACATATTTATGCAGGCATATACGAGAAAATACGTGTATATACGAGTAAGTACGTGCACACATGATAATAGGCTTATAGATACGTGTTTAACCCGAGTACACTCGTGTAAAATGGCACATTTGTATTTCTACGTGTATGTGCATGTTTATACGTTTATAAGCGAGTAAATACGTGTATATACGAGTATGTACGTGTACACACGATTATGCGTATAGATACGTGTTACCCCGAGTATACTCGTGTACAGAGGTAAATTTGCTTTTAATTGTGTATATACATATTTATGCGTACACACAAGCTAAGATACGTGCATATACGTGTACACATGAGAATATGCGTATAGATACGTGTTACTCCGAGTATACTCGTGTAAAGAGGTACATTTGTATTTCTACGTTTATATACATATTTAAGCGTGCATATACGAGAAGGTACGTGTATATACAAGTATGTTCATGTACACACGAGAATATACTTATACATACGTGTTACCCCGAGTATACTCGTGTACAGAGGTAAATTTCTATTTAAATGTGTATATACATATTTATGCAGGCATATACGAGAAAATACTTGTATATACGAGTAAGTACGTGCACACATGATAATAGGCTTCTAGATACGTGTTTAACCCGAGTATACTCGTGTAACATGGCACATTTGTATTTCTACGTGTATGTGCATATTTATGCGTTTATAAACGAGTAAATAGGTGTATATACGAGTATGTACGTGTACACACGATTATGCGTATAGATACGTGTTACCCCGAGTATACTCGTGTACAGAGGTAAATTTGCTTTTAATTGTGTATATACATATTTATGCGTGCACACAAGCGAAGATACGTGTATATACGTGTAGACATGAGAATATGCGTATAGATATGTGTTACCCCGAGTATACTCGTGTAAAGAGGTACATTTGTATTTCTACGTTTATATACATATTTAAGCGTGCATATACGAGAAAGTACGTGTATATACAAGTATGTTCGAGTACACACGAGAATATGCATATAGATACGTGTTAACCCGAGTATACTCGTGTACAGAGGTAAATTTCTATTTAAACGTGTATATACATATTTATGCAGGCATATACGAGAAAATACGCGTATATACGAGTAAGTACGTGCACACATGATAATAGGCTTATAGATACGTGTTTAACCCGAGTATACTCGTGTAACATGGCACATTTGTATTTCTACGTGTATGTGCATATTTATGCGTTTATAAACGAGTAAATACGTGTATATACAAGTATGTACGTGTACACACGATTATGCGTATAGATACGTGTTACCCCGAGTATACTCGTGTACAGAGGTAAATTTGCTTTTAATTGTGTATATACATATTTATGCGTGCACACAAGCGAAGATACGTGTATATACGTGTACACATGAGAATATGCGTATAGATATGTGTTACCCCCGAGTATACTCGTGTAAAGAGGTACATTTGTATTTCTACGTTTATATACATATTTAAGCGTGCATATACGAGAAAGTACGTGTATATACAAGTATGTTCGAGTACACACGAGAATATGCATATAGATACGTGTTAACCCGAGTATACTCGTGTACAGAGGTAAATTTCTATTTAAACGTGTATATACATATTTATGCAGGCATATACGAGAAAATACGCGTATATACGAGTAAGTACGTGCACACATGATAATAGGCTTATAGATACGTGTTTAACCCGAGTATACTCGTGTAACATGGCACATTTGTATTTCTACGTGTATGTGCATATTTATGCGTTTATAAACGAGTAAATACGTGTATATACAAGTATGTACGTGTACACACGATTATGCGTATAGATACGTGTTACCCCGAGTATACTCGTGTACAGAGGTAAATTTGCTTTTAATTGTGTACTATACATATTTATGCGTGCACACAAGCGAAGATACGTGTATATACGTGTACACATGAGAATATGCGTATAGATATGTGTTACCCCGAGTATACTCGTGTAAAGAGGTACATTTGTATTTCTACGTTTATATACATATTTAAGCGTGCATATACGAGAAAGTACGTGTATATACAAGTATGTTCGAGTACACACGAGAATATGCATATAGATACGTGTTAACCCGAGTATACTCGTGTACAGAGGTAAATTTCTATTTAAACGTGTATATACATATTTATGCAGGCATATACGAGAAAATACGCGTATATACGAGTAAGTACGTGCACACATGATAATAGGCTTATAGATACGTGTTTAACCCCGAGTATACTCGTGTAACATGGCACATTTGTATTTCTACGTGTATGTGCATATTTATGCGTTTATAAACGAGTAAATACGTGTATATACAAGTATGTACGTGTACACACGATTATGCGTATAGATACGTGTTACCCCGAGTATACTCGTGTACAGAGGTAAATTTGCTTTTAATTGTGTATATACATATTTATGCGTGCACACAAGCGAAGATACGTGTATATACGTGTACACATGAGAATATGCGTATAGATATGTGTTTACCCCGAGTATACTCGTGTAAAGAGGTACATTTGTATTTCTACGTTTATATACATATTTAAGCGTGCATATACGAGAAAGTACGTGTATATACAAGTATGTTCGAGTACACACGAGAATATGCATATAGATACGTGTTAACCCGAGTATACTCGTGTACAGAGGTAAATTTCTATTTAAACGTGTATATACATATTTATGCAGGCATATACGAGAAAATACGCGTATATACGAGTAAGTACGTGCACACATGATAATAGGCTTATAGATACGTGTTTAACCCGAGTATACTCGTGTAACATGGCACATTTGTATTTCTACGTGTATGTGCAGATTTATGCGTTTATAAACGAGTAAATACGTGTATATACAAGTATGTACGTGTACACACGATTATGCGTATAGATACGTGTTTACCCCGAGTATACTCGTGTACAGAGGTAAATTTGCTTTTAATTGTGTATATACATATTTATGCGTGCACACAAGCGAAGATACGTGTATATACGTTTACACATGAGAATATGCGTATAGATATGTGTTACCCCGAGTATACTCGTGTAAAGAGGTACATTTGTATTTCTACGTTTATATACATATTTAAGCGTGCATATACGAGAAAGTACGTGTTTATACAAGTATGTTCGAGTACACACGAGAATATGCATATAGATACGTGTTAACCCGAGTATACTCGTGCACAGAGGTGAATTCGTATTTAATCTAGTACATGCACTTTTATGCGTGCATATACGAGAAAAAACAAGTATATACGAGTAAGTTAATGTACGCACGAGAATATGCGTATAGATACGTGTTTAACCCGAGTATGCTCGTGTACAGAGGTAAATTTGTACTTGTACGTTAAAATACATATTTATGCGTGCATACACGAGTTATACGTGTATATACGAGTAAGTACGTGTATATACGAGTATTTTTGTGCATATACGTGTATATACGTGTTGACTCGACGATATTCGTGTACACAGGAATTTTGTATTTCTACGTGCATATACCTACAAGTACGTGTGAACACAAGTAAATATGTGTATATACGATACATATTTGTAAACACGAATTTATACGTATAAATACGTGTTATCCCGAGTATATTCGTGCACGGAGATATGTTTAATTTCTAAGTGTATGTAAAAATTTATTTGTGCATACACGAGTAAATACATGTATACACGAGTATATACGTGTACACAAAGGAATATACGTATGGATACGTGTTAATCCGAGTATACTCGTGAACAGAGGTAAATTTGTATTTAAACGTATATATACATATTTATGCATGCATATACGAAAAAATACGTGTATATTGGAGTAAGTTCGTGTACAAGCAAGAATAGATGTCTAGGTTTTTTTTAGCCCGAGTATACTCGTGTACAATGGTACATTTGTATTTCTATGTGTATATGCATATTTGTGCGTTTATACATAAATAAATGCGTGTATAAACGAGTATGTACGTGAACACACGAGAGAATATGTGTATAGATACTTGTTACCCCGAATATATTCGTGTACAGAGAAATTTGCTTTGTATATACATATTTATGCGTGCATATAAGAGAATACGAGTATGTAAGTATTCACACGAGTATATGCGTATAGATAAATGTTACACCGAGTATACTCGTGTGTAGAGGTCGTTGTATTTACACGAGAATATGCGTATAGATAAATGTTACACCGAGTATACTCGTGTGTAGAGGTACATTTGTATTTAAGATTGCATATACATTTTTATGCGTGCATACATGAGAAAATACAAGTATATACGAGTATGTACGTGCACACACAAGAATATGCGTATAGATACGTGATTAACCCGAGTATACTCGAGTAGAGAGGTACATTTGTATTTTTGGTTAAAATACATATTTATGCGTGCATACACGAGTTAGTACGTGTATATACGAGTAAGTACGTGTATATACGAGTAAGTACGTGTATATACGAGTGTGTACGTGTATATACGGAGCTGTACGTGTTAACCTGAGCATATTCGTGTCTACAGGAATTTTGTATCTCTACGTGCAAACAGAAGTAAATACGTGTATATACGAGTTCGTAAGTGTAAACACGGAATTTTACGTATAAATACGTATTTCCCGAGTCTATTAATGCACGGATTTATATTCAAACTTCTAAGTGTACACAATGTTTATCAGTACAGCGTTTACAGACTTTCAGGGCAGATAGAGTACACCTAGATGAGGGGAAACACATAGTAATGCATGGTCGGAAACACTTTCCTGGCGCGGGGGTAGTGACAACACCAATCACCAAAAAGACAAAACACGAATAAGAGACGAGAACATGTTCAGAATCTTTAGTACAGCAAAAAACTAAGGAAAAAGAAAATTAAGGGGCCAACGATCATCATCAAAGAAGGTTTAGAAATTACGACCCCGCCCGTAATATCGAAATTTAGCAAAAATACCGGGCGGGGTCCCAGACTTCCTGGTGGAACAAAAACCACGTGTGCGCATGCACCGTCATCTGATGCTTCGGTTTACGTAGCAACATCTGTTGTATGCACCAGACAAATCTTACCAGTATTTTTGCTGTATTAAAAATAATAAACATGTTTTCTCCTCTTAATCGTGCCCTGTCTTACGCTTTGTGTCGTCACTATCGCGTCTAGGTGCACTGTATCTGCCCTGAAAGTATGTAAACGCTGTACTGATACATCCTGTATACTTATTTATGTGTGCAAACACGAGTAAATACTTGTATATACGAGTATGTTCGTGTACATACTAGAATTTGTGTATGGATACGTGTTAACCCGACTAAACTCGCGTACAAAGGTAAATTTGTATTTAAGCGTTTATATACATATTTATGCATGCATATACGAGAAAATACGTGTACAAACGAGTAAGTGCGATTCCACACGAGAAAAGACGTATAGATACGTGTTTAATCTGAGTATACTCGTGTACAATGGTACATTTGTATTTCTACGCGTATATGCATATTTATGCATTTTTGCACGAGTAAATACGTGTATATACGAGTGTGTACTTGTACACACGAGAATATGCGTATAGATACGTGTTACCCCAAGTGTACTCGTGTACAGAGGTAAATTAGCTTTTAAACGTGTATATATATATTCATGCGTGGATATAAGAAAAAATACTTGTATTTTCGAGTATGTACGTGTACAGACGAGAATATGCGTGTAGATACATGTTTAACCCGAGTATACTCGTGTACAATCGTACATTTGTATTTGTAAGTTAAAATACATATTTATGATGCATACACGAGTCAATGCGTGTATATACGAGTAAGTACGTGTATATACGTGTATGTGCGTAAACGTGTTAATCGGAGTATATACGTTTACACACTAATTTTGTATTTGCCACGTGTATGTACATCAATGTACGTGCAAACACAAGTAAATACGTTTATATCATAGTATATAAGTGTAACTTGCTATCCCGAGTATATTGGTGTACAGATGTATATTTTTATGTCCAAGTGTATGTTAATTGCAGATACAAAGAGGGGTCATGAAGGTCAGGACCCGCTCCCCCCCCACACCGCGGGGAAAATTTTGAACGTTTGCTTGAAAAATACAAAAAAAGTATCGAAACCATGAGAAAATGTAATAATCTTTTTGATTTTTTTTTTTTTTTTTTGGGGGGGGGGCATTACAGTAGAACCTCGACAATTCGAATTAATTGGAATCCGACCCATTCCGGAATATCGAAAATCCGTGAGAATGAAAAAAAACAAAACAAAGTAAAACATACTCACTGAAAATCACCTTAAAAGGAAACACATAGAATTACAAATAAACAGTAAACATGTCTACAAAGTCTGTAATCTTCTCCTGTGACAGTTCAATTTTTTCCCTATCGAGTAAAACAAATTGATTCAAAGTTGCATTGCTAAGAAAAGGGAACTCAATAAACGACATAACACGGTCTTGCCCGTGAGAGGGTTAAATAAATAATTATAATGGAATTTTGGCGATCGCTCTTTAAATGTAAGATCGAGCCGGATTATCCGGTGATCCAGACTGACGGAGTCCGTGGCGCCGACTTCAAATTTGAAAGGTTTGTTTTTGAAAAATTTTCGCGTTTTTAATAGGTTTTTGAAGGTGGGGGAGCCCCCCAGAATATGAGGGACTTTCTTATTTAAGGAGGGGTATCCCCTTACGTAAGTTACTCAGAAACAGATCATGCATCAGCCATCTGGATTTAAAAAATTCAAGCATTTTATTCCAATAAAAACCAGAAGCAGTGTGCAAAAAATCAGTAATCCAACGTCAGAAAGCACAAATATTTGCAAAATATTGCAGACACGTGTTTCGGTGTTACAAGGAACACCTTTTTCAATGCAAAGAAATGTGAGCTTCTGGAAGCAGTGTGGTCTACGGGGGGGGGGGGGGGGGGCGTGGTCAGTATAGCGGGTAGCGTAAAATTTTTAGGGCTTGTTTTTGAAAAATTTTAGCGTTTACAATGTTTTGGGGGGAGAATCCCCCACCCCCCATAACTTGAGGGCAGTTTCTATTTAAGGGAGGCATCTCTTTACTTAAGTTACTCTGAAACAGAACAGGCATTGGCCATCTGGATAAAAAAGATTCAAAACATTTTATTCTAATAAGATCAGAAGCAGTGTGACCTCCGGGAAGGGGGGGGGGGGGTAGTGGGGCGGGGTGCGGAAACTTCGAATTTTTAGGGTTTGTTTTTTGAAAATTTTCGTTGTTTTAATGAGTTTTTTTGGGGGTGGGGGGGGAACCCCCCGTAATTTGCGGGGGTTTCTATTTAAAAGGGTGTATCCCCTTACGCAAGTTACTCTGAAAGAGAACATGCATAAGCCGTCTGGATAAAAAAAAATCAAGCACTTTATTCCAATAAGATCAGAAGCAGTGTGGTCTATGGGGGGGGGGCGTGGTCAGTGGAGAGGTTGGTTCAAACTTAAAATTTTTAGCGCTTGTTTTTGAAAAAAAATTGTACTTATGTTTTTTTGGGGGAGCCCCCTTCCCCCGTAATTTGAGGGGGGTTCAATCTAAGGGGGGTATCCCCTTAAATAAGTTACTTTGAAACAGAACAAGCATCGGCCATCTGGATAAAAAAATTCAAGCATTTTATTCGAATAAGATCAGAAGCGGTGTGGCCTACAGGGGGGGGGGGGGTTAGTGGGGCGGGTGGCGCAGACTTCAATATTTTAAGGTTTGTTTTTGGAAAATTTTCGCGTTTTTAACCACCCCCCATAATTTTAGTGGAGTGAATTTCTTTTTGAGAGGGGGGCATCCCCTCATATAAGTAACTGCAATAGGGAATAGGCATCGGCTATCTGGATATGAAAAAAATCAAGCCTTTATTCCAGTACTAGTGGTACCCGCGCGGCTTTGCCCGTAATAGAAAATTAAAAGGTCTTTTGGTCCGGCTGTATATTTACAAATAATGTATGGTGAATTTTATCGCCAATTGGCTTATGCCCATGTTATGGTTCCACGTTATGGTAATCTCGTCCATCTTATGATAATTTTGTTCCTAAAATCGAAATAGAAAAAGAACCACATCGAATTTTCGAAAAATCGCTTCGAGGTGCACACCCCCATGATACAAACTAACTTTGCGAAATTTCATGAAAATCGGTCCCGAACAGCGCTATGCGCGTCACAGAGATTCAGACAAACAGACATCCTCCAGACAAAGAGACTTTCAACTTTGTTATTAGTAAAGATTATGTGAAAAAGGGCTTAAAATTTTAATAGAAATTAATAAAATCGAATTTTCGAAAAATCGCTTCAAGGTGCACACCCCCATGCTTCAAACTAATTGTGTGTCAAATTTCATGAAAATCGGCTGAACGGTCTAGGCGCTATGCGCGTCACAGAGATCCAAACATCCATACAGAGAGACTTTCAGGTTTGTTGTTTAAAAAGAAAGGAAAAGGAGAAAGATAAAGAAGTAAAAAGAAAAGAAAGATAAATTTCAGAACAAATTCTTTCCCATTTCATTAAATTTCTGTGAAAAATGGGTTTAAAATTGGAATAGAAAAAGAACAAAATCGAATTTTCGAAAAATCGCTTCGAGGTGCACACCACTATGCAACAAACTAACTTTGCGCCAAAATTCATGAAAATCGGCAGAACGGTCTAGGCGCTTTGCGCGTCACAGAGATCCAGACATCCATACAGAGAGACTTTCAGGTTTGTTGTTTAAAAAGAAAGGAAAAGGAGAAAGATAAAGAAGTAAAAAGAAAAGAAAGATAAAGAAAGATAATTTTCAGAACTAATTCTTTCCCATTTTATTATATTTCTGTGAAAAATGGGCTTAAAATTGGAATAGAAAAAGAACAAAATCGAATTTTTGAAAAATCGCTTCGAGGTGCACACCACTATGCAACAAACTAACTTTGCGCCAAATTTCATGAAAATCGGCCGAACGGTCTAGGCGCTATGCGCGTCACAAAGATCCAGACATCCATACAGAGAGACTTTCAGGTTTGTTGTTTAAAAAGAAAGGAAAAGGAGAAAGATAAAGAAGTAAAAAGAAAAGAAAGATAAAGAAAGATAATTTTCAGAACAAATTCTTTCCCATTTTAATAAATTTCTGTGAAAAATGGGTTTAAAATTGGAATAGAAAAAGAACAAAATCGAATTTTCGAAAAATCGCTTCGAGGTGCACACCCCCATGCTACAAACTAACTTTGTGCCAAATTTCATGAAAATCGGCCGAACGGTCTAGGCGCTATGCGCGTCACCGAGATCCAGACATCCATACAGAGAGACTTTCAGGTTTGTTGTTTAAAAAGAAAGGAAAAGGAGAAAGATAAAGAAGTAAAAAGAAAAGAAAGATAAAGAAAGATAATTTTCAGAACAAATTCTTTCCCATTTTATTAAATTTCTGTGAAAAATGGGCTTAAAATTGGAATAGAAAAAGAACAAAATCGAATTTTCGAAAAATCGCTTCGAGGTGCACACCACTATGCAACAAACTAACTTTGAGCCAAATTTCATGAAAATCGGGCCGAACGGTCTAGGCGCTATGCGCGTCACAGAGATCCAGACATCCAGACAATTTTAATAGAAAATTCATAAAATCGAATTTTTGAAAAATCGCTTCGAGGTGCACACCCCCATGCTACAAACTAACTTTGTGCCTAATTTCATGAAAATCGGCCAAACGGTCTAGGCGCTATGCGCGTCACAGAGATCCAGACATCCTACAGACATCCTCCCGACAGAGAGACTTTCAGCTTTATTATTAGTAACTAGTGGTACCCGCACGGCTTCGCCCGTGATAGCAAATTAAAAGGTCTTTTGGTTCGCCTGTATATTTACAAATGATGTGTAGTGAATTTTCTCGCCAATTGGCTTGTGCCCACGTTACGGTTCCACGTTATGATAATTTCGTATCTCGCCGATTGGCTTGTGCCCATGTTACGGTTCCACGTTATGATAATTTCGTAATTTATTCGTCCATCTTATGATATTTTTTTTTCTTAAAATTGGAATAGAAAAAGAACAAAATCGAATTTTCGAAAAATCGCTTCGAGGTGTACATCCCCCATGCTACAAACTAACTTTGTGCCAAATTTCATGAAAATCGGCCGAACGGTCTAGGCGCTATGCGCGTCACAGACATCCTACAGATATCCTACAGACATCCAGACATCCTCCGGACAGAAAGACTTTCAGCTTTATTATTAGTAAAGAAGATAAAGAAGACAAAGATAAGGAAGACCAAAAGCAGTATTGTGTACCAAATGGGGGGGGGTAGTGTGGGTCATGCCGCAAACTGCGTCAGTCCAAAGGGGGTGTTTTTAAAAATTATTGATTTTTTAAGGTCTTAAATCGGTAAGGGGGCAGCCCCCCAACCCCCAATGTCCCCACCCCCCCGTAACACATTAGGAGCTTCTTAATATTTATTGGGGGGGAGAAGAGAAAGGAACCCCTTAAAGAATCCAAACGCAATCTGTAGTTTTAACAGTGTAGATTTATTTCAATCTGATTAGATTTAGTATAAATTTTAATCTGACGAAATTTAATCTGATTACTTTAGTTGACTAAATCAATCTGATTAAATTAGTTTGACTAAATTCAATCTGATTACTTTAATCTGAACTAAATCAATCTGAACTAAATTAGTTTTTTTAGTCAACTAACGAGTTAGTTTTAACTAACGTTAATCTTCGTCTGCAATTGAATTAAATTTTTAAAATATTAGTCTGAACTAAATGGGAGTCAGATTACTTTAGTCGATAGAGGATTTAGTTGATTAATGCCCAACACTGGTATATACGTATATGCTTCATTATAACGAGCTTTTCGTTAAAATATAATGCTCGTCCTGTATTTTTCAATCCTGTTCGCATGTGCCCCAAGCTTGCTCATACCTGCCCTCCTATAGGGGCACATGTGAACAATTGAAGACATTTTTTTTAATTCCATAAAGTATAGAAATATTTTTTTTTTTAAATCTGAAAAAAATCCATGGCACAAAGAAAAGACTATTCAATCATGGGGACTTTTTTTCTGTGAGAAATTGAAATTATTTTCTGAGAAATTAAAAAGTGAAAAAAAATGTTTACATGTGCCCCCTTTTTCCCTATATGTATTTACTCATGCCTTGAGATTTTTTTTTTTTCAGGTATAAGATTTCTGTGACTGCAAGGGAAGGTGTTCCACCCTTCGGGCCCAGCTTGCCCAACCCGGCCGTTTTTCCCAAAGGGGAAGTTTTTCGGGAATTCCTGCTCACAAAGCTCATCAATGCTGAAATTGCCTGCTACAAGGCAGAAAAGTTTTCAAAACTTGAAGTAAGTTCGGTTCTTTTGATTTATTTATTTACAGTCAAGTTGGTAGCAACTTCTGTTTAGTTGTGTATTAAGGATGTATTGAAAATAAGTGATTCCCTTTGAAGTATGTATTCTTTTAATAAATGGTTTTTACCCTCCCCCCCCCCCATGAAATATATGATACACTATAGGATAATGTTAAGCTTTTAAATGATAAACAAATACTATTCATTTGTATCAAAAAAATTCTACAGTTATTATATATATATATATATATATATATATATGTTTTTTTTTTTAATTAAAGAGTTACATGATTGTTCTCTTAAAATACATTTTTATGTGTGGAAGCTTTGATACTAAAAAGAAAAGTCAAATTTTATTTATTTTCTTTTGCTGTTCTATCTTATTGTTTACTAATTGTTTATCTAATTTTTGATCACTTCATGATATATACTCTCTGTTTCAAAATTTTGTTATAGTTCTACCATGAGAGATAGAGGAAACAAAGCACTTCATTTTGTAATAGGTAGGATTAAACACTACTACAAAATGAAGTATTCTAATCCTGCTTCCTGTTCATCTGCCATCTGTCCATATTTTGAAACTATAATGTGTTTGAAATTTTTTGACAGTTTTATAATATTTAAATGTACATTTAATTTTAGTTAGAAAATGTGTACTTGAAGTGAAGATAAAAGCTGAATTAAATGGCATTAAAATAATTCCTGATCATTATATTGTTTACTAATGGTAATTAAGCGGAAAATGTGGTATTTCTTCTGCTTAACTACTGTTTTTTGTTTATATTAATTTCAAAAAAATTGTTTTGTCCTGTAAGCAAAAAACGGCAAAGTTAGCAGTTGACCTTATAATAACTAAATGTAGTAAAAAACCATTTGTGAACTGCCATTGCAAGAAATAAATGGCTGACCTCAAAGTGTACAAAAGGCGTTAAGCAATCAGTAAAATATTATATACAAAAATCAAAGTGCAGCCTTTTACTAGCTGATAGATTAAAACCAGGGTTTGTACACCTCCTGAAAATCCTGAAAAACTCCTGAAGTTTAATTTTTTTTTCTAAGGGCCCTTAAAACTCCTAAATTTTTGTTTTAACCTCCTGATTTTTCTCCTCTCCTCCTGAAAATAATTTTCAACAACAATCACTAATTTTAACTCCATGTCATCTCCGTTTAGGCAGCCATATTGAATCGCTGGAAACCAATCAAAAATCTCCTATTATACAGATTACCCATTGCTTTTCGAAAGACATGGGGTGTGTTCAAACCGACTGACCTGTTACTCTGTTCAAGCATGCCCATTACGGTTACTGAATGTAACCGTCACTAGAGAACGAACCAAGAGCATGTGCTAGTTTTTGTGTTAACAGCAACAGCTATTAAGCATATTTTCTATATTGCTAATTAGTAGTGCTGTTGCTATTTTGTAGTATATTTAGTACCGATAATATGCCGATATATCTAATATTTTGTGTATTCCTGTTATTTTCAAATATTTTGAATCCAATTTTTAATTTTTTTTGATTGAATAGTGTGTGAAAAAAAAATTACTAATCGATTAAAAATTTGACAGCAAAGTAGATTAAATGTTACTGAAACTAATTTTCTTGTAAAAACCGCTTGTGTTATTACTCCTAAAAATTTTGCTTTTGACTCCTGGAAACTCCTGAAATTAATTTGTCTGGAAGAATATGAACCTTGTAAAACTGTGTTACTTACATTAATTAATCTATTAGGAAGATTAGTTTCAACATATTAAAAAAATATATCATTCTGTAATTTGAGTTTAAATATATGTGGCCACTATTTTGAAAAAAGTGGCTGCTTCGCAAAAGAGTTTATTTTTCTCCACATCACCCCACTTTTTAGCAAGGTTGGCAAAAGAGTTAACCGACAAAAGTCTTGTAGATACAGTGGCTCCCAAAAGTGTTCGTACACCTACGACTTTCAATGAAATAGGACCCTATCGATTAGTTAGAATTAATCTTTCAGAATAGGCATTAAATTATAAGATCTACGATCAATTTTCAGCAAAACTACATGAAATTTCTTTTAAAAATATTAAAACTTAATTTTTTAAAAATCAAAATACAAAAAGTGCTGGAAATTTTATCTCACAAAAGTCTTTGTATGCTTTAAAAAATGTCTATATATTATTAAATAATCTAACTTTTTATTAAGTTATTATTTAATAGAATACCATGCAGCATCAACAACACCTTTTAAATGTCTGGGAATAGATTTCATTCTTTATTCTTTCTTTTTTGCGTAATTTCTGAGTAAGTGTTCTTCGAGTCTTACTGTTTCTAGCTCTATATTTGTTTCAAAGTCGTATTTCCTTAATCTAGCCTCCAGATATATCTAAATATATTGCATTAAGTTCCATTCTGCAGATTGAAGGGGTATTTTCTAAACTTTAGGACCATTTTCGAGGCACTAGACGCAAACGTTGAAAACTGTGTGCTTCTTATCGTTATCTTGATAAAAAAAAACAAAGTTGCTTCCGATAACCAAATTTTTGGCTGAGAGTTTAAAATTGGTTTTTAAAATATTTAAATGAACAGCATGATTCATTAATTCATCAAAAAATTCCAAACTACCAAGTCCTGATGCTGATATGCACCTTTACTGTCCTAATTAACTGGTTCAACTACATTCTTAAGATAAGGTTCCTAATTTTTTTTCTTCTATTTACAATTATACAACAATTTAACCGAAAATGTTGAATTCATTTTAATCTGTAAGTAAGACGTAATTCCAAAATGTTTTGAGCTCATTTAACATTGAATTTGCAACGAAAAGCGTAAACTTTTGATTCTTTGCACAGCCAAGAAAACTTCTGTGGGAAGAGGACCCATTTAATCCAGCTAATCAGAGAACTTGGCAAACAACTTTAGGTGAAAATTAGATGTAAAAAGTTTTATTTAACCCTGCAGAAACTTTTACAGCCCTCAAATGTGTTTTTTTCATGAATTGTTTTAACTGTAAGCCTCCGATCATGCTTCGTCAACTTTGCCGGTTGACCTTTTCTTACCTTGTTTTCGGTCCGATTCTTTTCTTTAAAGCATTTTATCATGCACATTTTATCATGCTATAGAATTAAATAAATTAACTAATTTAGAGACATTTCAAACCAATTTACCGCTACTGTGAGGAAAAAATTCAAATTTCGAATGGTGTTTGAGGTTTTTTTCAAATACCAGCCATTTTACACTAATAAGCACAATATTAAGGAATTAATAAACAAAAAATTAAAGCCAAATGACTTTTAAGGGTCAACACATTGCAAAATTAATTTAAAAAGAAAACGACGTATGATAATTTTAATCATGAATTTATTCGAAAATATTTGAGTGTACAAAGACTTTTGTGGCGTATTATTTCTCTATCTCTTCGTTTTTTGACCCATTTCAAAAAGAAGATCCGTCAATATTTTGAAAAAACTACAGGGTTTTATTTATAACTAGTGATACCCGCACGTCTTTGCCCATAATAGAAAAATCAAAAGGTATTTTGGTTCGCCTGTATATTTACAAATAATGTATGGTGAATTTTCTTGCCAGTTGGCTTGTACCCATCTTACGGTTCCACGCTATGATAATTTCGTATCTCGCCCATTGGCTTGTGCCCATGCTACGGTTCCACGTTATGATCATTTCGTAATTTACTCGTCCATCTAATGAGAATTTTGATCTTCAAATTGGAATAGAAAAAGAACCACATCGAATTTTCGAAAAATCGCTTCGAGGTGCACACCCCCATGCTACATACTAACTTTGTGCCAAATTTCATGAAAATCGGCCGAACGGTCTAGGCGCTATGCGCGTCACAGACATCCTACAGACATCCTCCGGACAGAGAGACTTTCATCTTTATTATTAGTAAAGATGACATAGGAATGATGTGAAAAAATATTGGACTTCATATTCAAATTCATTTTCGCGTTATTTCGATTTTACTAAAAAAAATTTCAAAGCGTACGAACACCTTTCGGAGCCACCGTATTTTGCTCCGCCACTCACATCAATCCTTCCTCCTTCCAGAAGCGTACTCGCATGTCTCTGCTCCAATCGCTGTACGACGAAGCCCGCCTCAAGACTCAGAACTTCAGCGGAGTCTCTTGCGACGGGGGCGCAGTCAAAGTGAGCGAGATGAACGGAAACGGGGGCAGGTTCCTGGACTCCGTGAGAAAGGCGATAACGGGGAGGGCGAGGAGCCTCTCGGTGGAAGCGAATCTGGCCGCTTGTGCCGCCAACAAGCGCTCCTCTTCCGGCATCGTCAACGGTGGCATCGCCCCTGTAGAACCCGATGTGGTGAGCATGAACTCTTCGTTCTACGTAAGGCGAAATTCCGCAGTTTTGGTACTGTAGCCTGGGGGTGGTTCAAAAAAACTTTTCTTCAGCTAGAGTCCAAGACACCCTCTATTTTTTTTCTGGTCTTACTAATAGTATTATGCTTTAAAAGTTTTAGCTTCTTGTACAAATTTTAAAAGGGTGCTCAATGACCCCTTCATTTAACATTAGCCGTAGCATAGAAAATACCACAAATTCAGAAACATTTAATTTCCCCAGCTGTTTATTTGTAAATCATTATTTCATTGCAATGTACAGTGAAGAGCACCATTTATACATTTCTCTTTTATACGTTTTTATCAATTATACGTTTTTTAATTTGGACCCTACAGAGTTTAATACACATTAACGCATACCTTTTATACGTTTTTTCATTTGTACGCTTTTTTCGCACATTCCCTATAGAAAGGTATAAACGGTGCTTCACTGTATATGCATATTACTCATGTGTAATATAATATGTAGCACTGTTTTTTTCAGTTCAATGAATTTTTTTTAACCCCCTCCCCATACGTATGAAGTTTGGGGGAGGAGATTAAGCACCCTCTTTCAGTTGCAATAGGAAGCTAAAATTCTACCAGTTATATTATTATCCACAAGTCTCAAAATATTGAGGGGTGTCCTGTTATCTAGAAGAAACTTTTTTTTTCATGTATTTTTGAACCACCCTACTGTAGCCCATAGTTATCGCTCTTTGTTGAGAGACGGCAGAAAAACACTGTAACATAGCCGAGGTTGTTAAAAATAAGTGTAACTCGAGAATTAATCATTTGGGGATGGTTGAAACCTCGCTTAGCTTAACTGATGTTGGATTACTGAAAGATCTGTGATTATCTAGATAATTGTTTTTCCAGATTTCTTTTGGTCCCAGTTAGTCTCGGGTGTTTGTGATCAAAATTCATTTTCGAAAATTTTGGGTTGTCATTGCCCAAATTTCTGATCTGACAACATTCTTAAACTGAAAAATTATATTTAAAAAAAAAAAAAAAAAAAAAACTTTAAAATGTTTTTTTTCAATGATTTTTGCATGCATATTTGAAGAGTTTTTATGGGGGAGGAGGGGGGGGGGACAAGCTTCCGAAAATTTTACTTGAGTCCAATTGCACCCCTGGTTAATCTATATGAACAAGGTTGCACTGTAGAAAATTTAGGTTTTCGTGACAGAATAGTGTTTTGTTCAGTAAATTACCGCCCATTAGCCAGGACTTCAGTTTCGTACTTATTAGCACTCATCAGCCCGGCATAGGAGTGATTGAGGTGGAGATGGAAAACCTCTTAAGGAAGCCAAGAGAGCTGTTCTTTAGCTTTAGATTTTTCAGGGAACAGAAGAAAAGCACAATGTATCTAACCTCAATAGGTAAAAGCTGTTTTTTTTTTTTTTTTTCAATGCGCTACAAATTGAGAAAAGGGGGTAAAGATGCTTTTATTTGGTATTAGGCAACATGTAAGCTTTTCAACATGTTAGAATAATTGACTAAAAACTTGTCACTCATTGTTGTTTAAATCTAGTGCTTCCTACACCATATTATAACTTGCTGGCAATCATATGTAAGAGAATATAATTTGCGTATTAATTCAACCTATGCCAATATTGTCAAAAACAACACTATGCATAACCTTGCCTTTAGACTGAAGTCTCGTTGTCTAATATCAAGCAAACATGCAAGCAAAATGATAAACAAGATTCTTATAGAACACAGCAATCAGACAAGAAATGTTTAAATATGCAATACAATTCCTTTAATGTATGTCAATTGGATATGCTATTTTTTATATTTTAGTCTTTTAAAATAATTATTGAATTAAAATTATAAAATACAGAGCATTTCCAAAAGAATTGCCCAATATGGTGATACTCAAATTTTCCCCTTTTCTGATGATTCATAATTCATTCAAATTGGTTCAAAAACTTAATAGTTATTATTTTTTGTCATACTAGGGGCTCTGCCCCCTGCTTGCTACCGCTCACCAACCCCCGAAGATTGCTTCGCAATCTTATTCGATTCCCAAAGATTTAAATCACTAATTAGAAAGAAACTGTCAGGAGGAAAAACTAATTAAAGTTCTTGGTGGACCTCACAAATGTGTCTTGGTTGAGTCAAATTAAAAAGCGTACTTAAGTAAGTCATTAACATTTAGTAGTACTAAAATACAACATGTTAACAAGAAAAAAGGCTTCTTAAAAATATATTATTCTTGTAGAATCCTATCCAGCAATAATAAATATATTGCAGCGAACATGAACAATAAATAGGATAGTTATACCACAGGTGCTCCTAAAAAAGTTCATCTTGATAATGGAAAAACTGTCCAGCAATATCAAATCATCTTCCGCCAGTTGATTCCAAACGAAGTCTTGAAACATCCATAAGGCCGGCCGGCCCTATTCATTTGGCATGTAGATCAAGTGGAACGCTATTCCATCATCAATTGGACGGTAGATCCAAGGGCTGGTAGCCCACTACAACAACTTATGCCGGAGGAGACATCCTGGTTATGGTTGCAGGGGAGAGAGAGATCGATGGACGGATGTCCACCGCTTAAATACAGCTTCGATGACGTTCTACACAATTTACATATTCTTGGTTGCAAGTTCGATGAAATTCACTAAGAAAAATCAAATAAATATTCTTGGCAACACTTAATTTCGTTGAAACAGTTACGTTGACGTACAAGATTTTTTTCACTGTGATTTTAACTGAACCGTCAATCAAGCACCGTGCGGTTTGTTTACATTTCTTACTACGCATGCAGGAAAGAACGAAAGTTTTGAGACTGTATTTAATTAGTGCGGCCTCAAGATATGGAGAGTCCCCTCACATAAAAATAGGTAAGTATTATTAATATCATTTCCCCAGTACCGGAAAGTCAAGAAAACAAATAAAAAATATCAAATATTTTGACAGAAACAGATTGAAAACGCGTATATGAGCTTCCTTTGGAACAAAAAGCACCCCAAAACGCATTATGAGCTCCCTTTGGAACAAAAAACACCCCTTCCCCAGGTTTCAAAATAAGTTGTACGAACTTGCAGCGGCGTAAGGGCTAAGGGGCTCCTGAGCATGCTTGAATTCAGTTGAGCCTAAGATTTTCCGATAAAATGGAAACCCTTGAAGTTTTTGAATTAGAAATACGGAAACATGCAAATCGAAAAGACATAACTATGGCAACACCAACATCAATAATTTTAATGGGGATAAGATTATTCGAACTTGATTTTTAACTGCTTGTAACTTTTTTCCTTTGCAGATAAAGCCAAGTTTTTCGACCCTAGGTTGAGTTAGATCTAGAGTAAAAAAAGCCGCTCTTTCCAGTGTGTCAAAAAGAAAACTATAGGACAATTCCTTCGCTTTTTACTGATAGATTTAATAAAGAAAGTAGTGCCTAAATTTTAGCTAAGCTTAAAAAAGTTCAAGCTGAAAACGCAAATAACTCCCGCCATGTTGAAGTTAGAACATTGAAACAAATTGTGTAGAGCGAGGGAAATTCTACCGTTTCCAACGATATATAATAATATGTGCAAGTAATTTGTGCCCCCTTTAAAAGGCAATAATAGCCAATTTATGCCAAATTTGAGCTTAAAAAATTGATTACAAAGAAACTAATTCGAATTTTAAAAAATAAAACCCCAGGTGCACACCAGAGGGGCTCAAAGTTATTTTGTACAAAATTTCAAGGCTGTAGGTGTTATGGGGTCTCCTGGGCACAGGTCCCCCACAGATCTCCTTCCAGAATTTCTTTGAAACCTTACTTGTATTTACTATTAAGAGGAAATCTTATTTTATGTATAACCTTTGTATATTCAGAATATTTATGTTTGTGGATAGCAAAAGTGCCCACACAAGCAAAAGTGCTACTAAACTCAATGGTGTCTTTAGAGGTGCTCTATGCAACCATATAGCTGTCTATGAATAAATAACCAAGACTGACTTACGCAGAAAAAAATATGCTGCAGTGCACTGGAATAAATCAAATGTTATTTCAGTTCTCCCAGAAAGCAACTTACAGAGAGAAAAAAATCATATTAATAGAGGAAATCCAATGATTTTTATATATTTTGTATTGTATGTAAATGCAAGAATATAAATAGTTTGTTTATGGATTTGTTATTTATTGTATTTTTACTTTTTTCAGGTATCCAAAGTTCCTAAAGAAACATTGCTCAAAATATCTTCTCCAAATAGTATTAGGAGGTATTTGTTTTTAATGAATACATTTTTAAAAATCAGAAAGCAGAAATTGAAAATTCGAACTTATTGCAAAATTTTATTGTTATTTGAATCATTATGTTGATAAATCATATCTCCTAGACGTTTATTCAGGGTCATTAAAATTGGAATCTTGTTAATGCAAAAACATAATGCAAGTCTTTAGAGATTAAACTGCTCTTTTGAAAAATTCGATTATAGCTGAAATAAATTGTATAAGTTTTGTTTCACAGTATTTACTGAATTTGTGATATGCATTTTGGAGCATAAAGCAACAGTTAGTGCTACAATATTTGGGGTATTCGAGAAATGTTGTGGTGGATGTTATAAAATAATTAAATTCCAACTTAACAAGAGTTTAAAAATTTATATTTTTCTGAGCTTAGAATATTAGAGTAGCTTAACAGAAGCTCCTACTTAACTAATATATCAATCTAATTTTTTTCTTCCATGGGCATCTCACAAATTCAAGAACAATAATCTTTAGAAAAAAAAAATATTGTTTCTCAAAATTCAATAGAGCCTTTCTTCAAATTATAGAGTCATTATTGTTATTGAATATTTGGAGTCTCAAAATTAAATGTTACATTAATATTAATAATAATTTTAAAAGAGAAGCATTTTGGGTACCTTACCTAAAGTGTTTCAAAAGTGTTGCGGGTACAGCACCAATATTAAGTTGCATGCATGCATGAGTATCTTGTGTGGCAGCTAGTGATGGGTTCATAATTTAATTTGTTCATGCAATCAATGAAAAGTCAGCACAGCAAGAGATTTTTGTATCATGAAAATAGTTTAGTTTTAACAAGAATTCGTGCATGATTTGTTAACAGACATCCTTAACGGTTACTCTGTGGAAAATTATAAATATGGGGAGGATCGGAGCAACAGCTTTTTTGCCCTTGAAGGCACCACATTCTGTCTCTGTATGTCAATTTGCGAATTTAACCTTTTTTTCCCCTTTAGTCCAGATTCATATACAGTAGAACCTTGTTTATCCGGATCAAATTTGTAGAGTTTAAGAAAATTATGTTTATTTAAATCGTAATTCTAAATTACAAATATTCTCTCTTTATTTTGATTAAATGTACAACCTGCATAGGTTGTGCAATTAGTCATCTAATAAACAACATGGTGTATTTGGAGTGTCACTCCGACATCACAGCTGCTGAACTATAAAGAAGACGATAAAGTGTTGGTGAGTAGTTATCCTATGTAATTTGGTTACAAAGGATCTGTTTTTGCTGTAATAAAAAAAGAGTCTGCTTATTTACGAATCTGTTTTATTTAATGCCTATATTACCCAGACTTTCTGGATTGCTTTTAGTAACAGTTAGTGCGGACAAACAAGGCTGTACTGTATTCTGCCGTGTGCAGGTAAAGGGCAGTAACTGCAAATTTTTCATTTTTAATTTTTTTGCATTTTTGTCATCTATTGCACGTTATCTTCAGTGTGCAAGCTCACTTATTTGGTTTCCGCTGGAAAAAAGGCTCAAAAATGACGCCTAATTCCCACATTTTCCTATTGTTTGTATTGAATCCAAAACGCGTTTCTTCAAATATCTCGAAAACTCATTTCTGCAGATACTGCCCTTTACCTGCACACGGCAGTATTATTATTATTTTTTTTTTACTTTGCTCAATTGTTTTTTTCTTTCCACAGTTTATTTTTTTTAAATGAATTTTATTACGCCTTTCTTGTGAACGTATCAATAGTTTAAATTCCTAACTTAGAAAAAGCCTAATATTAGAAACGCTATATGCAATGCAGATTATTAAGAGAGTTTGTAGACTATTTCTTAGTTGGAGGATAAAAAAATCTAAAGCTTTAGAAGAAAAAAACCCCTGCAACTTTAGATTTGTATTCCACCATGAAACAATGAAAATATTTTATTTTAAAAGCAAAATTAGTGTACTAATTTTTGTTTGTTATTAAGAAAATTGTCCTAGTAGTTATAATAAACAAAGCTTTTTTTTGGTGTTTATGTCATCAATTTATATGTTTATTGAATTGTTAATTTATGACCTTGGTTATATCACACCTTTTTGCTTTGGAAGTTCTTAGGCAGGGGTGTGCACTGGGGGGGAGGGAGAGAGAAGGGACACCTATTGTCCCATGCCCGAGCCCCTTGGGGGCCCGAAATTTTTTAAATGAGGAAAGAAATTTATGTAGGGTAAACAATATGGAGAGGCGCGTAAATGTCATTTGTTACAAAACCCAAAATTTCTGTGCACACCCCTGTTCTTAAGTTACAAAATGGACCAACTAATTTGTAGATAACCTGTGTTTATTTATTTTATGCATTCTGCATGACCCCCTTTTATGTCATTTTCTCTCACATTCCAAATGGAAAGATATCCTTTTCCATTTCAGTAGGGAGTTCCACAACAGGAGTCTGGACTCCCTGAACTCTGGTGGCAACACGCCCCCCTGGGTGAGAGCTCACAGCAGCGCAAGCAGTACCCCCATCTCGAGTCCGGACACCCCACCCCCCATCAAGCTGCTGGAGTCGGACTCCTTCAGCCTCAACAGTCTGGAGATGGAGCAAATCTCCGATTCCAAAGAACAGAATCCAGCTGCAGCCTGCTCAAACTGCTCACAGACAGAAGGTAAGTTTTCATTGCTTTTGACGGATATCCTTAAACTAGAAAATCGCCCGTCATGGTATGACGGGTGAAAAGTGTTTCTACATTTGAACGAAGCCATTGCCTGTTTGATGATACTTTGATAGTTGAAATTTCAACCCTAACTCCAGTGGATGAACCTGAACCTCAAGTAGATAGCATTCATTGTTCACTTTTTCATTTCTTCATTCTTCTAAAATAAGTCTTACCAGTAAAACAGTTAAGCTACTGGATCCAGTTCAGCCTTGTCACAATAAAGCCTTTCCCTACATGCCAAACATTATAAAAAAAATATTATCAAATTATCATGTCGAAGTGCAACTTTTGTTTTTGGTGACGTCAGTGTTACTTAATTATTCACTAAAATATATACAAGGATTGCTATGTCAGGGATTGATCTGATTTTTTTTTTATTTTAATTCCTCACGTTTAAGGAAAAGGAGGGAAGAAACATTGATTTTGTCGATTTTTTTTTTATTTTGGTGAATTTGTTTGTTGAAGAAAGGTTGTGATATTAAGAGACTAGAAAGTCGCCCGTCAAGATATGACGGGTGAAAGTTGTGTCTACATTTGAACAAATCAATTGCCTAATTGGTGATATTTTGATAGTTGAAATGCTAACCCTCACTACAGTGGATGAACCCTAAACTGCAGTAGGTAGCGTTCATTGTTGACCATTTTTTCGTTTCTTCATTCCCCTGAAATGACAGTCTTACCAGTAAAACAGTGAAGTTGCCGGATCGAGCTCAGCCTCGGCACTATGAATCCTTTCCCTGCATGTCAAAGATTACCGAAACATATTATCAAATGATCATGCCATGGCGTGAGTTTCATTGTTGAAACTCGCGTGTTACTTGATCATTGGCTATTATATATATGAGGATTTTTGGTTCTGCAGTTATGTCTAAAGCCCAAAATAGTCTTGGATTCTTCCTGTTTGATTCTTCGAATAAAACCCAAAAATTGCTCCTCGCCTATGATTAACTGTTTCCTATGAAAGGGATGAAATTGAACTCAAATAAGGAGTCTTTTGTTAATGTTCTAAACCAGAGGTCGCCGATCTTAACTAACCTAACAAGATTGGAATATAGAATAATCAGTAATTTTGTTTGTCATTTTTGGAATTTGTGGTGTCATTTTTCAGTGTAAACAATGCATGTGTTAATTTTTACGGGTGCACGTGAGAATATTAGGATAACAACAAAAACCTTTCATTTTACTATGCAATATATACCTTTCATGTGTTTCAATATTTTTTCTTTGTTTCATAGCTCTTGCAAAGCAACTGGATGTCTTGAAGCAAGAAGTTAGTAAGCTGAAAAGTGACAAGTTAGAACTGATAAAGCACAATTTGGTAAATTTTTTTCCCTTTAATAAGTGCTGCTGACTCAGAAATGTTATTAATTTAGTATGTAAGAGTTTTAAAATGTTTCTTTATTCAAAAATTTGCAAATTCCCTAATGCCCTACTAGAGTGATCAAATTACAGAAATTCAAGTAATTTTTTTTTCAACCAACTTTTTATTTAGAAGTAACTTCTATTTTAGTTTTTTAGTACTTTTAGAGATGAAAAATAATTTTTAAGAAATTTATTATTTAAACAATGTATCAGGAACTATAGAAGATCATTTTTATTGAAGACCTTGTTAAAGAACATTACATTTTTGTTGATTTCTTCAATAGTTCGTTTTCTTGTCCAGCATAGTTGATAGAGCTGTGCAAAAAATTTTAGGTGAGGGGGGGGGGATCTTGTTGACAATAACTTTTGTGTTTGTTAGGTTTTTTTTTTCTCTCTCAATGTTTGTACCACTTGAAGGAAATAAATTACTAATTTTATTTCTCTCTTCAAAATATATTGCATCTGTAAAGAATTTCTTTGTATTTTTTGGAAAAATAAAGATGAATAAAAAAAAATGGAAATAACAAAAACTTAATGCACAATAAATAAAGCAAGTTCAACCATGCAATAAATTAAGGAGAAAATTGGGTATTCAATTACTTTTTGCATTACTGCTTTTGTTTTCTTTTTAAATCTTGGAAAGTTTTTTAACCTGTAAAATCATCTTGGCACTTTTCTGAGCATTCTGAGACTTTTTTTTCCTTCTCAGATCAGAACTTACAGGAAAATTGGGGGACAACTGTCAGGAAATTTTATTTTGATCAATTCAGTCATGAGAAATCCTTAATTTTGACATAAATCGTGAAAATAGACCTGGTGAAACATGTTTTGCCTCATAAAGTGTTGCAGCATGTCATATTCTCTACCCACTGCTTCAAAACCAGATTGGATATCTGTATTTGCATATGCAGTGAGTACTCACCTAAAAAATTACCCTTTTTTATGCTTATGTTTCAAAGGAAATCATGGTTTTTAGATTGCTTCAAAAAGCTCTAAATTCAATCATAAATTCAAGAGTTTAAAGCATTATTTTTTCTTTCTAAAACTGAGATAAGTCAGGGAATTTCATTTCCCAAAGTGCGTGGCAATCTTGATATAAGTCTCCAGTTGCCCTTTCTTTGAGCTAATTGGATTGGGCTACAGCATTTCATAAAATTCTTTCATGGGTGCCCATTTGCAAAAATTTAGGGGAAAGGGGGGCTCTGATATTTTCCAAATTGTTTAGCAGAATATTTCTCTGTGGAAACCGATTTCAGTGCAGATTAAAGTTATTTAAGTTTGACAAATTAAATAACTTATTCATTAATCCGTTCAGGACGAACAACGTGTCTTTGCGTCAGCGCTAGGTGGTTCTTCAGAGACGAAAAATGCATCCGTGCGTTACGGTAAGTGGTATGCAGCCAACCTAACGACGCTATTTTGCGTTTTGGATTTGGAACGAAATGTTACTTATCCATGTTCCGTTCAAATGATTGCTCTCCTGCATTAGTATTTCTCTGTCTGGCGTCAGAATGGGGTCTGTCAAGTGTCTGTGATTTATTGGATTTCGTGAAAGAAAATATAAACATGTGCTCGCAAGTGAGAAGGGAAACGTATACTCATTTTGAAGTGGCTCTTTCTAGTTTCGGTTCCATTTATAATGGGATTGGAGGGGAGATATTCTAGCAAGAGGTTTTACTTTTATGTTCATTTTGTAGCCATGGTGAACTCGTTATCTTTCCGTGGAAGAAATATCTTAACTTATGATTGATCCATCTATGGATCTTATGGGTCACATTGAAACATTGGCGTCGTCAGCTGAAATTTATTGGGGGGGACCATTCTGATACTGTCATTTTCAAGCTGTATCAAGAAAAATGCATATATATATATACATATATATATACATATATATATATATATATATATATATATATATATATATATATATATATATATGTATATATATATATATATATACATAGTATATGAGATAAAAACTTGACATCAAATAGAAAGGGGTTTACATTTAAGACAAAATTCTTAAACAGGTACATCTTGATTTACATATTTACACAATAAGAAAAAAAAATTAAATTCCACCAAATACATTTTTTCTAGACTGCACATAGGATACGAATATCAGTGCTATTTTTTTGTGATGAATTTCATCCAAGATATTTTTGTGAACGTAACATAAAGCAAAATGATTAACCACTTTTGTGTCATAGTCAACCTTAGATACATTTTGAGCTTTCTCAGCGCACTAAAGCTTCTTTCAGCTTCACACGACGAAGCGGGGCACACCAAAGCAGCCGCACCGAATTTTCAACATTTTGAAACAGACCCCTAACTTTAACGGCTGACGACAAAGCTTTCTTTGCTTCATCTAAGCAGTTAACTTTAAGGTTTTTATGGAATAGTTGAAGCTCAGTTTTTAAAGCAACCATTCTATTAAAATTTATAAAAGAAGGAACATTTCCAAAAAAAAAAAGTTGAACACATTAGCTTCAATAGAACTCATAATGTTAAAATAATTCTAGTAAACGCATACCTGATTAGCAGGCATTCAGGGGCTACATGATAGAGGTCACTATAACCTCCCATAAACTTTTCTTTCCCAGAAAATTTTGTCTGACAAGTCCAAATTTCGAGTAGTTTTTTGTGAAATATTGCATTAAAAAGATACTCTCATTAAATGTACAGTGACTCCCAAAAGTGTTCGTACACCTTGAAATTTTGTAGTAAAACTAAAATAACGCAAAACTAAATTCGAATATGAAATCCAAATTTTTTTTTTTTTTCACATCACAACTGATTTTTTTTTTTTTTTTTTTTAATTTGTCAAAAAACGAAGAGATAGAGAAACACTATGCCACAAAAGTCACCGTACGCTGAAATATTTTGGAATTAATTCATGATTAAAATTGTCACAGGTCATTTTTAAAAATTATTTTTGCATTGTGTTGACACTATAAAGTCATTTGGCTTGAATTTTTTGTGCATTTATTCCCTAATATTCTGCTTATTATTTTTAAATGGCTAGTATTCGTGAAAAAGCAACAAAGAGCATTCAAAATTTGATTTTTACCCCTCACAGTAGTGGTAAATTGGTTTGAAATGTCTCTAAATTAGTTAATGTATACCATTCTATAGTAAAGTGCTTAATAAAATACTTTTGGGAACGGAATCAGATCAAAAGCAAGGTTAGAAAAAGTCAACCGGCAAAGCTAACAAAGCGTGATCGGAGATTTACTGTTAAAAAAATTATGAAAAATACACATTTGAGTGCTGTAAAAGTTACTGCAGAATTAACGAAAAATTTCGCGCTTAATTTTCTCCTAAAACTGTTCGCCAAGTTCTCTGATTAGCTGGAACAAATGGGACCTTTTCCCGCAGAAATTTTCTCGTTCTTGCGAAAAACAGAAAGCTTACGCTTTTCGTCGCAAAATCAATGATAAATAAGCTCAAAATGTTTTGGAATAACGTCTTACTTACAGATGAAAATGAATTCAACATTTTAGCTTAAATTGTTGTAATTGTAAATAGAAGAGAAAATGTATAATTTAAAAAACAATTTTTAACTATTAGCCCAAAATTTGGCTATCGGGAACAACTTTGTATTTTATCAAGATAAAGATGAGAAGCACACTGTTTTCAACGTTTGCGTCTGGTGCCTCAAAAATTGTCCTTAATCTTAGAAATATCTCCTCAATCCCCAGATTTAAACTTAATCTAGAAAAATTAGAGATATCTGGTGGCTAGATTACGAAAATACGGCATTGAAACGAAAAGCAAACTAGAAACAGTAAAACTCGAAGTGCGGTTGAGCACTTACTCAGAAATTGCACAAAAAAAAAAAAAAGAAAGAAAGAAGAACAATGAAATCTATTTCCAGACGTTTAAAAGGTGTTGTTGGTATACTGCACGAACTTAGTAAAAAGTTAGATTATTTTTCTAATATATAGATATTTTTTCAAAGTGTACGAAAACTTTTGAGATAAAGTTCCTGGCACTTTTTGATTATTGATTTCTTAAAAATCAAGTTTTATTATGTTATTAAAAATTTTCATGCAGTTTTGTTGAAAATAGATCATAGATCTTATAATTAAATACCTATTCCAAAATATTAATTTTAACCAATGGATTGGGGCCTATTTCATTGAAAATCGTAAGTGTACGAACACTTTTGGGAGCCACTGTTTAGGAATTTCATTCGGAAAATTGAAAAGTAACCCCATCTGAATGGTATAAAATCGGGGCGCCCCTGCAGGCATTACACTTAACAGAATGGTCCTTACCAATCATTGTCTTTTGCCTTTTTGAAGACAGTTCCGTGGGATGTTGATAGTGGCACCTGGATGTTGATGGTGATTCAGTAGATAAAAATTGCTCAGGTTCATTTGATGTAGAAGGTTTTGCTACATTTTCCCGTTTAAAGCCACCTCTCCATAGTTGTAATCGAATGTGTAAAAAAAGTATAATAACCAAAATAGGAGCGCTCTTCGGGTCACCTACTCTCAAGAAATCAAAAGATCACATGAAATTATCTTAATTTTTGTCGCAACTTTTCCAACAGGGGAAGCTTATTTTATTTCTGTCTTTTTTTCTGGTCATCTTCAGCTTCTTTTTTCGTAAGTCAATTGGAAGTGACATCACAGTATCCGTCGTTCTGCTAGCTTACGATTTGCTTTTGAAATTACTCTTTAATTTTTAGTCTCCTCCCCTTTTTTTCTTGTAACGTAACGCTTTTTCGGTCAAACAGGGGTCGAAGTGGTCCTATATATCCTATATTTCCTATATTTTCAAAAAAAGCATGAAAATCGTCCTATATTTCCTATATTTTTGGAAAATGTCCTATATTTCCTATATTCCTGTTTTTTATCCAATTTATTTCTTTAAAACAACAGTAAATAAACTATCTGACTTCGGATTTTTCGTCGAAAGTACGTGTGCAAACGAATTTCAAATTAAAAAAACGCAACTCACTAAATCCTGCAACAGGCATCTTCTCTCATTGGCTACAGCAATATGACGTCACTGTAGTGGGTGGAGTTTCGAGAACGAATTCTGAAGTTGGTTTTAGAATTTTGCGTTTGGCAACAGCAGTTTGCTTTGTTTTCCAGCGTGATTTTCGGTTTTTGTTTTCGCAGGTATATTTGTTTTTAGTTCATTTTCTGATCGGAATGTTCTAATAGTCTTTTTGCAATCTTTTCTTTTTGTGGAATTTTATGGAACAAAATATCTGTATATTTGTGCTACAAAGCATTGGTTATTTCCTGTTAGTTCTCAACACAAAGACGGTTTTTATTTATTTATATAAGCTATGTTTGTGACACTTCTATCCCTGAAAAAATTGTGAGTTGCTGTGTTAATTATCAATAAATTTCACTTTGTTTTTGTCTACAAAGCACACTTTTTTCAAAAATTATTCTTTCAACTACAGGAAAATCATTTCAGGTGTAAGTTATAATTTTGTTTGAGGTTTTTTTTTTAAAACAAAATCATTGATAAGAATAAATAAATAATATATATGTATTATATCTTTTTTCATAGCGAAACTATTCATATAATGTGTCCTATATTTGTCCTATATTTTTTGTGAAAAATGTCCTATATGTGACAAGTCGATCACTTCTACCCCTGGTCAAATTTGAGATGCCGCAAACACATTTAAGAAACCTCGCTTTGGTAAGGTACTTTGAAGCCACGTGTTGAATAGTTTTAAACACTTGAAGCGTCTCCTTTCTTTTTCTACCCTAAATTTAACCTTTGACCAGCAAAGTGGTTTTCTAAATTTGTTAGCATCCTTTGGCCAGGGTGTTCTTGCCAGCTGCAAAAAACCGCCAAAGAGGTCCGGTGTCTCATTTTGTTTGGGTAACATTGGGGTCGATATAAATTGAATCGAATTGGAGAAGCAAACACTGCAAAACTTGAAACAGAACCTTGCCAGCGCCGAGAAACGAGATAAGAAAGAAAGGAGCCGAAACTCATATCCCCGTCTTCTGCTGACTTATTAGCGCTTTAAGCAGGAGAGCCGAAAAAAGGGGGGAGGGGAATTGTCCATCTGATTTCAGTATCACAAATTTGTCCAGTTGTTACCCCCTAAATAGCAACTAATACGCTGGAATCACTTCCAAGCTGGGAACGCCGGGGACTTGTGTTTTCAATACGGGACCGGACATATGATACTTTTTGTGAGTTAAGGCATGGCTTCCTGCCATGTCCCCCCTGTTAACAATTTATTACCCCGCTAACACATCTCTACTCTGTGACTAGTTGACATTGCACTCGGAAGAAAGTGTTGCCTTTCTTGCATCCTCTACTGAAGCTATGCGCAGAGAGCAGAGCAATGGTTTGTCATTGGTTCACTTTCCATTCACTATACACATCGCCTATTTTGTTATTATTTAGTTCTTTTTCGTGTTTTTTCCTTCTTTTTTTCGATGTTCATTTCGTTTTGTTTGATATGAATTAAACATGATAAATTATGTATTATGCAACTGTTTAAAGTCTTTTTTTTTTTTTGTCAAAACAGTAATAATTTCCCCCAAAATAATGAATTTCATCTTGACAATTATCGAGAGGGTCCGATTTTCAAATATTGAGGGGATCCGGTTCTCAAATATTGGGGGGGGTCCGGACCCCTTGAACCCCCCATTGAAACAACTATAAATTATTTTGTTGGAGTTCTTCATACAGTAGTTACTTTCGAAAATCATACACTGAAAAAAAAAGAAGGCAAAGAACTTAGACGGCGATGTGTCATTTAGTAAAAGCAGAATAAAAGACGTAATACTACTTATGAGTGTAAAATGCTCAATGCGCATTTATCTGTGCTTTGAAATTTTTCATGCAGCTTTAAAATATGAATTGTTACAATATTCTTCAAGTATTTCATAATATTAAGCGCAAATATTTTTCCTGTTTTGTAGAAAATATATTGTTTAATTTTGGTACTTTTAGTTATTGTAAAAAACAATATATTTTACATTTTTATTGTTAAATATCAATTATTTTTATCCAATTTTTTGCTATGATTAAAATTTTGATATATATTATCATATATTAAAAAATGGTTTTATTTCCGCTTAAAGTATACATTTTATCCATTATTATGTATGCGTACTTTCCGAAATTGCGTATTAGGCTTAGCGGGAGAAATTGCCCCGGCCTGTGTGCATAGTCCTCGTGTAGCAGCTGCCGTCCCGAACGGGTTAATGGCTGGAGAAGAAATGTTTTAAAATTTTTGCAAAGAAAAGAGTACTAAAAGCAAGGAAGTACCAATTTCTGGGGGGGACGGCTTGAGCCCCTACTTGCCCCCCCTATGTGTGCTCATGAATTCTTGTGTGTTTTTGTGAGCATTAAGTGTAGTGAAATTAGACTGACTACACCGCTAGTGGAAGTGAACCTGCAAAACATGTCCACAGCCTGAAGTTGAAGGAAATAAAAAACACGTGGAGCATTTTTCCTCAAGAAAAATCTGTATTTATTATCTTTAGAGACTGCTTAAGTTGTAGAACAACATCTTCATTAATATTTAAAAAAACATTTTGAAAAATAAATATATCAGCCGCTATGATACAACGAAACAAAGTTCAATTTACAAACATGCTGGTTCCGTGGAATATAAAGCATTTCCGTAACACACAAAATAGGCCTAAAGGCATTTTAGAACTTTAAAATTGACATCACGTGGTATTATGACCTGCCAGGAGTAAAGAGCACTGGCAGACATGACAAATTACTATAAAGTACTACATGACAGCTATAAGAGGTGAGAGAGAGAGAGAGAGAGAGATAAAGATCGCTCAAAGTATTTAAAGTCTTCACATGGCTTTCAAATTAAGAATATGCAAAACACAAGATGTGTTGCCAATGCAAGAAAGTTAAAGATGTGTTGCCAATCAAAAAGTAACTCAATCTAAAAAAAACTCTCGCGGTTATAAGATACAATGAACTGGTGACTCGATTCACCCAAAAGTTCATTCATTTGACTGAGTTATCGTGACCAATCGCACGAATGATGTCACAACGTGATGCAATGTTTACATCGAAAAAGGATTGATTCTGCATGATGCAAAAACGTATTTTTAATGATTATTTTTTCTATTTTTCAAATTAAGTGATTCTTTCACTTTTTGTGAAAGTTTAAATTAAAAATCTAACAGTTTTTATGAAGATTGTATTAATATTTTCCCCCCATCTCCAGGCATGCCAGGGAGAGGTGAGAAAGCTGAAAGAAAAAGAAGTGAAACTGACCACAGATTTGTCGCTGGCGAAAAGGGACATGAATCGCTTGCACCTCCAACTTGCCGGAGCAGGGGTGGACAGCCCCATTTCTACCATCTGAAAGAACATGGAAGTGCATGCGTTTGAAATCAAAGTGTTTTGTGCGTTCGTTTAGTGATACGGAGATTCCCTTCGTTTATGTCCGCAGTTGGACTTTTTTCATTTTCACCGGTGAAGTATCAGAATGTCTGCCTTGTGGCCTCCTTCATGTCACTTGTGCGCAGTAAGGCCAGTTGTGAATAGTGCAGGGGGTTAATGATAATGTTCATAGATGTTCATAATGTTTTCAGTAATGTACTTATCTTTTTTTTTCCTTTGTCAAGATACTATGTCTTAATTAGCATGAAGATTTTTTTTTTTAATCTGTGGGTTTCAATATTAAATTTTGAAAAATTAGAAGTCCTGTAAGCCTCTATTGGATCACGTTATTTTATAAATATTTCTGTGATTTAAAGTGCTTATGAAAAAGAGTAGATGGTTATCCATTTTCTGTTGAAAGAATGTCGGTCTAGAAACTCTGTAGTTTGGTTTTTAAGTTTAATAATAATTTCTTTCCTTGTTTATCAATGTTTAAAATGTCATTTACGAGAAAAACATTATTTTAAAATTGGTTTTTAGAAGTTGAAAACCACATTCACTCAAAGCTTTTAAAAATAACTCTGAAGTTAATTTCTCAAAAATGATTTTTTTTTTTTTTTGGTCAATTTTCGGCGTTTTGAACATGTTTGTTCAAAATTTGTTTTTTTTTTTCTTGCACATGAATCAACTTTATCTAATTTATCTCTTTTAATGAACATAATTGTCATACAAAAGCTTTTTTTACTGTCTTGAGAACTTTCCAAATTTAAATTTGTAAATTGTTTTCTTTATTCAATTTTAAACAGAAAAAGCTTTAAAACTAACAAAGAAAGTATATTTTCCTGAAAGTCACCGAACTACCTATAAAAAAATCATGTTCCCCCCCCCCCCCTCATAATTTCTAGGTAACTCCATATAAATGCAATAAAATACAGCTTTTATAATGGTCTTTTGTTTTGACATTTCAAATAAATTTTAATTCTTTCAGAACAATTGTGGTTCTGAGAAATAATTTGCAAAAACAAATCAATTAAAAGGCTGCTGGAATTTAGTCTTAAACTGCATTAAAATTACCGAAAATTGGTCATTGATAAAAGGTATGAATCCTGATGTTATTTAATTTGGAAAGTTTACAAATTCAGTTTGTATAAGTTATGTAAAAGGAAGCATTACAGATTATCTTTTTAATTCTAATCCACATTATATATGTTACTTTATTTCAGATCGTAATTTGTAAAGCTCAACATTCACTGGGAAAGTCTTGCTGATATATTTACTCTGATTGTTAACATTCACTTGCAAACTTCAGCATTTACCAGATTCTAGTTTTTTACTGTAACATATACATATAAAATTACATTTAATTGAAAAAATTTAGTCTATAACAAAAAAAAATGGAATTAAATATTTGTGTCATTAAAAATTTTTGTAAGTATTAAGCAAAAATTAAGTGCTGCTTACAATTTTTGCTTTAAGAATCAGTTATAATAGCAATAGCTCAGTATTTTATACATGAACTCGTGGTACTCGCACGGCTTTACCCGTAATAGAAAAACTAAAAGGTCTTTTGTTTTGCCAGTATATTTACAAATAATGTATGGTGAATTTTCTCGCCAATTGGCTTGTACCCATGTTACGGTTGCACGTTATGATAATTTCGTAATTTACTCGTCCATCTTATGATTTTGTTCTAAAATTGGAATAGAAAAAGAACCACATCGAATTTTCGAAAAATCGCTTCGAGGTGCACACCCCCATGCTACAAACTAACTTTTTGCCAAATTTCATGAAATGTGTATATTCTGAAAATTTGTCAAATACTCATACCTCTCTTTGTCTGTAAAACATTGGTAACAAATTGCAGAAGTCTTAAGTGTGAACTGGGGTCCCCCCCCCCAAATTCTATGGCGAGAATCCCCCCCCCCCCCAAAAAAAATTCAACCCTCCTTTTTTCATTTTATTTTTTTAAATAGTTATTATTCAATATTTATTTTTAATTATTATTTTATTAATTTCTGTGCTACACCGATGACATACACGAAGGCAAACTATATAAATGAATGAAATAAAATGTTAACGGAATAAAATAAAATAAATAATTTAGATTTAGAATGAATCAATAAATAATTAAATTTAAATGAATAAACAAAGAAATTAAAAAATCCCCCTAAATCTTGATGGCGCAACTTGCGCCATTATCCCCCCCCCCCCCTCTTGCCTGTGGGCACCCCTGAGTGTTAACACTATTTTAACTCTCTTTTTCTTTGTGTCTTTTCTTCATCCATTCCCAGGGTTGGGTTTTTTTGACGGCAAAAAGTTATTTTTGCCGGGACAGTGGAAAAAACCATGGCAAAAATGGAAAAAACCGGCAAAAAAGGAAAAAACAGCAAAAACCTAATTGCAAATAAAGTAGCATTATATTGTGAATCAAGAAATAGTAACAATATAATATAAATAATGCACTTTAATATTTTAGATATGTCTCTCCATGTTACTTCTAATTTAAAAGGTGAAAAATAAATTAAAAACAAATGTTGGGATTGCAAAACTTAAGATTTTAAATGTTTGCTAAAACATTTTTTTCAGAATGAGCCAACTTTTCTTTCTTTTATTTTATAGTTGCATCTTGATTAAGTATACTTCATATAGATATTTAGTATTCTGTAAAAAATGCTATAATAAATAAGCTAATTACATTTTCATTTTAAGTTAATTATTTGTCTTAGATATTATAAACTGAAATTTTATGTTAATGTTTAAAAATTTAAAAGTAAAAATGCTCCATAACATTAAAAGTAAGTTAAACCTTAAATTTTTTTTAAACTATAAAAATAATTGAATTAAAATTTTATCAAAATCTTTTCATGCTTTTTATTTTTATATAAAAAGGAAAAAAAACTGTCCGTAAGTTGTTAACACAAAATCTATTTTTGCCACTTTGGCAAAAACCTATTTTTGCCAGGCGGTAATAACCGTGGTTTTTTCCGCTCGTGGCGAAAACTTGCCAACCCTGTCCATTCCTAAAGTAAAGTGAGAAATTATGAACATCTTGTATGATTTATTTGCAGATGTTACAAAGTCCAATGTAGAAATGTTGATAATAATGACTATGATGATAATCTATTGTTTCCAGGCAACAGTGAGCCTTTGCTATGAGTGGATAAAGCTTGTTGGTGAGCTATATGTCATAAATTTTTTTTGGACTTTGTAAAAGCAGTGCCCAAACTTACTATGTACGTTTGGGTACGTTGGGGGGGATAACGTTGAGATGAAAATGTGGTTGGTACTAAGAATAGCTTGTGGGCATCAAAACCGGTGTAGCTGGTCCGTTATTTACAAAGTATTAAAAGCAATTAATGTGTTGTTTGTTTTTGAATCATTATAGCAGAAATATTTTTGTGTGAAAGAGCTGGATATATTTCATTGACAAGTTCTCTCTTGAAATATCCCTCGAGTATTCATCTTTGTAAATAGTCATTTTTATTCAGCCTTGAATTTCAAGATTAGTTTTGACTCACAATGGCAGCTCAGAGTCAAACTTAGCGTGTTTGAAAGTCAGCATCAATCATTATCGACTCGCTGCTTATTATGTGTATAGATGTCTAAATGAAGATGTTTCAGATGTATAAAAATTTATTTTTAAGCAGTGAAGAGATATGTATGTTTTTTAGTAAGTTTTTTTAAAAAATATTAGAGATTGTTAATAATTGAATTATCATTGTTGTGAATTGAATATAGATTTTTCCGATATGTTATTGTTTTGAAATTCTAAGAGGTAAATTTCACTTTATTGGGTTGTTGCTTTGTTTTTAACTTCGAAAGTTTATAGATTTTATCGAATGTTTTTTAAGCGGGAGAAAAAATGGATTTGAAGTTTCAGACAGTATTTTTATAATAAAGTTAATCTTTGATAGTGTAAAAAAATAAATCATGTGGTTAAATGATTCTTGGGTTCCAGCCAGTTTACTACTACACACACGCGTACACATTGTGCTCATGGGTGTTGACTCGGTTAGTCGTCATGCCTCCATGAAAAACATAAAAAAAAATGTTCATCTTTTGATGTGGGTCTGGCTTTTTCTCCATAGGCTATTGGAATGACTATTAATATTGACTTTTTTTCAAATCATGAGGAATTTATTGTTGCACAGATGTGTGTTGTGTATACATTAGGGTGATTCAGAAATACATGCAAAAAAAGTTTTTCCTAGATAACAGGACACCGCTCAATATTTTTAGACTTGTGGATGTAATATACTGGACGAATTTTAGCTTCCTATTTCAAGTGAAAGAAGGTGCTCAACCCCCCCCCCCCCAAACTTTATATGCATGGGGAGGGGGGTTAAAAAATACATTAAACTCAAAAAACAATAATGCATATTTTAATATACACAAGCAATATGCAATAAAATGATTATTCACAAAAAAAAGAAAAGAAACAGCTGGGGAAATTAAATGTTTCTAAATTTGTGTTCATCCAGAAGCTCACACTTCTTTGCATTGAAAAAGGTGTTCCTTGTAACACCGAAACACGTGTGTGCAATATTTTGCAATTTTTGTGCTTTATATCGTTGGATTACAGATTTTTTGAATTTTCAGCACAAAGGTATATATTCGTTACTACGAGATCTGTTTCAAAAGCAAAAAATTATAAGGTTGCACTTTGCACAACCTAAATAATGTGAAATGTATCTTGTATTCATGGATTATATTATGCTGTGGTTAGTCCCAACTCACCCTCTGTTGACAAGTCCAAAACTACGCTGTTCCCATTTTGAAATGGAAATTAATCGAACGCAATGAGGAAAAAACTATTTTTTTCTCACTTGTTCAAATACTCCTAATTGTACAAAGTCTGATTGTCCAAAAATCTGCCATGCTTCAGTCAACCAATATTTTTCCCAGCTTAAGGTAGAAAACTGTATATTTTAATATAATCATTTTACAGAGAATTGTAATGCTGATGTACTGTATATACGATTGAGAAAAAATTATTTAATTGTGTAAAACATTCAAATAAATTGTTGTTCGAAATTTTGGAGAGACTTTTCTTATATGAATTCTTCACCTAAAGGCAATGTAATTTATCTCATATGTATAATAATGATACAAAATACATCCACATTTTCAAATAGGTTAATTTACAAAACACTAGCCGCCTTGGCTGGTCTACCTCGAAAATAAAAGTTATGACAAATGACGTGTGTTTAACAATTGGAACTTAATAAAAGAAAATAATTAATGGAAAATTGCCTCAAGTTGGAATAATGGCGACAGTTCCTAAAAATCCCTGTTCAAGTTTGAATCTTAGTCAGAGTCGGCTCTAGTAGTTTTGCCGCCCTGGGCGAGATTGACAAGTGCCGCCCTCCCTCCATTTCTCTTTCCAAAGTAAGTTATTCAAATACAAATCGGTTATCTCGATATTAGCTACTAAAAATGCTTTATCTCAGAACAATAGTCTTTAAATACAAATACAAAAGTGACGACCAGCAACAGGCTCTGGGCCCAGCTAGGCTGGTCCTAGTCAATTTACAATCCAAAGTGAATATCAATGGCCCTCTTAAAACTATCTAATCCCTTGCTCATTACCACCTATTCCGGTAAGCTGTTCCGAGGTTCCACTACCCTGCTAAAATAATAATTTTTCCTAATATCCATGTTAGCCTGAGATTTAAATAGCTTGAGACAATGACCCCTTGTCCTGTTTTCAGTGCTAAACTTTAGCCCCGTAACATCTTTCCTTTTAATATATTTAAACAACTGAATCATGTCCACTCGGTTTCTTCTTTGCTCAAGACTCTACAGTTTTAGCATTCAAAGCCTGGAATCATAGTCTAAATGAGAAAGTCCATTTATTAGCCTTATAGCCCGCCTTTGAACCTTTTCCAATACATTAATATCTTTCTTAAGATAAGTAGACCAGCATACTCCAAATGAGGTCTTACCAAACTTCTATATAAGGGCAGAAGAACTTCTTTAGATTTGTTTGAAATAGAATTGATAGAAAATCCAAAGGATCCCATCAGAGTAAGGACAACCGCACCTGAAAGTTCCCATTAGTCTTCTCCTAACTCTAAATTAGAATAAAAACATTCCTACAAATTTCCTCTTATGAGAAGGTCTTCTTTCTAAAAATCCCTGTTAGAATTGGAGTTTGTTGAATAACGACGGGGTGCCCTCCTAGTGGGGGGGGGGGGGGGAATGGCGCAGACTGCGCCATTGAAATTTTTAGTGAGAGTTGTTTTAACGGGTATTTTTCTCATTTTGGGGGGGGTGAGGGGGAGGCATCCTGTAAATAATGCTCACAGTCCTACTCTAAAAATATTCAAATATTTTGAATAAAGGTAATAGTTTAATAAACCCCTTCCAGAATTAAAATATATATATATAAATAACATAATGGAAAAATAGCTTCAAAAAATTTCCCCTTTAAATAAGTTCTCAAAAAATCTCTATTGGAATAACGACGTCAGTTCCTCATTTGTTCAGCGACTCAGCCACGGGAGGAGTTTTGGGGTTAAAACCCCTCCTAGAACTTTAACACCTTATTTCTCTAATGCAAATAAAGGGGGGGGGGGGGGGGAGGGGGCAGGATTTAAATTTTTCCAAGCGGGACAGTTTTAAACAAAATATGTACCTTACTGCTTTCAATGATATAAAGGTAATATTTCATGATGAGCACCCCCTAGGGGGATGAGAGAGCTAAAATGATCTCAGTAAAGCATAACAAGGTACTATCAGGATCACTCAGCACTTCATAAATCATATTTAGGGAAGCCTGTCACACCGGATTTCTGAGGCTCCTTTCCAAGATTCAAGTAAAAGTAATAATAAATATACTCGGGCTTTTTCCCACTTTCTTCGTTTTAAAGACATAGTGATATCAATAGGATTTTAGTTACTTTTGAGCGAGTGTTATTAATAAATTACTACTAATCCATAGAATCTCTAATCCATAGAAAGCAACAATTTCCGTTATTGAAAACACCTCCCAGAAAAATTTTCTGGCTGTGCCACGGTATACAATAACGGCATATCCCTATTAGATTAAAAAGGGAAAATGAAAAGTCTCCATTTTTAATGCAATGAAATCCCTTTATAGTGAACTTCAAGGGACAAAAAAATCATTTCGTTGTAACAGAGTCGTCACTGTACTACTAAAATCTTTATCTTCTGCAGAATGGTTACAAAAATTGCGGGGAAATTATCAAAAAAGGGAAAAAATTAAATTTCCCAATTACAGAAAGCCTCAAAACAAAAGCAAGAATTTATTTGTTCACAGCCGAGAAAAAAAAACGGCAACAGATATTTCTTCTCAAAGATTTTTTCACGCAATTGAAACTGAGCAGACGATAAATGCTTATAATTTTTCGATTGGTGGCCTTGATGGTGTCAAATCCATAGAAGAAGACCTAAAATCAAGACGATCAGATAATTATTTCGGATTGAAAGAGCCATTTTAGCCCATTTTGGATCTTAAAACGGTAACTTTTGGCTTCTGAAAACCCTTTTTGCAACCCTTCTCGTGTGCAAAACTACCTCCCTGACAAATTTGTCCGAGATCCGACCGACGTAAACGGTGGAAAACTTTGATATTGATGATATGCGCCTTTGTTATTTTTACAACGCAATCATTAACATTGCGCGTTCATTGAGCTTATCGTGGGTTCTATTTGAGAAAAAAAATTGCTAAGTTACAAAGGAAAAGGAAACACTAATTAGTTAATATACATAGTCATGCATAATTCCTTTTCGACTTGAATGATTTTTAAGAAAAAAAAAAAAAAGTTACGTTCGATGAGCAACCGTTGCTCACCGGTCAAAATAATACGTCACCTCCAATGCTTTAGCATTATCTGACGTCACTATGCAAAGTTTCGCTTGCTATATCTGCGGTATCATCCTCCAGGAATATGATCACTTTTACTTAGTTTGACTTTCCTGAATGGCAACGCAAACAAAACTTGTCTGCCGCTGGAAAAAATTTTGTGTGGTATTGCTTTGACAGCTCAATGTGTGTTTTTGCATAGAGCTTAATTTGTGGTTTATTAGTGTTTGCAATACTTTAAGAATTGTTTACGTTATTCATGCATTGCTTTTCGTGCTTTGCTTTGCGTACATCATATTGGTGATTCTTTAAAATTGTTCGTTGCGTTGTGGGACGAAATATGATGTTTCTCTCATCTGAAATTTATTAGTGAATGCTGGACTTTTGGTGAGTTATAAAACGTTTTCTATGTGATTTTGTTTTGGAGGGAACTTAAGGCTGCAATAATAAATGGGGTCAAGCGTTTCTAATACTGGAAACCTTCTTTATGTGATATACAATGTAATAATATTTTGGTGTTTTTTCTGCTAAGTTTTTATGCATCCGTCTAAGCTAAAGGTTTTAGTTTATTAAGTTTACTTGTAGTTTTGCTGATGAAAAGCAATTTCTACTCTTGAGACATTTATCAAATTAAGCTAATTGCACGGATTGTTTTATTATATTTTCATATACTACGTTTGTTACTTCAATTTTGTCTCTCTAGAAACTGTTCATGAAGTTGTTTCTAAAAAAGAAGACACATTTTCACTTTGGAAATTCTCAGGCCTTAAATTTTCCTCCTATTTCATTTTATGCTTTGATGAAGGAAAATTTTCATAAAGTCACTAAAGACACTAATGAGAACACTAAACAGTAATGATGGGGTACAATCAAATCATAATATAATAATTTATTTTATGAATAATCAGGTTTGTTGTGAATTTCAAGTGATTTCATTTAAAAATTTTTTTAGTACTTTCATTCAAATTTCTGAATTTTGTTCATCATTACGAATGGTCATCTACTAAGGCTGGGGACCCTCCAGGGGGAGGGGTCATGGTGAAGACTGCGGCATTGAAAATTTTAGATTTTTTTTTTTTTTTTTAAATGCGTATTTTTCTCATTTGAGTGGAGGGCAGGGGAGAGAAGGGACACCTGTTGGCCTGGGCCCAAACCTGACGGGGGCCCAAGATTTTGTAAAATGTGAGATAAAATGTATGTAGGGACGTAAGGGTAAACAATATGGAGGGTGGGTCTTGTCTAACTACTTTGTCGTCAGTTGAGATTTTCATTCCCTGAACATGCTTTATTCTTAGTCTAGTTATTATCGATGCTATTGTATCATTACTATTTAGAGCTGAGATGGAATGTATAAAAGTTTTGTTATATATAAGTCTTCGTCTAGCAACTGCATTGGCGTCAATGAAAGTCGTAAGGGGGGGGGGGGCAGGCTCTGGGTTCCTTAATTTTCTCATTCAGGATCTCTTTGGTACGATGACTTCAAACCACGTGTCTGCCAGTTAGTTAATTTCATACATTGTTTAGTTATCGTTTACATTTTGTCATGTCAATATTTATGTAATTTCTTATTTTTATCAAATGTGTTTTCCTCTATAGCTTTTTTTCTTTGCGTTGAAAAAGAGGCTCCTTTTAACCATGAAATACGTTTCTGCTATTCTTATTGCTATTTTATCTTATGTATAATGTTTTTAACATATTGTACAAAGGTTCATTTTATTTAATTGTGGCGGTAAGAAGCAAAGGTATATGAGTGGACATTTTAAAGTTTCCAGTGAAGCTTGTTTGATGTTCAAGTCCTTGGAAGGATTTCATTGAATCTTTTTCCAAAATCATGCTGTATAGCAGCCATCACAAGAGCTACTGCCGCGGCCAACTACAAAATGAGAAAACCATCGATGCCACTTAGACAGCAGATTGGTAACATCATTAAGGATCTACTAATCACCAAAATGTTAGCTAGTTTGAGAATAGGGCTGGGAGATGCATCTCCAAAAACCTGTGGATTCTACATGGTTAAACCAGTTTAGAAGTATTCTCTAAACTGATGAATCGATACTGCTCCGATGTACTGACACCAGTCCAGGGTTGCTGTTGTTTTAATCTCTAATTTTTTCACATTAATGTTAATAGGAATTGTGTCAATTCAATATGGTTTAAAAATGAAAGTGCAAAGAGTTGGATCTTCATTTCTCCCAAAACAAGTAAGAATCGCACATGTATTCTTAGTTACAGGCAAAAGACATGTTGATGAATTAGTAAGTTTATCATATAGTCATTTGCCAGAAAAAAAGCAAAATAGCAAAAAAAAAAAAAAATGCAACTGTATTTTGGTATCACAAGAAATGGAGTTCCTAGCACAAATGTCACACAGGTCAGTTATTCCTATTGTCACCAACCCCCTCCCCCCCCCCCCCAAAAAAAAAATAATTTGAATTTTGTCATCTTGAATTCAAATTATGTTTTTCGCAATCAGGAGTGTGTGTGTGTGTGTATAGGCGTGTGTGTTTGTGTGTAGGGGGTATGTATGTTTGTGTGTAGGGGGTTTGTGTGTAAGGGGTACACAAAAGGGAACCCCGCTCTGCTATGCCATCATGGGCTTCCAGAGTACTGACCTTTCGGCCGGGGCCCCCTAAACCCTTACGGGAATGAAATCCAACCACTTAAGACTCTAGACACCGTGGACCCAGGTACAGACCTGACTCTGATGGTGCCCATTGTGTGTAGGCATGTGTGTTTGTGTCTGTGTGCCATTATGAGTGTGTGGGTAGTTGTGTGTATGACTGTTTGTGTGCGTGGGAGCAAGGTATGTGTATGTGTGTGTAGGCATATTGTGTCTGTGTGCAGGCATGAATGTGTGTGTAGGCATGTGTGTTTGTGTCTGTGTGCCATTATGAGTGTGTGGGTAGTTGTGTGTATGATTGTTTGTGTGGGTGGGAGCAAGGTATGTGTATGTGTGTGTAGGCATATTGTGTCTGTGTGCAGGTATGAATGTGTGGGTAGTTGTGTGTATGTGTTTGTGTGTGTAGGTGTATGTATGCGTGTGTGTTTGTGTGTGTGTATGGGTTTGTGTGTGTAGGTTTATGTGTTTGTGTGTGTGTGTAGGACATGGATGCAACCGGGAGACAGCTTTCGCTATATGAGCAGCATCGTGAGGAGCCGGTCGACAGTGGTGCTGCAGAGGTTGCTGGTGGGAAAATAAAATGATAGGAATTCAAAACAGTCAGATGAAAGCAATAAGCAATCGTGATTGCTCAAAAAAACTTTGTAAATGTTTTATGTGAATATGAAATTTATATAATTTTTAGAAGCAGAATTTTGAGTTCTATTTTTGTGACATAACAAAAGTTTGAAAGCCTAATGAGGCAATGAAAAACAAAGGGATGTAAGTGTCAAAGTTAAAAATTTGGAGATAGCCAGTACAAATGGTAGAGGTACCTCTCCTCTGTCTTGGGGAAAGAGATAGTACTAGTAGCCCTGGTAGGTGCTGCTGCACAGCATGATTTAGAAAAAAAAAATCAATGAAAGCCTATCTAGGATGTTACCTTTAAACCCGTTTTATTAAAAACTTGAAAATGTCCACTTGCATTCCTTTGCTTCTCATTGCCTCAAATATAAACTGTGAATCCATTTTATGCAAAATTTGTCCTAGATCACTGTCTCTTAATTTCTTTAATCAGTGGAACCCTTTTAAATACTCACTTTTTTTCTTTGAACCCTTAGTTTTTTGTCAATAGTGTTCAGTGGCGTAGCCAAGGTTCTGTTTGAGATTGAGCCCAGATTCTTATCTCAAAGAGACTATCACATTAATTATTTGTCATTAAATTGATAATTAAAGAAATTTCATTATAAACCATGGTAATTATTACCCACTGCTAATTATTATTTATTACTATAAAACACCAAAAGCACTCCTATTTGCATAGGTGGCTGGTGCCCCCAAAAAGTGGGGGGTCAAAGGAGGTGTGGGGGAGCAAGTTTGGTGAGCGACACACCCTCAAAGCTAAATTTTTCCTTCAAAAATTGTGCAATTGAATTTTTACGTCATTATGAATGAATTGACCTCCATCCAAAAATTCGAGAAACGGACTTCAAAAAAGTGAGACCAGATGGTCACAGAAGATTCCCTCCTACAAAATCAAAGTTACATTTTTATTTTTACAAAATAATAACATGAAAGAAACATAAAACACTTATTAAGTCTCAACATGTGTATTTAAATTTTTAACATTAAGTATAAACATGTGAATAGATTATCGCTATCATTTTTCATTGGACGCTTAGTTTTGAATTTAGAATATTGGAGGGGCAAAGTTCCTTTACTGTTGAAAGTGAGAGGGCAATTGCTCCCTTTGGCCCCTCGTACGAGCCACCTATGCCTAATTGTGATTCTGAGTATTTTTAAAAGGGATAAATAACCTCAGAATTTATGCATGAGTTATATGATTAAAATGTTTTCCTAGTTAGCAAAAGAAATACTGATGTGTTTTACCTACAATAGTGTTAATAATTCGCTAAAATTTACAAAGAAAAATTTTTTAAAACTTAAAAACTAAAATGTCTCTTATTTTACAACAATTTAAAAATTTATTTATAAATCAGAGACTTTGATGTCACTGTATGTTATGTCAACTTAAATTGTTCCTCACTCGTTAAATATTAAAATTGTGCTTTCAACTGCTGTCATAGATACTGGGAGAGCGGCTACTATAAACAGTGTAGAATATTTGAAATTTACGTAAAAAATCATAATTTTAGGCAATATTTGGTAATGATGCAGGAAAGGGAATTTGGGGTGCCCTTCCATAAGTTTTTCAACATTGAAGTCACTTTCAAACTTTTTAAAAATCTTTGTGATATTAGACCTGGTAGCTTCTTCCGGAATTTTTTTGAAATTGAAATGTTTTAAAGTGAGAGGGAGGTGCTTTATGACTGATCTTGAAAAAATTTCGTTGAATTTTAAAGGCACAATTTCAGGCTATAAATAAAATTATTCCTATAGTGGCTAACCCTGATGGGTAATAAAGCTCAGATTAGTATACGAAAGTAAAAATAAATTTATTTTTAATTTTGAGAGTGCGTTTTTATCAATTTTTTAAGACAAATATGAAAGATGTTGAATGAAAACATGCAAGTCTCATGGAACTCCTGAGAGAGCTTTGTGGAACCCTGGGGTTCCGCGGAACACAATGTAAGAAACGCTGTCCTAGATGATATATGTAACCCCCCTCCCCCTGCAATATTGGGCACTCTATTTTTGTTAAATTTGATTGATTAAATATTGTCACCTCAGAGCAAAAGTAGGATATCTTAGTGTGGGGTCTAGTAGGTCTAGTTATCCTGGGGTTAGATGTCTTACTGTTGCTCTGAGGCTACGATATATTGTATGAGAAATTGGTAGAAATTTTCAGAATTAAAGTGCATTTAAATATTTTTATAAACTATGAAATCCTCTTTGAGTGTCACCCAGTGCAGCCCCCCTCTCCCAGGATTGTCCTATTTTGTCCACCCTGGGAAAAACCACCGGAAAAAACCGTTCCTGACAAAATGTCATTTTGTCCATTTCGTCCACTTCATCAGTAAACTGAAAGTTTTGTGTTAAAAATTTGAAGTCTGAAAATAATAAATAATTATATAGATTTTTCCTATTCAAGTAATATTTTAATGTAAAAATAGCATACATAAATATGTATATAAACAATTGATTGTAAAATATTTTAAAGTGAAAATGAAAAAAGAAAGATCAGTTGAAGTTTATGTAAGTGTGTTAATAAAGCAATAAAATAAATTATAATGCATGTAATAGCATTTATAAAGCAAGCACATCAGCCGTAAATTTTAAGATGTTTATCTGTGATACGGAGGTTTATTGCCCATAAGTGCATTTAATAAAATTAAAAAGCGGAAACAAAAAGTTTGTAAAGGTTTGAGTTTCAAAACATCAAAAATCATATTTAAAAAGAAAAAGAAAAACTACTTGATATTAATAAAAGAAACGTTGGCATGAAGTGAAATCTGTTCTTGAAATACAAATACCAATGTGAAGATCAGCAACAGGCTCTGACTAGGCTGTTCTTAGTCAATTTATTAGCCTCCAATGAAGATTAATGGCCCTTTTAAAGCTATCTACCCTCTTGCCTATTATAGCCTCTTCTGGTACACAGTTCTGAGTACCCATAACCATACTAAAGCAGTAATTTTTCCTAATTTGTATGTTATTAACATATCCATAGAATATGCTGAGTATAAAATATTTTACTATGGGATGACATCAATTAAAACTCGAAAAATGTGAGTTATAAAATATTTTTAGTCTATAAATCTTTGTTTTGTATGTATGTCTCCACGCATTTCATTTAACTTTCCCATTGAGTTTATTTTCTACTATTGTGTATAATAGTTCAATAATGCCCAATAGCTTATTCATATTGTTAAATTTTATTACTTTTAAGTAAATTATGATCTGAAATTCGCTGCACCAATGAGTAATTAATTTTTTTTTTTAGATTTATGAAATTCTGAAGTTAATGATTCTATTTTAATTAAATGGTTAATTCATAACAGAAAATATATTATTAGAATAATGTTAGGAGTTCCGGTGTAGCTTCAAACTTTCTTGAAATGACGACACAGTTCTTGAGAAAACACAGATTTATTTACACTATGTACAGGAAAGATCGTTAACAACTGCTAAATTCACCATAGCAATTAGGCAAATATCAATTAATTCCGTATACTCAACAATGGCACACGTATTTACATCCAAAATACGCAAAACAACACAGCGAAATGCCTCGCAATAAACAGAGCTAGTACACTGTCAGTACAAATTCTCAATCGAGACTGACTTTTTATCATGCGACACGACTATTAATAGACATCGAAAAGATCTCTCAAATATTCCAGAAAATCGTAGACTGTTCTACTTCTATCTTATTTCTTTCCATTCGCAAATTTTATCATTTAGAAATGAGGGCACCGTATACTTCAGCCGAACGTACGGGGGCTGTATATTCATTACAAGAAACTATTTACAGGTTACGTTACTACAATAATTTTAGATGAAAGATAATTTAATAAACGCCAAGTTTAGCTAGATTACGACAAATCAATCATAAAAATAATTACTATTTACAGAATTTGTAACAATAATATACTAATGTTATTACACCATAACAATAAATTTATGCATGTATAATCAGTTTATTTTTCATTTTGTCCATTTCGTCCAGTTTTCTCCAGTTTCTTCCGGCGTTCCGGACTTTTTACAAAAAAGTGAAAAAATATAGCTACCCTGCCCTCTCTCGCTACTAATTAGGGAAGTTTTCGATTTTTCAATTTTATTTTTATATGATAGAGTAACATATATGAACATCATAGGTGAAAAAAGTTTTGCGATACGAGAGGTAGTTTTTTTTTAATTAATTTTTAAAGTTCAAGCGCTTGTGACATCAAATGGCATAGGAAGTGACGTCATGCGCTCTTCCGATAGGGGAGAAGCCGAAGGTCACGCATTCGACTTCGAAGACGAAACGTAAAAGGCTTACCTCCTCGCATTGAACTCCTCGCGTTTCTGGAACATTAAACCTCTCATCCTCTCGGAAATATTCGAATATCATCACTGATGTTACATGAGAAAGATTATTTAGATTGTGCTTTAACGAATTTGGTCTCCATAGTATGTTCAAAAGGATTATTGAATTTCTAAAAAAAAAATAAAAACATCAGCGCGCTCAAAATGCCCCTAGCGAAAACAAGGATCTTCGGCGGAAGGCTGCCCATTCGCTCCCTGTGACGTAGGCTCGTGACGTTTCAGAAGCGCGCACTTTTGCGCGTGGATTTTAAAAAATTCATTAAAAATCAACCACGGTGTTTCAAAATTCGGCGATGGTGAATTTTTTAGTTTTGAGGGTCAATTAACAATATCCAATAGCCAAAATAGGAACATTTAATAGGTTGCAACTTCCCTATTACAAGGAACCTTTTTTTAATGCTAGAATATGTGAGCTTTTGAGTGGAATGCATGACTTTGCATCCATTTACTTACATCTTTTTGCATTGAAAAAACTGGCTCATTATGTAATCTCAAAGCTTGTCTTCCATATTTTTAACTAACTTGCGCTTTTAGCTCTGCTTTATAATATAATGAATTTTTTCTGGTGCTAAAATCTGTAACATATCTGGCCTGATACATACGAGGCGTGTTTTAAAAGTAAGTTCCGTTTTGAAATAAAAAAAAACGAGTACAAATAGAGCAAAGAAATTTATTGCACAAAAATCTACCACCCTTACGCTATTTTTCGACATTGCTCCCGTGATTTTCTGAGCATTTGTCATAGCGTGGTACAGGTTTTTGTGTACCTATTCCAACAAAGTTGCCGCCCGTGTAGTCAACCATGAGACTCTTACAGGGCTTTGAGTGGGACGTTTTTGAACATCCTCTGGTCTACCCCCACCTTGCTCGCAGCATCTTTCATTTGTTTCGGCATCTAAAGTCTTTCCTGTGGCACAACAGCAATAATGAGCTCAGAGAACATGTTATCCCAAGGATGACTACACAGGCGGCAACTTTGTACGAATATGTATACAAAAACCTGTACCACGCTATGACAAATGCTCGGAAAATCACGGGAGGAATGTCGAAAAATAGCGTAAGAATGGTAGATTTTTGTGCAATAAATTTCTTTGCTATACCTGTGCTCGTTCTTTGTTTTATTTCAAAACGGAACTTACTTTAAAAACACGCCTCGTAGTTTTTATACCTTGTATATATTTTGTAGGAACTAATGTCATATACCCCACCCTTGGCGACCTTTTCCTGTTGGCGCCAAGAAAGCGTCGCCAAAAAAAACGATGTACGACGACTAGAGATGTAAAATTTCCGGAAATTTTGAAGCGGTGGAAAAAAACCGGTTCTCTACCGGTTTGTTTTCGAGAAAAATGGAAAAATTGATTTTTTTTTAATGAATAATTAATAGTGTTTCTTAATACAGTGAAACCTGTGTAAGTTGACCACTTGCGGTGCAGTACTTTGGTGATCAACTTATAGAGGGTAGTGATGAAAGCTTTTTCTTTTTTTTTTCTTGTCGTTTCTTGTCACATGCATTCATTTTTTAACTAATTGGAATACTTTAAACCCACTGTCATTGTTTAACATTACTTTAAAACAATAAGAAAAGACGTTGCTGAAATATTTTTAGAGATTATTTACCAGGATGACACGTAAAGTATCATGCAAATTTAAAATTTCTGTGAATCGATCAAAAAAAAAAAGCCTCATTGCTTATGAAAAACTACTTACTTGATATTAACAATTCCTAAAAATTCATAACAAGTCAAAAGTGACTCAAATTCTTCATTTGATTTTTCCTTGTACATTTTTAGCCATGGTAATCTACTTTTCAACAAAATACCTCCTTATTGAATTTTGTCGCATTTTCTGGGACTTAACATGAGCCCAATGTTTTTCGATGGAAACATAAATATTTTTGGTTTTTCTTAAATGTCTGGTTACTTATTTGAGGCACAACTGATGAAACTTTTAGTACATTCTAGTGCTTTTGCCTAGTGGTCAACTTACAAAGGGTTTTTTACAATACTCCAAACCAAAGCTGGTGTAGATTAGTGATCAAGATAGACAGGTAGTCAAGTTAGAGAGGTGGTCAAGTTACAGAGGTTTTCCTTCATTATATAAGATAGGACTAATTCCGTTCCTGACAAAAGCGGTCAACTTAGACAGGTTGTCAACTTTACAGGTTTTACTGTAGTTGAAATTTTAACCCCTCCTAACTCCAGTCGATTAACCCTAAACTCCAGTAGGTAGGGTACATTGTTGACCACTTTTTCGTCTCTTCATTCCCCTGAAATGAGTCTTACCAGTAAAACAGTTAAGTTGCCGGATCCAGTTCAGCCTTGTCACAATAAAGCCTTTCCCAGTCTGTTAAACATTACTAAAACACATTATCAAATTATCATGCCGTGGCGTGAGTTTCTTTGTTGATGACGTCAGGAGCGTTACTCCCATCACAGTGTTGCCAGATGGTCAAATCCAGATTTCCCCAATTCCCTTCCAACTTTTCCCCCAAAAAACGATGTTTTCTATCAAAATTCCCCAAATTCAAAAATTATTTTTCCACTAATATTTTCATAAAATGAATCGACTTCCTCTGATATTTTTGTCTCTTGAATAAATTTTTTTCCCTCAAATAGCCTAATTTTTTTATAAAATTCCCCAACTTTTTTTTTTCATTTTCGCTTTTTTTTTTGTCTTTATCTATCTATTTTTATCTTTACTAACTAATAGTAAAGCTGAAAGTCTCTCGCTCCGGATCTCTCTCTCTGTCAGGATCTCTGTGACGCGCATAGCACCTAGACCGTTCAACTGATTTTCATGAAATTTAGCAAAGATTCAGTTTGAAGCATGGGGATGTCACCTTTAAGCGATTTTTCGAATATTTAATTTTGTTCTTTTTCTATTCCAATTTTAAGAACATTTTCCCAAGCAAAATTATTATAAGATGGACGACTAAATTACCAAGTTATCATAATGCGGTACCGTGACGTGGGCAAACCAATTGGCGAGAAATTCATCATGCATTATTTGTAAATATACAGGGGAACCATAAGACCTTTTAATTTCCTACTACGGGCAAAGCCGTGCGGGTGCCACTAGTCATAAATACTAGTGCCTGACCGAGAGATAAGAAATAGCCAAATATTTTTTTTTTCTACTTGCATTTACTACTCTGCTTCTGTACGTATATTCAAACCATGATTTTTGTATATATATTTATCCAAGAACATTCTTCATCACACTTCTTTTTGCCTGTTTCACGTATCAACTAATAACTCAAGCAGAACTATTAATGCAAATTCCGTAGCATAATATTCCACATAATACGAAATGCGAATTCCATAAAGTTGAGCAAAGCGAAACCAACGCTGTTTGATACAAATAATGTAACTATCAGATGTCAGGAGGCAAATTTAATTACAATTTTTTTCCCCAGGTTTTCCCCAAGAAAAATTTCTTTCCCGAAAGAATTCCCCTAGAAACCCATTTCCCCAAAATTTCCCCAGAGAGTACCAGATTTCCCCAAAATGGGGAAATTTCCCCCAATCTGGCAACACTGCTCCATCATTGGCTATTAGATATATGAGGATTATGCAAGTTATTTAAGAACTTTCAAAAGTTATGCATTCAATGTTAGTGAATAGGAATCTTAAGCAATTTATGTTCTGTTTTGTTTGTTTTAATAATGATTACTTCATTGAAAACAATAGCATGCATGTCTTCCTTTACAATTCACTTCTAGCTGTCAATAATCGTTGCATTTCCTTTAGATTTTAGTGTACCATGTTGGAATGGATGGATTCATGGGTTTTTCGATTATTCCAAAACTTGCTCGGGTATGCGACGATTGCTATTCCTGGAGCTTTTCTAGTCTACTATTTGAAGAAATCGAAAATTTTAGACGAAAGAGGTAAATATGTTCATTTTTTAAATGTAAAGCTTTTACTTCTGCGCGACAAAAAAAAAAAAAAAAAATAATAATAATTTGAACTTTGACATCTTGATCTCAAATTATGTTTTTCGCAATCACGAGTGTGTGTGTGTATATATAGAGGTGTGTGTTTATGTGTGGGGGTATGTGTATGTGTGTAGGCATGTGTGTTTGTGTGGGTAGTTGTGTGTTTGTGTGTGTGGAGTTGTATGTGTATGTGTATAGGCATGTGTGTTTGTGTGGGTGTCTATATATGTGTGTTTATGTGTGGGGATATGTGTATGTGTGTAGGCATGTGTGTTTGTGTGGGTAGTTGTGTGTTTGTGTGTGGGGAGGGGTATGTGTATAGGCATGTGTGTTTGTGTGGGTGTCTATATATATGCGCTTTTGTATGTGTTTGTGTGTGTAGGTGTGTGTGTATGAGTATGAGTAAGTGTAGGCAAGTAAGTGACGCAACCTGGCAAAGGCGGATCCAGAAAATGTTCAAGGAGGGGGCGATTGTTTTTTATTTTTTACCCCTTAGAACTTCAATTTCTAAAAACTTTCAAAGGAGTGTACTGAATTCCTCACTTACACTTATGTAATCAAAGGTGTCCTACAGTTGTCTCTTTAAAAAAAATCCATCAAAACATGTCCTTGAAACTATCCCGAATGTCATCTAAGATCGTCCAAAATTGAGATTTTGGAATTTCAATCTCGAAAAAATCCCTGTTGAAAGTTCCGGCCCTATCCCCAGAGTAATAACAGATTGCGTTTTAAACACTTCAATTCCGGAAGAATTCCGGGAATGAGCTCCCTTTCTTCTAACATCATCGAATATTATGTAAAATTGCGGTTTTTAAACTTTAATATTCAAAATATACATGAAGAAAGTTCCTGTCTCTCGGTTCAAGGAGGGGGCGATCGCCTCCATCGCCCCTCCCTTGTATCCGTGATGTTTCTGACATCACTCTTTCTGGGGAGGAAGAGGGATGACAATGAAAAAAAAAAAAAAAACTCAACTGAAAGAACTGAAGCATGCCGTTTTTTTATTAATTTATTTGAATACTATTTGTGATTAAAAATTTGTAAATTAAATTTGAGTGTGTATTTTATTGTTTCGATTACCTCTGACGAAATAACAAGAAAAGGAAAACGAATTTCTACCAGTATTCTTTGTCCATTATCTAATTGAAATAAATCCTTTGACTTTTGATTCGTTCGGGTGAGGTCTCGGGAGCTATGTTCAGCAGTCTAAGTCCTCAAATGCACTTTTATTTCCTTGTCAAGATAACATCTGTTTCACCAGTTTTCGTACTGGACATAAATAAATAGACCGCAAGAATGATTATTAAAAGGCTGAAATTGTAAATAAAATTTGAGAATATAGTCAAGTGTTCGTTAGTGGATTTAATAGTTTAGTATAGATCTTTTCGTGGGTTTTTTCCCGAATAATTTGTTCTGCAAACGCAATTTTCTACGGTCTTTGGTGGTATTAGGAGAAAGATAGGTTTGGAGTGAGCTCGCCAGAATTTTTTTGAAATTGAAGTCTTAAATGCGCGATTTTTGGCCGTCTTTGATGGCAGGGGTACCATCCTGGGGGAGGGGGTCATGGCGTGGCCTGTGCCATTGAAATTTTTGAAGGGGATGTTTTGAGGAGTATTTTTTACTTGGGGGAGGGGGGATTCGCGATATTTAGGAGGAAGGTTGCGTCCTTGCTGTTACGGGAAGACTGGCATTCCTGGTTGATGGTGTGGATGCAAGTGATAGGATTCAGGAATTCTCAATCGTCACTTTCTGATATTGGATCACCAAAAACTCAGTTGTGGAGGAACATCAATTATACTAAGAAAATGGAAGTTCGGGGACTTTTTTTCCGGAATAGTGTCGGAATTGAAACCTTACATACGCCATATTGGACCATCTTTGATAACGATAGGAAAAGCATGGGGTTCAGAACTGTTCTTGAAATAGTTTCGTTGTTGAAGTTCTAAAATTGTAACTTTAGAAGACGATTCGATGATGTTGAAAGATAGGCGAAGAAAGAAAGACTTTATCGGAATCTTTTCTGAATTGAAGTTTTAAAAGTGCATTTGTAGGCCATCTTTCATAAGGTTACGAGAACTAATGGAGTTCGAACATTCCCCCGGAAAATTTTCGCAATTGAAGTTTCAAAAGCGTAAGTTTAGATGATCTTTGGTAATCGGAAGATTGAGGGCATTCCCTCGGAAATTATTCGTAACTTGAGTCTTAAAATTCAATTGTTGGTTCTCCTTGGAAGCGTTTAGAGTGAAAAGATGAGATTCCAGCAGCTTTCCCTCCAGCATTTGATATTAGTTCCGAAAACGCAATTTTACAAATTTTTCAATGATGTTAGGGGGAACAGGGAACTCTCGGATAAATTTTTTGACCATCAGAGTCTGATTTCTCTGTGTATTGGCATCAAACCAAGGCCATGTAGACGCTCTTGACTAGTACTCCTTAAATAGTTCTTCACTCGTTAAAGCATCGGAAATATCCTTTCAGCTCCTTAATAAATACCGAGAATGTGGCTAATGTCGGGAGGAGAATGAATATTTGAGAAACGACTTTTTTTGCAATTTAATAGGCAGGGGCGGCATTTCAGCATTTCCTTTGGGGGTCAAGTTTCTCAAATGTGTATTACCACCGTGCTGTCCCAAACACACATTAGCTAACAGGAAGTGGTCATAAAATCGGTTTAGTATGAATAAAAATTAATGTTTAGAAACAATTAAAATTTTGATTCACTTTCTAATATGTTATGATGCAAAACATCTCGATACTTAACTTTTTATACCTTTTGGAAAAGTTTTAATGTATGATTTTTGGAATTCGAAAAAGCAGGGAATCGTGTTACTAATCTATCAGTGCCCAGTGTCGTGCTGTTTTGCCAGTACAGCTAAATAGAAAAAATTGAAAAGCTCATGCCCTTTAGCACGTATGACTTCGTTTGAATTTTTTGCCCATTGTGCTTCGAAAATTATTCTCTAACCTGCTGAGACATAAAAAAAATCTTTCTCTATTAGCTGAGCTGATTGGAATAGTTAAAAAATACTTGAAGTAACAAAGTTATGTATGTAAACACTTTTTATATCTTGCTCTTCAAAATCTCTCAGGCAACTTCAAAAACTGTGAGGGGCTTAATTTTTCATCATTGAATAATCTAGTCTTGTCGGCGCTCTCAGCTTCAATGAGATGTCATCTGCCTCCAGCTCTGTTATTCACTATTCCAGACTGATGAGTCCATTACAAGGACGAAGCTGCAGTCTCTGTATCTGATAACTGGTCTTATCGGTATATTGCTTGTAATTTTTCTTGCCTCATGCGAAAAATTTTACTCATAATTGAAACATTTTATTTTTCGTTTTCAAAATCCAATCCAGATAATATAGAGCCAACCATACAGAAAAAAAATTATCATCAAATCTTGTGTTAATTTCACTCGAAACTGAATCTATTATTTCATACAAAATATTGAAAAATCAATGTTTGACTTACCTTATCATGTAAAATTGGCTCGGAAGATTTTTTTTTTTTGAAAAGATTCACTCTTGATTGAAATATACATCTATGTAAAATCTAATTTCAGTTTCAATTGTAGATTGAACTGTGGTAGTATGGTGCACAGATCAATTGTAGATTGAACTGTGGCTTGAATAGTCCGAAAATTAAGGGTAGTGGATTGAAGATGTTTTGATAGAGTAAAGCATTTTTCGAAAACTTTCCTCAATACAAATTGAATACAATTTCAAATGAAGTCATACATGCTAAAGGGCATGAGCTTTTTCACCATTGAAAGAATCGTTTTGCAATAGTTCTTCCAGTAGTCAAATCACTGCTTTGAAGTTATCGAGAAATGTTTTTATGGTTTTAACTCTTGAAGACCATTTTGTGTCAATCCGAGATTGCATAATTATAGATCCCCATAAAAGGTATTTGTTGATTTGTTTTTTTTAAATTTATGAATCACATCGATTTTTAGGAAGTTTCTATGAAAGCATGTAATGCATTGAGCAGCTGAAACGTGTTTCTAGCAGAAGAAAGCGATGAACACTCATTAAATAAAATGCACTTAAAAAATGAGCGTAAAAATGAATGTAAAATATCAAGGATCATTTTCTTGTGAAAACCTTGCAGCCACACCACTTTGCACGAGCCTCTCATATTGGACATACCATCGTTACACTGGGCACACAAGTATGAGATATTTAGCTTGTATGAGGAAATGTCTTCTTTCGTTAAAATTAACCTGAAAAAGTCGGAAAATACTTCATGGATTTTTAAGTCACCATCCAAATAACGAAAAACATTTTTTCTAATCTGGGAATGTGTCGAGTTGCATCGAATAGTTACGGAGAACCAGCGAGGTTTTTTTTTTTAAATGAACAATGATTTCCGACTGACATAAATTGATTTCACCCATTTTCTATCATTCTATTCAAAAAATTTGGGGGTGCAGCCGCCCCCTCTTGACCCCCCTATTTGCCGCCCCTGTTAATAGGGCTTCCATCTTCGGAGCGTGTCCGATTCTATCCATTTCATATTTCATCATGTGTTTCATTCTCTGTTAGGGCCGTCCCAAACTAAAATTTTTGGGAGGGCTTTAATTCTTAATTTGCCAAATATAAATCCAAATTTTTTGCCGAATGGAACTTCAACTTTTCTTGAGTTATGATAAATTTGCCGAATGGAGTTCCAAATCTTGCCAAATAGAACTCCAAAGTTCGTCGAATTATGTTAATTTTTCCGAATGGAGCTCCGAATTTTGCCAAATAGAAGTCCGAATTTCGCCGGATGATGATAATTTTGCCAAACGGAATTCCAAATTTTTGCCGAATAATGATTATTTTACCCAATTGTCAGCCCGAATTTGTTGAATAAGGAAAGTTTTTGGAAGGTCGCGGTGACCTCCCATTTGGGGTCCCCTGTTAAGAATCAAAGCACTGGAATTCTCGAAATCATTAGAGTATATTTTGGTTCTAATTAAGAGAATTTAGGTTTGATGAGTCTGCTAGGAACTAAGCCTTAGACCAGGGCAGGTTTTTGATATTTCCAAAAAGCCAGGTAAAAATACAGTTGGCTCTCTGTTTAACGACTTTCAAGGGACCTTAAAAAATCGTCCTTAAGTAGAAAGCGTCCATAAATAGGATGCTTTTAACACAACAGTGGATCATCTGGGACCGAGAAAAGCCGTCGTTAAATAGAGAAAGTCGTTAAATAGAGCGTCGTTAAACAGAGAGCCAACTGTACTTCAAAATTCCGTTCGTGTATGCCTTTCTTCAAAGAAAAGAGGGCAATCCAAGATGACCGAAATTTGGTAAAGATGATCGTTTTTTAACTGTCCAGTTTTCGGCCAACAATTTACAAAAGATTTTACAAATTGATATTTGAGGGTTTCACCACCATGAGTTTTCGTGTTTTTTTTTTTTTGAAAAATAACTGCTTTCATGGACCAACACCCATGGTTGTCTTCACATGGAATGACCCTGCATGCAAATTCGATGTCAGTGAAAACAGAACAATATGACCCACAAAATTAGAAGTAGCAATAAGTGTCTGTAACCCTGAAATACGTCTTTGCAATTTAATATACCATTGCTTTCTTGCCTTCTATTAAGGTCGGTTTGTACTTTTTTCCCAGTTACCTGACTATAGATAACTTATCTTCAGTTTTAAAATGCATATCTAATGCATTATTCTCATTGTCACCATCTACAGTGAAACCTGTGTATAACGATACTGTCTATAACAATAAACCTGTCTATAACGATATCTTCTTTGGTCCCAGCAAAATGTCAGCATGAATAATCAAACTGTCTACAACGATAACCGGTCTATAACAATATATTTTTTTTGTCCCAACAGTATCGTTGTAAACAGGCTTTACTGTATATGTATATCGTAATCGTTATTGTTGAGCAATAACAAATTTGCAGATCCTCAAATTTCAACTATTTACTGCACTATTTTTACTTGTGGAATTTTCTAACACCTGATAAACCACTATTGCAGCAAGTTCACAGGAAGGCTGCTGATGGATTTGCATGAATCTGCCCGCATGGTTATTCCAGCCTGAGCATTGCTATTTACTGATAATCATTATTTTCTTTGCAGATAGTTGTTTCTGGAGGTTTCTGAAGCTTTTTGTTAGAGGTCAAGAAGATTCAAGACCCTCCGATCAGGTATCCAATACGCACTCTGCGAAATATACGCGTTCTACTTTACAAAAGACTATCACTATTATCTTCTGTTTTGTTGGTTTACAAGTGTCATATCTTACTTGGGGGATATTGCAAGAGAAGATAATGACTCGCTTCTACTCCAACGACGGGGGAGAAGTCGAGAAGTTCACGGATTCTCAGTTTCTGGTGTTTGTGAATCGCGTTCTGGCATTCCTCTTCGCCAGCACCTACGTCTGCATATCCTCGCAGCCGAAGCACGTGGCGCCGCTGTACAAGTACTCGTACTGCTCGTTCTCGAACATCATGAGCAGCTGGTTCCAGTACGAGGCCCTCAAGTACGTCAGCTTCCCGACCCAGGTGCTGGCGAAGGCGTCCAAGATCATCCCCGTCATGATCATGGGGAAGATCATATCGAAGAAGTCGTACAAGTACCACGAGTACGCGACGGCCATCGCCATCTCCGTGGGGACATCCACCTTCCTGTTGTCGGGCCGGAAGACGTCCGACATCGCCACGGTGACTACCGCTTCCGGTATCGCCATCTTGGTGGCCTACATCGTGAGCGACAGCTTCACCTCGAACTGGCAGAGTGCCCTGTTCAAGCAATACCAGATGTCGTCCGTGCAGATGATGTGCGGCGTCAACTTCTTCTCCTGCATCTTCACTTCCATATCACTTCTGCAGCAGGGAGGGTTCATGAAGTCCTTCCTCTTCCTCATGAAGTTTTCCAGCTTCCTGTCGGACTGCGTGCTGTTGTCCGTCTGTTCGGCCATCGGCCAGCTGTTCATCTTCTACACCATCGCGGAGTTCGGCCCCGTGGCTTTCGTCATCATGATGACCGTCAGGCAGGTGTTGGCGATTCTTTTGTCGTGCATCGTGTACCAGCACACCCTGACGGCGAGTAGAATTATTGGAGTGCTCATCGTGTTCACGACTGTGTTCTTGAGGATCTACCTGAACCACAGGTGGAAGGCCTTGCCCCCCAAGCTTGTCGTGGAAAACAACCAAAAAGTGTGATGTACTTGTTCCCCTAGATCTGCCAAAGAAGCATTTATACCCTGATGTTGTTGAAATAATTTTGTTGGGTTTATTTTTTACCTTGTTGCTTGAATGAATGTAGAATGGTTATGAAAATAGTGCTGCACTATTTGTACTGTTTTGTTTTGCCCGCCAATCAAATTTATGTTTTGTGTAGTTTTTTCGTTACACTGTAAAGGGTTTTTTAACAGTAAAAACCCACGCAGGACTTCGTCCAGTGATTGTCAAAGATTTTTAAAAATGCGTATCGAAATTTGAATTGACTCGTCAAATCAACTAGATTCGTTATCAATTATTAAATAATAATTTAAGTAAGTTTTAAAAGTCCCTTCTTAATTGTCGTCAACAATTTTTGCAGTGAGACAAATTTTATGGATGGCAAGTACCGTTTCGTTTTGATCCAGAAGACGCGTCCATCAGTCATTGTGTTTGCAAATATGTTCTTTACAACAAGCAAAAATCAGCAAATGTTACGCTTAGTATGGAACTTTTGGCAAAGTGGTAATGTTCGATGCGTTGTTAAAAATTCGGATTTTAAGGTTATTTTTTAAATCTATTAAATGCGCTTTTTTTAATAGCTGTCACACTAAATGTAATTTAACTGTACCCATTATATAAGTATCAGGTGAACCAGAAAGTAATGTTTCTTTCAAACAAAGAAATTTTTAACAAGTATTTACTTTTAATTAATTGAATTACTATCGTTATTAATATCTTTTTATCATTTAGTGCAAAAAAATTTAATGGCAGGGTCGATATAAATTGATTAATCGAGTTTGGAGCAAAATATTTGAAGATGGCATTTGGATTATCAGCTAAATTTTCATGTTTTTTGCTGCACGAGTACAACTAGGTGTCCCAAGTATTTAATTATTATTAAAAAGCATTCATTGCATTTTTTTACATACATACTTTTGTTACGTTTTACAGTTTAACATTTTTAGTTGATACATCTTCAACTTGAGATCTGTCTCTCCTCTTAAACTGCCAAGAATAGGAAGCGCTTAGTAAAATTCATTCTTCATCAGTGACGGATTTGCAGGTTTCGGGGCCCGCCACTATTACGTTTTGGGGGGCCCTTTGTTTATCACAGAACTGTGTAAAACATTTATCGTTTGCATTTTTGAACCCCCTTCGTGGCTCCTGTGGTTGTGGGAGGCCCATCGCATTTGTGACATTTGTGGCATGAGAAATCCGCCGCTGTTCTTCGTGCGAAGTATTCTTAGCTTAAGGCTTAGCTTAATCTGCACCCAATGGAATTGGAAAACGATTAGTGCCATTTAGTAAGAATGAATGAAATGTAACAAGTTCGTTTTTGTTGCCATTCCTGAACAGCAGTTAAAGGTATTCGTTGCAAGTAAAGAAAATGGTTGGAACTGATTTCAATATGTTAGAAGCATGTGATTTGAGGGCCCTGCACCTGACTGAATTTTAAATGAGGACTCGCCTCAAGTAAGGAACGCCTCAAACGAGGCTGAGTTACGGTAAAGTGTTCACTTGGCGTGGTTGGGGGTAAATAATGGAGCTTTTAATGTTTTGACGGATTATTTTACATAGAAATGGAACTTTTAATGCTATTAAATGTCGTGTTTTATTCATTTCGCGGTTTATTTTGACTGTTAATAGAGCTTTTAATGGTTTAATGCGACCATTTGACGAAATTTTTGCATTTTAGTGGAACTTTTTAGAAGGTGTGTGGCGCCAATATTTTAAACACATGCCTCAACCACATTACTGTAACTTCTGCCTAAAACGATGAATGAAACCGTTCAAATGCTATACTAACTGCAAGCGCTTCAAGAAATAAGCTCAAAAATTTACAATGACTTGAGTGTAAACCTTATGTATAGCTATCAAAGTGATTGCTTGTTTCATTTTGCACGTTTTAAAGTTAACCTTTTCAGTCTAGTCAAGTTGCTTTCGCATTTAGTATTCGTCTCATACTATTGCTTATGATGTGTGCCATGTGCAAAGAAAACCAGTTGCGTTGAATCTCTAAACCTATTGCAATCAAAATTTTTGTTACTGCTTTCTCCCAAAAGTTATTTTACTGATTTTATAACTGATTTGATGCAGAAGCTTTTGACCCTTCCCTTTCACTGGTACTTCTAATTTGAAGGCACTTTTGAGGAATGAATAACTAAATGAATTAATTAAAATACCCAAGTAGCACACATGGTGGGGAGATGGTTGGTCAACGGTGGAGATTATGGTTGGCCAACGGTGAGAAATGTCCGCTTTGGCAACCGTTGGCCCACCATCTCCCCACCGTTTGTGCTACTTGGGTATCTCAACTTTTCATTCGTCAACTCTGTTTCAATTTTAAGTAGTAAGTTACCGCCCCGAAAACCGGCACTAAGGCAGAACTAAATGCAAAATACCGACTGCCCGGTCATGCCATCCAGAGACTGAAGTTTTGTCCTTGGTATGGAATCATCTGTCTGGAAGAGTCAATAACCGAGATGGAGGCAGGTCTTCCATTGAATGTGAGAATGCCAACAAACTGGTGGCTACAGTAAATTTAGCATTTTTAGTGTGCTAAATTTACTTTAGCTACCAGTTTGTTAACACTCTCAGCTTCAATGAGATGACATCTGCCTCCAACTTAGTCAGGTATTCAAGACTGGTGAGTCCACAACACGGAAGAAACTGCAGTCTCTGGAGGGCATGACCGGGCCGCCGTATATTGCATATTGAATCTGTTTCAGTTGCTGAGCCTTGTATAGAATATTTGACTCTAAGTGTACCTCCGCCACTCTTCTACAATTGCTAAACTGATTTGTTATGCTTCCGCATCATACGATCTATTTAAGAATGGCATTTTACACTTAACAGCTGTTTTGTTGCTGTTGTTATTTTCTTTATTTTTGATTGGGTTTTGAAATTTTATGGGGCCGTGGTTGAGTGACCCGATCGGTAAGTTGTTAGAATTCGGAACTGGAGGGTCCCTTGTTCGACGTCGGTTGAAGATCCTCCGTGTTTGTTAATGACGGCTGGGGCTTGTTTAATGTGTTCGTTGTCACAAAAAGTCCTCCAAGTTCCCATTCCAAATCAATATCTCTGGGTGTGCTGCTGAAAGGGGTTGCTCGGCTCTTGGTCTGGATCAAAACACAGAGCTCTCTTCAGGGTCCCACCCAACCGTTTACCACGTGTGGTGATAGGTACGGAGGGCAATATAGTGTAGTGTAATGCAATACTTTGTGGTTCAAAACAATGATTATTGTTTTGAGAAAAAAAAATATATATATAACCTTTTTACACGGAATAGGTTGCAATTAAAGTCCATTCATACTATCCCAAATTCTGATCAGACTAAAATGAGAATGCAAATTGATACAAAATGGTGCAATCATGCATGTAGCTCGTATGAAAGCAATGAAGTTTGGCTCAGCTTAAATGTTTTTCGCCCCGCCCCTCCTCCCCAGCTGATATAAAATTGATAAAAATATCAAGATATACGGATTAACAGACCAGTCGGATTATTGAGGTTGTAATATGTTTTTCAAAGCATCCTATTTTTCTGTAACTGGTTTTCATTGTATGTGATATCTGTGTTCACATTCTAATTGTTGCAGATGTTGGCCAGTGATACTGCTTTTTGTTTAAATACATGTTATTTTCTATTATTTTGCTTCTATTTCTCGACGTGTGTTTGTTACTTTGACAAAGGTTCTTTATGTAAACTCTTGAAAAATAGAACAATTGAAACATGCTATGTGTAGTAAATAAAAGATCTCAATTCTAGTATAAATATAATTACATAAAAAAATAATAAGGGTGCCCTTACTCATGTACAACTTTGGAAGTTGTATTAGATCTCAACGTATGAATAAAGCACTATTTGGTTTTTATTTACGCGCATTACATTATTGCCGAGTTATTATATTGAATTGTTTTCACTGCTGGCAACAAGAAATGTTTCCATTTTTTTAGTTATATTTACTGCCTAACCACGGATTGTATGGAAAGGCAAACATCCGGTTTACACGCGGAAATGGAAGGATCTATTAGTTTTCAAGGATGTCAGATTTTGCAGATGTATGTTAGTCTCTAAATTAAGCAGAGTCTCATTCAAATGAGCGGAACATGCGCATCAAATGTTTATTTTTCCCCTCATTCAGATGGAGTCGCCTTAACGAGATGTTTGCCAATTCCATACAATCTGTAGTCAAACAGATTCACCGAGCTTCACCCGTCATTTTTAGCGAGTAGTTTTTCAGTTGAAAAATATTAATAGTGAAATTTTTTTTTCTTCTTTTAAATGAATTCTAGCTGTAGTTTTTTCTTGTTTTATTAGATATCGCATATGTGTTCTTTTAATATGCATTTTTAAATTCTTGTGGATATTTTAGTAGGCTATCTAGAATGGAATGTTTGTCCTATTTGGCTTATTTCTTAAAGCGCCGCCAGGTGGCGTATTCAAGCTAATTATTTTCGCAGACGATCGTTTTACCGCCTTTAAGAATGATATTTTGTTTTTCGCTGTGCTATCAAAATGAATTTCGAGTAAAGAGTTATTATTGTTCTTGATTTAGAACGGATCAAATGTTTAATGTTGGAACAAAAAATATTATTTTTTCCAAACCAACATTTTTTTCGGTATGCTGATGTACTTCTTAAAGAAATTATTGTTCAATTGCTGACGAAAATAAATCAAGAAGATGGAATTTTATACTGGCGTTTGCTTTTTTAGCACAAAAAAAATTGCTGGAACGGTTTCAGGCGAAATTGAAATATGCAACTGTTGGGGAGAGGGCTTTCTCATAGTTTTTAGCCAAATTCAAGATTTTTGCATAAGAAATGAGGTAAGTCAATTTATGGAATAACTCAGAAGCGCTATCTGTATAGAAATAACGTTCCAGAAGTGCTTACATGAAGCGGTTAGGAAAAGTGCGAAAATATTTTTTAGTCCTGAATCTTGTGTAAGGAGCTGTCTTTAAATGTGGTGTCCCTCTATTTTTCTTTCAACATTTTTACCCCTTCCCTTTGTCACAGTTCTTGGTACCCCTCCTTCTCTCTTGTCTCAATCTGTCACTATTTCACGAACCCTCGTCTCTTCCCTCAATGATCCACTCCCCCGCCCCCCATGACACCATTTGTGGATTACCACCAAATACAGTAAAAACCCTCTATTGCGGACACTAACGGGTCAATTTTTTTTTGTTCGCAATGGGGGGGGGGGGGGGGAATGTCTGCAGGACAGGGGTTTAATGTTATTTGGCATGGAATCGGGGAATTAAAAATTGTCCGCATAAGAGGAGTGTCTGTCAGGAGGGTTTTTACTATACAGTATACTCCTGATTATCCGTGCTAATCACCGGGCGGCGTATCACGGATAATCGAAAAACACGGATAATCCGAAAAATCGTTTAAGGAATATGCAGGGTAACTATTTAAGGGGAAATTAGAAAAAACTAAATGCTCACACAAACCAGGAACTTTTCTTCGAAATTTATTGCTTAAAAAAATCGGCGATACATTTTTGTTTTCTTTGTTTGTTTAAATTGTTGCGTATGTCCGTAAGAATTTTTCTTACTGCAATTATTTCTCCGTAATCGTAACGTCTTTCACTCATGTAATCCAATAAATGTTCCACAGATTTTAGAGCAGTAGAATGTGAAATTGTATAATCTTCATGTTCTTCATCTTCGTTTTCGGTATCATCACTTGCGTTTGATTCAGTAACTAGTTCAATGATATTTTCGTCAGTTATACATAGAAATCCTGATTCACATTCGTCGCTTTTAAACCACTCTTCGACATTTTCAGCGTCAACTGATTCGAAACCTTCGATTTCTTTAACTTCCTCAATGATGTTATCGATAACATCATCGAAGCTTTAGAAAAATGTGATTCCGAAATGATGCACGGATAATCCGCAAACCGGATAATCCGCACACGGATAATCGGGAGTATACTGTACTTTGCATGTTAGGAGGGTTTTTACTATACTTTGCTTTTCCTTGAAGCAGACACCCAAAACTTTCTTGTTAAATCTATTAGCATTTTATTTATTTAAGTTGTTTACTTGTATTTTATAAAGTGTGAAACATCTCAATTGGAACCATGATAATTCATTGGAACTCATACGGAAACATGAAAATTTACTCGATAAAATAGGGCATTATTTTCTTTTGTATTATGTTATTATGTTCCAATATGCATTTTTATATGATTGTCCTTTACTACACGACAATGTAGCGACGTACTTTCACCCATTGAACTGATCGTAGGCATCTTGGAGCACAGTGAAATGGTTAAGAAACATCACGTTTTTCAAAATGAAAAAAAATGAAACCTAGATAAAAATTCACAATGCATAGGGAAATGTGCAATTTATAATTGTATTTTTCTTGAAATGGTGTTCATGATTTTATTTTACTTCGTTATATTCTAATTGATGAATTTCAATTCGAAGTATGAGTTGTGACTTTGTCTATGTATGTTTTTTTTTATTAAGATCAATTTTTGGAACATATCTCAGTTTTCGTTGAAGATATCTTCAATTCATGCACTATCTTTATCTTTACTAATAATAAAGATGAAAGTCTCCCTGTCCGGATGTCTGGATCTCTGTGGCGCGCATAGCGCCTAGACCGTTCGGCTGATTTTCATGAAATTTGGCACCAAGTTAGTTTGTAGCATGGGGGTGTGCACCTCGAAGCGATTTTTCCAAAACTTCGATGTGGTTCTTTTTCTATTCCAATTTTAAGAACAAAAATATCATAAGATGGACAAGTAAATTACGAAATTATCATAACGTGGAACCGTAACATGGGCACAAGCCAATTGGCGAGATACGAAATCATCATAACGTGGAACCGTAACATGAGCACAAGCCAATTGGCGAGATACGAAATTATCATAACGTGGAACCGTAACATGGGTAAAAGCCAATTGGCGAGATACGAAATCATCATAACGTGGAACCGTAACATGAGCACAAGCCAATTGGCGAGATACGAAATTATCATAACGTGGAACCGTAACATGGGTAAAAGCCAATTGGCGAGAAAATTCACCATACATTATTTGTAAATATACAGGCGAACCAAAAGACCTTTTAATTTTTCTATTAGGGGCAAAGCCGTGCGGGTACCACTAGTTTTAAATAAATGACCAGACCCCGGAAGGAAAGTCTGGCTTCTGATGACCAACCTCCCGGGAGTAGGGGCCGAATGATAAATACGAGCATGCACACGTTCCTACATCTAATGAGACATTAGGCATCATTTAAAAAAAAAGTAATGTTGCAATACTGTCTACTAATATTTCGAATCGTCCGACAAAATTTGACCAACAGAGCAATTTTATATGAGGTCACTGTGATCTCCTGTGACCTCCCATCGGGCGCTCCTGCCCGAGAAGAAGCACTAGGATTTTGAGTTGGGCTTAAAATTAGGGTTTCTTGCTGATTGACCGAAAACCCTCCCTTCATTTTGCCTCTGCTCTGAGATTCAATGTTCCTTTGGAATGGAAGTTTTTTTATTCACAATCAAGGGTTTCATATCGTATGTGTAAAATGTCATGTAAACAAAGCTAGTTTGTGCAGTGGGGTGATTATTTTAAAAATAGACAGCTTGATATAGTGCACCTCAGACAGTGATGTTCCCATTAATTACTTCCTTTTACAAAAAAAGGAAGTATTGTATTCGCGAAAAAATTTTCACTCAAAAATCGGCCTTAATTTCCATTTTGCTCACCCCCAAATGAATGTAGAGTTTTTTTTTTTTCGACCTGACCACACGCGGATATGTACCTAAGAACGTATAGAACGCGCGAAATATCCATTTTGAAGTTTCCCCGAGTTAATTACAACGAGTTTTCTCGTGGCGTGTGTATGTATGTCGCATAACTCAAGAACGGTATGCCCTAGAAAGTAGAAATTTGGTACGTAGACTCCTAGTGGGGTCTAATTGTGCACCTCCTTTTTTGGTTGCATTCGAATGTTTCTAAAGGGGTCTTTTGTACCTTTTTGCTGGGAATTCATTGCTAATTTCGATGCAAACTCAAGTGGTGTTACAATTTGGCGGACACTTGGCGATATATCGCCAGTTTTTTGGACGCCAAGTTTTGTCACTAACTTGGCGACAAATTTGGAGATTTTTTTATATTTATTATTATTTTTTTTTTAAATCTGGCTTCAATGTGGCCATTGTTGGTGATATTTAGAGAGTTAGAGAGAGAATCACATTAAAATTGCAAGAATAGGGAAATAACATTAAATTGGCGTAAAAGGAAGTCATGTGATGCGCACATCAGCTTGTTTTTCTGATGGTATACTCCCAGTAATCTACTATGCACAGTATGTGTATGCGATTATAATGCATTAATATACTTGTAGGAAAATGTGGTTAACGTAAATATATTATTTTTGCTTTAGGAGAATTTAAAAATGTGATGCTAGAATCTGAATTATAAATGAAAATTTTTGAAGCTTGAGGGTATACGCTATCTAAAAAAATGTTTGAGAGTATACGGCTTACATGGAGTATATATACCCTATGGGAATACCACTGACCTCAGGATTATTGGCGCTCGTCCTTGGACGGGTCCACTTCAAAACTGGGTGAGAACAAGATGAATGTAGGTTACTATAGTCAAGTGTTGGCAAGCAATAAGAAATAAATTTCAATCGAAAGCTTGCGCCAAACTCCCGATACGTTTCAGATTGTGTCAGTCTGGATTTGCTAATTGCGTTTACTGCCTTTCCCATTTCCTATGAATCCGATGTTTTTGATATTTCCATCAAGCGTCAACAATGCTGAGGAGCTAGTTAGTTCTAAAACATAGAATACATTGCAAGCAAGAACCGAACAGCTCAGTTAGAGTATCCAGAGACTGCAATTTCACTTGTTATGGACTTATCTGACTTTAATTGAAACCTTAAATCATTGAGTGTGTTAATACCCTATTGCGCATTACTTTGAGTGATTTTTACGTTCAGAAAATATACAAAACGAAATTCAAAAACAATGTTAATTGCATAAAGAAAAGCAAGAATTGCAGACACGCGTTTCGAAGGGTACACGGAAGCCTTTCTTCAGTGGAAAGCCTATGGATGGAAAGATATCCTACAAAAGCCATGCATACAAATACTGACCTGTTATTGTAATAATCAACTTTGTTTTTAACTTTTTGTTAGTTGTGTTCATCATGCGAAATTAGATGTTATTTACACGCCAACTGGTATTTCAGCCTCATGGCAAAAGTGAATTTTTTTTTTTTATGTATCTTTCATAAATTTACTATGAATCTTCCTTGGCACAGCTGAAAACTACACAAATGATAAATATTTTATCTAATCATACCCAAATTACGAAGTCATTTTTATTCGAATACTACTTTTCGAAAACAATTGAAAATGAACTGTTACAAACTCTAAATTCAATTATTTGTAGAATTAATCGAAACGCATTGTGTTAGACAAAGTTAGATAAAGTTTGATTAATTGTTAAAAAAGAGAAGCAAGTTAGGGACAGAAAATTCATGTGAGAAAAAGAAAAAATAAAAGCAAAGAAAGTGTATCACCCAAAATTATTCCATAACTTTTTCTAGGGAATATTGGCTGGCAAAAGAAATTGCAATAGGTGGCGCCGTAGCTGTTCGAAAATTTTGTTTCAGTTTTAAAAATATTTTTCGTATTTGGGAGGAAGGAAAAAGTGTGCCTTCGCTGTGGAGTATTTGAAACATCCAAAGTGATTTCACAATAATTAGATATATGTTTCTATAAAGTTTTCTAATCTTCCAGAAATCACGTCAAAATTAGGGAGTCAAGAACTGACGCATGAGAATTTTTCTCGCACGTATTATAACTCACACTTCGACTACTCTGTCTAGCAAACCGCTTCCCCCCCCCCTCCCCCGCGTGCAGAAACAGAGAGAGCAGCTCATTCCCCTATGGCGTAGAGTAGAATACCAGATATACTTTTATCACGCATTTTTTTTTTTTTTTTTTTTTTGTGAATATTTTGCTCACTGCGCGAGTTCTGGAGGTTTAAACGAAAATATCATGAGTAATGTCAACTTTTGAAGAAAAAAAAATAAAGATATGAAATACCATTTTATAGAAGCTTGCAAACATCAAATGTGTGCAAATGAAAATTTATTTCGTTTCTACGTAGGGTTTTTAAAAAGAGAAGTAACGAGATCTCTGACTGGTATGCAGTAAAAATATCGCTGAAGATAGCGAAGATGTTCCGGGCTTTCAAACGGTACCGGTAGATAGAGCTGGGTCTGGGTGTTCACGAACAGGACAAAATGTCTGAAAAGTGTTGTCGGAAACATGTCCCGCAAATGAAACAAGAATTGTGATAAGGTTTTTGCGTTGGGAAATATTGGACCAACCCTCCTAAGAGTTCCGACCTCGCACCAAAAGACTTCCATCTGTTTGGGCTTTTAAAGAAGCACTTGGAGGTCCGGCACGGAAGAAATCATCTTTAAGAATGTGAAACCACATCAAGATGGCTTGCTGAACTGCTGACCACCTAAGTGTTTCTTTCAAGGTTCAAAGAGATGGAAGTCACTTGGTCCAAGATCGGGACTGTAAGGAGGGTGGACTAATACTTCCCAACGCAAACACCTTATTACACTTCTTGTTTCATTAGAAGGACAAGTTTCTGTCAACGCAGCCATCTTCTAATTGACATCTTGTCCTATTCGTGATAACCCAGCTCCATCTACCGGTACTGTTTGAATGCTCGGATTATCTTCGCTATTTTCAGACTTTTTATTCATTCAGAAAATCTGCACATACGTCAGATCTCTTGTTCCTTACTTTTTGAAACCCCTACGTACTATAAAAGAATGCAAAAATAAAGTGTGTGTCGATGAAAAATTATTTCGTTTGTACAATATTATGGTGTGCCAGCACAGTGTATATTGCATTATTATTTTGAGGCTATTTTTTTTCGTATGTGTGCAATCTTGTCAACAGCTATTAGTGCTTAAAATAATAGAACAATGTGTATGATTTAACTTATTTTCACATTTCAAGACACCTAATGAATTTTGTGAGTCTTGTTGAATATATTTGCTCATTGTACACTGCATTTTTTTAGTATTTTTTATTGAAGCGTTTGTGTTACTTGTAACTTTCATTTCATGTGCATTGTGTGCAAAAGTGTCGGATCTTATGTTGTTCGGTTGTTTGGAAGATTTTGCGAATGAAGTTTTTGTTAAAAGTAGAGTCAATTTGTTGTGTTAACTTTTTTGACGTGTCTGTAAAAATGTTGTTGAATAAAATTTAAGCGTTCTAATCTTTGTAGAAGCCTTCGTATTTTCTGTTCGTTATATTCTACATAACAAAAGGAAATAGGAGCGTAAAATAGTTGTTCTGTTCGCCTGTTACGCTCTTTAACACTTTTTTTTTTATAGACTATTGGTTATTTCTAAAATTAAAATAAAAAAGGGGGTTATACTGTCCCCCCGGTGGCGGCGTTTGGGCTGCGGGGGCCCCCCCACCATTCTTTATGGTTCATTTGTTTATTTTATTTTTCAATTTACGAACCAAAACTAGAAATTAAAAAAAAAAAACAATGTCAAAATTTTCAAAACATAATTAGTACAGTAAAAATAGGGGTCGGACCCAAACATCCAAAAAAAAAAAGCTAAACCTGGTGCAAATTGTTTATTACTCTCCCAATAAGAACAGGTAAAAAGTCCCACCCCATTGTGCGTCGGGTTTTGGAATGGGGGGCATCTAAAAATTGCAGTTTTGGGTATTTTTTCAGAATTTTTAGAATAAATTTAAAGTGAGAATATTACGTTATACTAAATTTAAAAGCATAAAATTAAAGGCGTTTGACCCCCAAGAGGGATGACAAAACCCACAAATGCTACAGAGCCCCCCTATCCCCGTAAAGCGAAGCAGTACCCCCGAACCCCCCTCCATACATTTCATACGGAAACATTTTATGCTAAGAAAATTGTTAGAAATCAAGTGCGTCCATTTTCCAAGAGCGATGATGCACCTACTCTCAAAGCTACAACACCCCCCCTGCCAAATAAAATAAATCCTCACCCCCCCCCACCTTTTATTTCAAGTAGAAGTATTATTTCATGCAAGTCTAAAATGCATAAATCAAGACTGTCCACCCCATAAGAACAGTAGCTCACGTCCCAAAACGAAATTATGTACTAAAATATTATCTTCCCCCCCACCCCTCTGATGGTGCACATTTGATTAAATGGCCAGAAAAATAACGCTCAACTGATTTTGCTTTCAAATGATTTCTCCTAAGCTTGTAACAAAAAGTCTTCGTTATCAAGATGTTTTTTGGAATCTAGATCCTCAGCAAAATCGTTATTGTTGCAGCTATGTCTAACACAGTTTGTGCATATTATTGAGCACTTCAGTCTACTTTCAGACTTTTCAAACATTCACTATATCCAATGAACCCCTCAGAGCAAGCACAAGATTTGAGACGCAGAAAGTCTTCTAGAGCAGAAGGCTTGGCTGTTGTAATAGGAATTCATTTATGTTTCTGTGGTGCTTTCTTTACACCCATCAAAAATGACACTAGCTTTCCCATACTTACAAGTGACCTACACGCTGCATTGCTGGCATATTTCCTTGAAACTTACATATCATTACCAAAAATATGTTCAAGCGGTTATCTTCCTTCTATTACATATGAGGCAGTGAGAAGCAAAGGGCAAAATTAAAAATTTGGAGATAACCAGTACAAATGGTTGAACCTCTCCTATATCTTAGGGCAAGAAATGGTCCTAGTAGACCTGGTAGTTGCTTCTATACAGCATGATTTAGAAAAAAAAATCAATGAAAGTCTACCTAGGATCTTATCTTTAAACGCGTTTTATTCAAAATTTGAAAATGTCCACTTGCATCCCTTTGCTTCTCACTGCCTCATATATGACACCAGCTGTTCGTTCTGTGATTTTGGATGAACCTTTTGCTTCAGATAATAGTACTTTAACGATACAGGATTTCTTTCCTTCTAAAACCAGATTCATCGAATACTGATGGAGGATCAGCGCATAACTCGTACCAGAAGTTTTTAGCAATTTGTTATTCCATCTTTACTGTTCATACCATTCGGTGTAAAAGATGGTTTGGGCTTACACATCTTTACAGATAGTAACTACTCTCGTAACAGAAGCTAAAGACATAACTGCTTACCTCCTTTACAAAGAAATGCCACAAAATTGTTTGACTTCAATATGATTTGATGTTACTACCCGAACGTTAAAGGTCTTATCGCAACTCACCTTATCATCAGCGAGCAATGCCCATACCAACTTGAGAGGGAAGAAACTTCTGGGACTTTAGAAACGGATTGAGATTTCCAAACTGGGAGACACAAAGGTGTAAATATTTAGCATTCTGTTGATGTATTGCTCATTGCTCTCATCAAGACTTGTTCTATCGTTGAATCACTACAGGTTCTAGACCACCTGAATTTGTCACTGCGTTAGATCGATGGATAGCTGATGTTTGACGTGATCAAATTTTTTTTATCGCATAATGTACTCAAAAGTTTCAGATAGAGTTGCAAGTATATGTCCGCATATTTAGCATAATTCACATAACCAGCTGCGTAAAAGAGAGGTAGCTTGGTGTTTGCAAATGAGAACCCCCACCGACTTAGAGGGTGCAGAATTGCAGCATTGCCCGTCTCACTATTGGCAATTCCGGTTTGTCCCACCCTTACGGTGATGGCAAAAGATTGTAGAAAAGTTGAAGTAAGTTAATCAAGAAGAAGTAGGGAAACTTTGGTCAATTTGGACTTTTTTTATGCTGCACAGGAATTTTTTTTTTCTAGCGCTCTAAACAGTTTAATAACTCCAGTCACAAATAATTTGGTTACTGAGCTCGCTTAGATCTTTTGGAATTATCATTCTGACATTACCATATCATTGTGAGGCATTTTGTACTTCGGAAAAGTTTAAGTCAGGGAAATTTTTTCGTGAACTTCACTGCAAATGTGCACTCACTGTGATTTTGGAATGTAAATTCAGGGGTCCCCCCCCCTCAAAGCGATGGCGCACCCCTTAAGTGTGACGGAGTACCCATCAAGAATAAAAGTCCTCAATAAAGAAAGAAATACCCCTTGAAAAAACTGCCTTAAAAATTCCAATGACGCAAAGCTGCTCCATGGACACCCCCCATTCCCCCCCCCCCGCCTGTACACCCCGGTTAATTAGAATTTTTTTATGTGAGAGTTTATTGTTTTACTATTATAGAGTGGTTTCTGCGAGGTTTCAGAATTTTTTTTAAGTAATAGAAATTATTTTTATTTAAATAGAGGACTATTTCGTCTCCCCCCCCCCTTCCCCCCAAAACCCGACGCGCAAAGTGCTGGGACTTTTTACCCCTTCTTGCTGGAAGGGTAAGAAGTAATTTGCAACAGGTTTCACTTTTTTTTTTGGATGTTTGGGTTTGGCCATTTTTTGGCCTAATTTTACTGTACTAAATTTGTTTACTTTGTATATCTGTTTACGAAACATTATTTAACAAAAGCAGTAACTTTTAGTTTATGTATTCGCTGTTTATAGTTTGGGGTAAATAATGTAAGTCTAATTCAGGTCTTAGTGTTTCTTCGAGGAAAATTATTGTGTACAAAATTCATCAAAATCTTAACGAAAACGTGAGTTAAAATACTAGATTTACCACTCATCAGCTCTCAAAACCAGCCCTAGCAAAATTTTGTATAGTTTGGTCTTTTTTTTGTTTTTTATTTTTTTGCTGTCGCAAAAGTGCTATGACTTTCAGTTGTCGTTCCCCTCCCCCCCACCCCCACTTTTCAATCCTAATCTCCGCCTCTGCTGTCCCCCCCACTGTCGGTAACGGTCTGCATTGCTGTCTCGATTTGGCAAACTAAAATTATTGCAACCCTACTCACTACTACTCAGTCCCTATATTCACGGTTGCAGAAACAGCGCGGCTCCTGTCGCAGGTTCTTGCTCAGGTCTGCAGACTTTCTGAAGTGGAAAGATTTTTTTTTTCCACTTTCTGCACGAATCTGTCGAATTTAAAGTAGAAAAATAGAGTCCGGAATAAAGCAGAAAAAAGGACCAACAAATCTGTGCTAGAGTCAGCAGTGGCAGAGAGGTCAAACGCACTTCCTCTAGCAGCTACCTGCTCCTCATTTTTACTTCCTTTTACAAAAAAGGAAGTACTGTATTCGCGAAAAAAATTTCACTCAAAAATCGGCCTTAATTTCCATTTTGCTCATCTCCGAATGAAAGTTGAGTTTTTTTTTCGACCCGACCAAACGTAGATATATGCCTAGGAACCTACACTCGAAATATCCATTTTTACGACTCCCGAGTTAATTACAACGAATTTTCTCGCGATGTCCGTATGACAGCTGAATAAATCCAGTATTGCTCAACACTGTTGGGAATCGAATCACTCTTTTGATTTTAACTCTTATCAAATTATCCAAAAATGCCCCAATTCGTTGGATCTTGATTTTTGGGAATCTTTCCACATCCTGAGGAACCGTTCTAATTTAGTTAACGATCTCACTGCAATTCCCTATTTTTCCTCTGTGTGGACTCCTTTGTTAAAATTGGTTTAGATTTTCTATTATTTTTATGTAAACGTCGTACATTTCTTACTTTTATTTTTTCATTTTTTGCTTTCTTATATCGTTTTGTGATTAACTAATTCCAATATGTTTATCCTTCACTCTGTTTTTTTTTTTTTTTTCTGCATTTCTCCATTTGATACATTGCTTCCATACATAGTGTAACGGATTCGGTGCGACTTCCGCTTTCTTGAAATGAAAACACAGTTCTTGATAAAAACACAGGAAATTTATTTACACTATGTACAGGAAAGATCTTCAACAACTGCGAAATTATTCATCAGCAATTAAGCAATTAGCACACAACACCGTAAACTCAACGTTTACACACGTATTTACTTCCAAATACGAAAACAACACAGCGAAATGCCTCGCTATAAACAGAGCAAAATGCTATCAGTTCGAAATCTGAATCGAAACTAAACTGTTTATCCATCGCTAACGGCTTAAATACACCGAAAAGAAATTTCTCAAATATTCCACACGCTTCTGTAAAGTAGTAGACCGTTATCAAATTTTTATCAATGAACAAAAAGGAAATAGGGGTCGTATACTTTAGCCATATGAAAAAGGGGTTGTATATTCATTACGGGAAACTATTTACAGGTTACGTTCCTACAATAATTACTATTTACAGAATTTGTAACAATAGTTTTTTCCCACTGGTAAATTTATTGCTAATTTATTATGAGTGGTTTCATTTTTGGACTTTTTGCATTGTTTATGGGTTTTCTTTTACAATTTATTACTTAACGGTTTTTTCCTGATGGAATTATATAATAAATTTTGTCTCCAGGTGTCATTTTATCTTTTTTGTTTTGTTTAATTTCTATTTTTTGATATTTATACTATCTCCTGTTCCACCGTGTTGCTTTTCTCGGATGACTTTTCATCCAAAAGCTCACACTTCTTTGCATTGAAAAAGGTGTTCCTTGTAACACCGAAACACGTGTCTGCAATCATTTGCAAGTTTTGTGCTTAATAACGTTGGATTACTGACTTTTGAATTCTCAGCACAAAGGTATTTATTCTTTACTTGGCGATATATCGCCTGTCTTTTGCTCGCCAAGTTTTGTCGCCAAATTGGCGACAAATGTGGAGATTTTTTTTAAATTTTAAATTTGGTTTCAGTTTGGCTACTGTTGGTGATATTTAGAGAGTAAACAATTGAATCACATTAAAATTGCCAAGAATGGGGAAATCACTTTAAATTGGAGTCAAAGGAAGTCATGTGATGCACACATCAGCTCGTTAAATTTTATTTTGAAGATTTTTGTCCTACATTTTGCAAGTAATTTTTGAATCTCCCCCTTCTTTTTCTATCATTTCTTAGGGATATATATATATATATATATATATATATATATATATATATATATATATATATATATATATATATATATATATATATATATATATATATATATATATATATATATATATATATATACTTACGACTAATCCAATGCTGCTTTACCTTGCAAACTATTTCAGGGTTTTCTGAGACTGCTAAGAAAAATGCTGCTTCCTCTCTGTCTCATATTATAGGTAAAAGAACACTCTTATCCACACGTACGTATACACATACGGTACATGTGCAGGGGTTTGGGCTTAATTTCTAACAAAAACGTACAGGAGCTTTATTTTCTTCAGAGCATGTATTCGTACGTACCTAATCTAAGTACCGATTAAGAAAAGGAAGAGATAGAGAAATGGAAGGGGGGATAAAAATTGAAAGAAATGTGATTTCGTAAACTCACATGGAAATTTCTTTACCTCATTGCAGAACTGACGTAAGTCCAAAAATGGAGGATTTGAGGTTATTACTGCATTGTTGGTAGTCTTATTGAACCATAACAACATAATTCTTAAAGAAAATCTTTATTTACTAATAATAAAGCTGAAAGTCTCTCTGTCCGGAGGATATCTGGATGTCTGGACCTCTGTGACGCGCCTAGCGCCTAGATCGTTCGGCCGATTTTCATGAAATTTGGTACAAAGTTAGTTTGTAGCATGGGGGTGTGCACCTCGAAGCGATTTTTCGAAAATTCGATGTTGTTATTTTTCTATTCCAATTTTAAGAACAAAACTATCATAAGATGGACGAGTAAATTACTAAATTATCATAACATGGAACCGTAACATGGGCGCAAGCCCCGAAACATGGGTACAAGCCAATCGGCGAGAAAATTCACCATACATTATTTGTAAATATATAGGCGAACCAAAAGACCTTTTAACTTTTCTATTACGGGCAAAGCAGTGCGGGTACCACTAGTAATAATATAAAATTACCAGTACTTTTTTCCGCTATTAATAGTGAAATAAATCAAATTTTGGGAAAAGATTCTGAAATCGAGTTTTATTTTCAGATCCCACATCGAATCATGAGATACTAATGAAAGTTCAAGCAGTATCAAATTTACTACGTGAAAAATCATTCAGTTTCTTTTTCTTTCTTCTTCTTTACTAATAATAAAGCTGAATGTCTGGATCTCTGCGATTCGCATAGCGCCTAGACCGTTCGGCCAATTTTCATGAAATTTGACACAAGGTTAGTTTGTAGCATGGGGGTGTGCACCTCGAAGCGATTTTTCAAAAATTCGATTTATTCTTTTTCTATTCCAATTATAAGAAAATTTTACCCATCAAATTATCATAACGTGAAACCGTAACATGGGCAAGCCATTTAACGTAGGAAATTGGCGATAAATTCATCATCCATTATTTGTAAATATACAGGCGAACCAAATGACCTTTTAATTTTCTACCACGGGCAAAGCCGTGCGGGTACCACTAGTAAATAAATAAAATAACTAAAATTCTTCTTTCTTTGCAATACATTTTCCAATTTGTGTGTCACGAGAATGTTTTTTTTCTCTTTTGAAATGAATATATTTATTGAGTATTTTTACGCTTTGGTGCCGAATCATTATTAGTGCCACGCATGACAAAAAAATTTCATATTTTCGTCTATCGGTGATCAAATTCCCGAATGCCGTGTTTACACCACACCCAAATCATGTATTCATAAGAAGGCACGGTAGATAATTTATTGAAGAGCTTTGACGGCGCGTGCAAGGTACCGCGAAGAGTAAACCTGCATTCAAAAGTTTATCGTCTACGACACATGAAAAGTTTCATTCTGTTGAAAATTGGGTGCTTTCTTGCTTATTTTTAGGATAGCATTATCTGTTTCAACAATTGCTTTGATTGGTCATTTGATTATAAAATGTTCACTTAGACAGAATGAATTTTATGTTCAATTTATAAAAACACTTATTCACAACTCGAATAATAATTACTTGAATTAGTGTTTTATATCAACAAATCTGCCTCCGAACTTTCATAACGTTGTCCGTCAAACAACGGCTCAAGTCGCGTTTTTAGGACGTCATTTTGAAGAAGTTTCAAGGGGAGTCGAGAAAACCATCCGACTTCTCAACATTTTTGGAAACGTATGCTGTCAAAGATAGCCTACAATTGCGTTTTTGAAACTTCGACTTCGGAAAATTTCCAGAGAGCTCCCGAACGTTCCCTACTCTCTTTAACTTCGTCAAAGATAGCCTAAACTTGATTTAAAGTTTGAAAATATTTCGGGAGGGAAATCCAGTCTTTGTTGGAGTTAGGGGAGGCCGTTATACTAGATACAGCCTATATTTAGTGATTTTCAGTTCAGTTAAGAAACTTTCCGGATAGTGCCCCCGAAACTTCCCCAATATCTTCACGTATTCAAAGATAGCCTAAAATAGCTTTTTTAAGACGCTTCAATTTCGGAAAATTTCCTTCAGAAGTTCTGACTCCCTAATCTCACCAAAGAAAACATAAAAATGATTTTAATTTAAAAAAAAAAAAAAAATCTAGAGGGAGCTCCGAGCTTTTTTTCTATAAGCGTTAATAAAAATTGCCTAAAATCCCGAATTTTGACTTAACTTATGTAATTTTTCGGTGGTGTACTGAATTCCTTTTTTTTTTCTTCTGCAAGAAGGATAAGAAGGAAAAACTTTTTTTTCTTTTCTTCTTTATTAAAATCTTATTAAAATACTTTCGACTCTTTAATGTATTAACTATTTCCAATCAAAAGGGCGGCAAATTGAGGAACTGCCCTGGGCGGCAGAAAGTGTAGCTATGCCACTGCGTTGGATGCTGGATGTGCTGTGTTGAATGCTGGATATTGTGTGTTGAATTATCGTTCATACATCTGATATTGTCTGGTAATTTAGGGCGCAGTAAAACTCTTGATTGGCAGATAAGGCTGACACTTGGGAAGGGGGGGGGGGGTCCAAATTTATGAAAGGCGACGTACGTGTGCAACATTTCCGAAATTTCTGTCATCAATATAGAAAATGAATTTCACCTGCTTCCAGAAAATGCTTTATAAAAAACTCTGAAAAATAATAGGACATCAACTACGGTCAAGTGAGGACAATAAGCGATTCGTGATTGCTCAAAAAAATAAATAAATAATAAAATAAAGTCATAGGAATTCAAAACAGTCAAATGAGAACAATAAGCAATCGTGATTGCTCAAAAAAAAAATTATATATATATATATATATATATATATATATATATATATATATATATATATATATATATATATATATATATATATATATATATATATATATATATATATATATATATATTTGAATTTGAATTTTTTTCATCTTGAATTCAAATTATGTTTTTCGCAAGCACGAGCGTGTGTGTGTATGATTGCGCGTGTGTGGTTGTGTAGGCGCATGTGTGTGGGTGCGTGTTTGTGAATGTATGCATGTGTGTGCGTGTTGTGTATGCAGTGCTGTGTGTGTACGTGTTCGTGTGCGTGTGTGTATGTAGGCATATGTGTTTGTGTCTGTGCAGGCATGAGTATGTGTGTATGCGTGTGTGTGTGCAGTATATGGATACAACCAGGAGACTGTTTTCGCAAGAGGAGCAGCATCGTGAGGCCGGTCGACGCGACGGTGGTGTTGGCGGGAAAATAAAATGATAGGAATTCAAGAGTCAAATAAGAGCAATAAGCAATCGTGATTGCTCAAAAAAAAAAAAACCTTTTCCATGCTCATAAGTCTTCGTTTATCCTATCTGCAGATTAATATAACATTTCATTTTCGGAGTTCCTATCACAGCCATAAAAGTATGAAAGAAGTCTGGATACATTATGATTTTTTCTTAAAAAAAAAAAAAAAAAAAAAATCCGGAAAAAACTAACAATCTAAACAAGGGCGTCAAAATTTGATATATTGGTCTTATAAATATTTTCGTTTCCACCATTATGAAATGAAAACAATAGCAATTAATTTAAATGATGCGAAACATAATGAAAAGATACTTTCTTGAATATTCGCTTGTAGCTAATTTACGCTCGGGTCTATTTGCATCAATTATTCATTTCTACAGCAGTAATGGCAATTAGTTAAATTGTAATAAACGGAATAAACATCCCCTAATGACTCCGCATGACTCGTGTTACGTGTAGTGCACATTAGCGAAATTGTTCTTTTTTTTCTGGTAATGGCCAAGTCCGGCAAATGGAAATATAACTTTTTCGAAAGGTTGACAGAATGTCGCATTGTCGTAATTAAGTTGATGCAGAAGCGTTTAACTTACATTACAGTTGCTTTGTTTTTGTCACTATCGGGGATCCATCTCAGCGTTTTATCAATTAGCTGCATTTTTGCTTTAACTTTATAATATTCAGCTGCTCGTGTACTCTGTTTCGATCTCTTCAGAATATACAAGATTATTTTGGTCAATTTTTCCCTAAAGCAACTTTTTTAATTCCTCTCGCTGCCGTCTCAACAGCCACTAAATATTTCACCGCCGTCTCTTGTATCCTTGACTTGACGCCAACATCGACCCAGGGGCGAATACAGACTATCATTTTAGGGGGGTCATTCTGAAGAATTCCCCCCCCCCCCAAACAAACCTACGGCTTTGGGAACGAAAAATTTCATAAAATGATTAGTTGTCAATAAAAAGTACGACATTGTTCAGGAATAGGGCTCCTAATAGGCATAAACGTTGCAAATTAATTTCATAAGCAATGAAAGAAGAAATTTCAAAATTAATTAGTGAATTGAAAAGACAACTGAAACCGTTTACATTTTATTCATACAGTGTTTGAACACAACGTGGACGGATACTATTGTCAACGATTGGGGGGGGGGGGGGGTTATGACCCCCATGACCCTCCCCTTGTATCCGCCATTGCATCGACCACTATCTTGTTTCGTATGATGCCACAGATCAATCAAATCTTGGATAAAACAATTTTTAATGAAGTAATGAGAGGCAACTTATTATTAAGAACTATTTCTTCTAATTTAAAATATGTAGAACCAGGGTCATTCCATGCGAAATGAGCAAGTCAGCTGTGGCTGACATGTCACAGATTTCAATGAAAATTTTTATTTAGGTAAACCATGCATATCTATGAGGAAATGCGGAGTATGAAAGTTTAAAAACTGTTTGTTGCTTTGTTATTGATGATAGAAGTTGATGCTTACGCTAAGCCTAAATTTTCAGAGTTCATTGCTGCCAGTTTGTGACTCAATAACTCCTCAAGTTATAAACGTACACTTAAAAAATAAATATTTCCGCATTCTATAAACAAATCTCTAATGAGAAAGATCAAAGTAAAATTTACTCGGCTCTCTTTTTGAATCTGAGATATTGACAAAGTTTGAAATTTTGCTAATTTACTTCAGTTTTTAAATCGCTCGTCTAGCTCTTTTAATGAAAAAATAAGAGTAAAAATGATTCAGATTGAAAAACTATCTATAAGTAACTATCTGCTCTAATTTAGTAATTGTTCATGAATTTCTTGATGACGAAATCGTACCTTAAAAAATCGAAAATTTCCGAAAATTTCATTTTTTCCTCTATTTCAGATGTTTTTTTTTTTTTTGAAGATGAGGGAATGCTCTAAATTAACTCAATTTTTTTAACATAATGTACTGAAGTGTCTTTTAGATGCTACTAAATTTTAATTATTGGTATCAGCGTATTTTTGTCACTAGAGTAACTTGAACTAAGCTAAAATTTCATTAGTTACTTCTTTTTATTTTGTAAGTTTAGCAAAACTAACCATTTCTTTCGTGTTTAATTTTCTCAAAAGCATGTTTATGAAGTACAGTCTAAAATGTACATTTTTTTAATTGAAATAAATGTTAGTTTTACTTGCTTTTGTATCATTTAGTCGTTTATCTAGTTCTTTGAATTCTCGTAATTTCACATGAGTCAATCCATACAGGTCCCATACAGTATAAACTACTCATTCATGTCCAAATATTTCTAAGTTTTCAAATTAAAATAATCATTTTGAAAATTACAATATGCTTTTTCAGTGGAATGCATTACATAGGGCACAATATACGTAATTTAAGAAGGTGCAATGAAGTTTTCACACTTTTTATTTCTGTTTTATTGTGTGAACTGACTAGCAAAATTGCTTAATTTCAAAGACCTGTATCTTTTTTACAAACCAATTACAAAATACAATATGTATAACATGTGTAGTACTTGAATGGAATATTCAATTGGCCAGGAAGTTTTATTTTTAATTCAGTCCCCTTTTGGTTTATAGGGATCTAAAAATGTCACTTTTGTCATTTTTCCGATTTTTGAGGGTTCTATAATCTATAAAGGTTACACAAACACACAGCAACAGTTACATATTATTTTAACATGGTTCTAGTGATTAATTTTTGCCGTATTTCATTTTGTGTTTCCGTCCCCTACGTGAGTTAGGGGAAAGGTCCCTTTGAAATGAGTAAAATTTTTACATTTGACCTTGAACTTTAACCTGTTGCCATTATTTTAATTATTAACTTACAGCTACGTAACTCAGCATGTAAGACTATCAACTTATGCACTTTAACATCAAAGCATTAAATTAACTGTCATAAATGTAATTCAAATAGGTTTTGGCCAAAATGCAAAGGTCTAAAAGTCCCATTTTTGATTACGAAAATCACTTTTGATGACCTCTAAAAAATCAAAGGTCCAGTTGAGAGAAAAAATAAAAGTGGTTTTAAACATCTTTCACATCCAGCTTTTAGGGATATAAATTTCAAAAAAATTAAAAATGGTTGAGCGCACCCATCCGTCGAACCTGTATGGATCGACCCATAAAGCACAAAGAAAATGCTATTTTTCTGAATTTTATTTTACGTTTGGAAATCAAAAAACAATTTCGAGTATCTTCAAGCAAATAGTAGAAACACAGCTCTATATTCTTGAAAAATTTTAAAGTTTTCTGAATTTTCCCTCATTTGAATTTTTGTGTGTACCTGAAGGGGAAAATCATCATTTTACAAAATGTCACTAAGTTTAAAACTGATTTTGAATACAAAGGAGTTAAAATACAACTTTAAAAGTAAGGTATTTCTTTTATGATACTTAGCACATTATTGGGTATTAATATCATCAAAGCTAATGCATTCCTTAAAGATTGAGATTAAAAAATAAAATGCTTAATTATGAGAAAATTGAAATATTTTCAGTTTTTGAAACTCGGTTAAAAGTTAACTATAATAACTCTGAAAATATTACTTATATCAGATTGATTACCCTACTCCATAGATTGCAAAAACATATAACTTTTATGTTTTCATTAAATAGTTAATAGGATACAACCCTTCAAAAGTGCAGCATTTAGCATTTATGAGAATGCTGTTCAATTTGTCCAATTTTCAATCGCATGTAACTATTTAAATAAAAAATTTTAAGCAAAAATATTTTAGATATTTTTATATAGGCATAAAAGGAACCTGTACACCAAATTTCAGAAAAATCTGTAACCATGCGGCCACCACTTTTTTGCGAATTTTGCTCATTTCGCATGGAATGACCCACCAATGATATGAACAAGTAAGGAGTTGACAAAGATTTTGTCGCTCGAGGTGCAATAAAATCATGACTTCGATTGGATTAATGTGCAGCGTCTTAGATGATTATGCTTCTTTGTTATTTGGCATCAAATTTGAAAGATTACATTTTATACTTGCTGCAATAGTTTAAAAGTCGGTTAAAGGGTTTTTGCTTCAAAGAGATTTTGATTGAGACACAGTTATCGATTACATTACAAACGTGTTATGCTGTCGATAAATTTACCCAGTTTGTTGTTCTAAGACGGAATTTACAAGCGAAAAGACATAATTAAAATTATAAGAACCCGTTTATGGGGTAGACAACCACTACAGCACAACACATTCACACTATTAAGAAAGAACAAGGACAGGAGAGAAAAGCACGTCCATGCCTGAGCCGTGATTCGAACCCAGGACCTGCCCATCCGCAGTCAGACTTTTCTGATCACTAGACAAGGCGCTCGTTGCGATCTTACGTTGTTTGTGAAAAGTAAACCCGGACTCATCAAGAAGAAGGTCTCAAGAACAGGATTAAAAATACGGTCTTCGCAGTGGTGCAGGAATGCAACAGGGGATCTTTGAAGAGATCTGGCGGTTAAAAGAAATACTTGTTTGTACCGTTATCATAATTTCCGGGTGACGGGCTCTGTAACGGATAATAGCGAGTAGAGGGAGCCGTCGACACGAACATTTTTGGACGCATTTTCGCAGATCATCGTTGCTCATTGTGAAGCGTAACTCATCGATGAAGATGATAATATTTTTTTGTTCCTGGTTTCACGAGCCTCAGTGAACAGCGAAGACGCTAATCCCCAGACCACAATATTTATGGAATGGAGTATATTTTTCTGAAAAGGGGCGCATTTGGTATTGCATTTTTGTACTCCTATTTGAATTCTAATAGGTTGCGCTTGATTTCTAACTACAAAAGTAGAGGTGTACCGTGTTTTTAAAAACTTATATAGTGTGACGAATTGGAAATCGCCCTGAATCCCGCCTAGTATGCAAAAATTCATTGGAAAAAATAATGAGTGCTGGCGCTGACATTTTTCGTGAGTCTCATGCGAACTTAAGCCCTGCTAGTGTGACTCTCATATGAAATACTTTTTGAGATTTTTTTTGTTTTGTTTTTACAAATTTCTTTGTATTTGATTGTTTTTTTCGTTGGAGTTACTACGTTGGTGAGGACACTTATACTTGTGCGAAGAAAGCGAGAAGCTTGAATTTGTTTTAGTCTACTTTTAGGAAAAAAAAATATATTTTGTTACTATGACGCCGCTCACACATTCTACGAGGGCAAATCAAAAAGTCTTTGCGCCTAATATTTTTTAGCCAAAATACGGCTGTGAATATAATGCAAGCATATACATTCCCAGCAGTGACAGTTCCTTGAACCGTACCAGCCATATCTGCTTTTTGCTCAGAAGAGTGGAGCTGTAATCAGTCATTTAAGATGACGGTTGTTCTTCAGACGTCCACAGCTTATGAGCATCAAAGTGTTATTCGTTTTGTATGGAGCAGCGAACAAAAGCTCATAGCAATTCACAGGGGCACCTACAGTCCAGACCTTGCCCTAGTTATTTTCATGTTTTCGCTCCACTGAAGAAGTTTCTGTCAGGACAGAGATTCACATGTGGCGAAGAACGCGGTCCGACGGTAATTCCACTGGCAGCTGGAAGAAATTACCACAGGGAATCTCAAATTTAGTGCTGCGATGGAACAAATGTCTGAACCGGTGTGGTGACTATATGGAGAAGTAATGTAAGGGACGTAGTACACTACGTATATTTGTAAATACCTGTATGTACCTGTTTTTGGCGAATAAAAAATAGGCGCAAAGACTTTTTGATTTGCCCTCGTACTTGATGTACTAGCGGAGCTTTCTCCTGGAGAGAGAAGGCATTAGAAGACAGAATTTTCTCTCTTTTTTGTGTTGAATAGTTCTAGCATGTGTACATATTAATGTACTGAGATTGGCATAAGTGGGACCCTCGGAAAATTCCCCTCCGAGCTAAATCAAGGGCTCTGGGTGGGAAGGGTGGGGGCAATTCATCCCCCTCTCCTGCTGGGTGCTGTATTTTAGGAAAGGTTTTACGAAAATGGACTAGAATTCAAATGAACGTAGTGGTTTGTTTTATTATTTAGAAAGAACATTTCATGCTCCCGTTAGCTTTTATTCTGCTCCGGTGGGTCGTAGAAAGGGTTCAACCCAGTCACTATTACCACCATGATTGATTAAAAGCATAAAACCGGACTATATTTTATAGACATTTTTGCTCATCTTTTGGCGATATTTCCGGCGAAATTTTTACAATATAAAGCTGATTCTCTTTTATCCTTTTGAAATCAAAATCCTTTCAACATTTAGGTTTTATATCGATTCAGTCTATCGTAAAAAATGCTTCACTGCCTTAAGCCTTTCTGTAGCGATGACTCATAACAATTTATTAATCGAATTCCTCCCGTTTGATAGTGGACCGCTCAACTCAGCGCGAAGATTTCCCATTTCTTTCACACCAGTATCCGTTCAACGAAATCGGGAGGGCAGAAATCACTCTAAACCAATTATGCCTCCCGAATCGATACTGGAAATCGATACGCATTAAATCCGAAATAGATAAATAAAACCATTGGCGGGGATTGAGGCTTTTTAATCTTCGTAAATTACTCTAAAACGATGGAAAATGGAAAAAGCCTGGCGCCTCCTTGGGCGTTTTCTAGTCCCACTGGGTTTCTTAGAATATTTTCTGTGCGACCGAGTCAAAGGGTTGGTTTACGGGAATAGATACCGCCCCTACACTCGATAGGAATTATCGTGTTCTTTAATTTTAGCTGCAATCTATGCAAGATTATACGAGGGGGCTATTAGAAAACTATCTGACCTTATTTCATGAGCTGACTTTGAACCTTCGTGCTCATGCATGAATGGGGTTGTTTTCTTCAGTCAAAAGCACTACTTTTATCACTAAAAATGATAGAATAAGCAAAAAAAAAAAAAAAAAAAAAAAACATGAAGCCAGGGAAAAAACTTACATTTTCCGAACATTCAATTTTTAATTATTCTTTTAATTGTCCGATTTTGGAAATAAAGGGTTGGCTTTATGACTGACGTCACAAGTGCTGTACTTTGGTTTGCTACTCCACTGGCACGCTGAATGCTTACTTGCTGTCTGCCGCGTTGCCAGCATATTATACTTTCTTTTCTTTCTTTCTTTCTTTCACACACACATATTGAGGTTTCTGCTATTCCACTAGGGAAGCTTATACCTCTATTAATCCACACAATGTTTCCAGAATTTTTGTTTTCCAGGACAGCACATGGACAACACAATAGATGGTGGTGCCATCTATGAACAGTTCGAGAGACAATTTAGAACCAGGCCAGGAGCCGAATAACTTCCTAGTCTGGCACCCCCAGAGGTATTGTTTCTCTTGGAGGACATTGTGACCACGAGCATATTTAACGTCGCCCAGCCACCATTAATGACGACGGTGGGTCTTCGACCAGTCAGGATCGAACCCGAGACCCTTCGGTCCCGAGTCCAATGCCTTACCGATCAGGCTACCACGGCCACTATTATACTTAAGAAGCGAATAAAATATTGCTCTCTACGCTTGCTATCAACCACATCGTTGCCAGTACATGTGAGTAAAGAAGCGAATTAAATCTTGCGCTCTGCGCTAAGGGCATCAGCGAATGGCATTTCATCACTTGTGATGTCATGTGCAGAAGGTAAAAAAGGAAATTGAATCTGCGCACCGATTAAAACAATTGTTAAAAAATATTAAACTTTATCAAATTATTTTAAAAATGCAAAAAATCAGTAATCCAACGTCATTAAGCACAAAAATTGCAAAAAAATTGCAGACACGTGTTACGGTGTTACAAGGAACACCTTTTTCAATGCAAAGAGGTGTGAGCTTCTGGATGAAAAGTCATCCGAGAAAAGCGAGAAAAGGATTCATCCAGAAGCTCACACCTCTTTGCATTGAAAAAGGTGTTCCTTGTAACACCGAAACACGTGTCTGCAATTTTTTTTGCAATTTTTGTGCTTAATAACGTTGGATTACTGATTTTTTGATTTTTCAGCACAAAGGTATTTATTCGTTATTTAAAAAATGGTTTAATCTCATGTTTCTAAACGTGCTCTTTCAGAAAAAAAAATACTTTTAAAATTTCGGAAACAACCCAATTGTTTTCTGTCTGTTCATAGCGTCAGTCGCTGGCAAACAGTTCTATTGATGTAGTGTTAAGTGATTTTGACGGAGTTTTCAATTTCAAGAAAAATAACGACTGGAGCAGCACTGCTGCATCACATTTTGCCACTAACTGGGCGACAGCAAAGTGGAAACCATTTAGAAGATGCAGGCGGCTTTCTACTGACGATTTTCCAGCACATTTCTCGCATTTGACATAGATATTTGTTTGGCGAAAAAACCATAATCCTGTGGTTCAACAAGCTCCTCACTATCGTGATACAGTGAAACCTGTGTAAGTTGACCACTTGCGGTGCAGCACTTTGGCGGTCAACTTAGACAGGTAATCAACTTATAAAGGGCGTTTTTTTTTTTTTTTTTTTTGTCATTTCTTGCACTATGTATTCATTTTTTGAGGAATTCACCCTTACTCTTTCTGATGAACTCACTTTCAGTGTTTAACATTATTGAAAGTGAAGCAATAATTAAAAATACTATTCAAATAATTTTGTTATTTTTTTCTTGTTTTTAACTATATTAGACACTGTAGGTTTAGAAATTCCATATATACCAGCTAATTTTCTCTGGTTTTCTCAATTTTCAATTAATTTTAATATTTCATACTTTTTATTAATCTCAAGTTCAACTAACTTTCTTTTTGAACCCTTTTTATGTATAGCACAAAGAGTAACAAGCTCGACTCTCCCAGTTCATAAAGGAAAAATTGAAATGTCCTATCTCTTAATCCCTTGGACCAGAAACATGTAACTTTACTCATTAGCAGGCCCAGACCTGTGTACCCGCAGTGCGAGGGGCCCGCGTCCTTAAAGGGGGCTAACGGCCCTAGAAATTGAAGAAAAAATAGAAAAAAAAAACTAGCACTAAGACTTATGCACTTTACAAATAGACACTGCTGGCCAGGAGGGAGGGGCCTACATATTTTGTTGCAGGGGGACCCAAAATATATAGATCCAGGCCAGCTCTTTTTGAACAATTCCTGTGTTGCCACAGCATATTGCAACTTAAAGAAAAGATTTTGAACTTTACTACTGACACCTATTTTTATTGAACAGAGTACAAAAAGCTATCTCAAGTAGAACAACAAATGAAAAACAAGTTTTGAGAATAAAGAGCAGCATAAGCTTTAAGCTGCTGTTTAGTTAGTAAAATGCTAGTCTGTCATCAAAGCATTAAAATCATTCTTAGAAAGCTATCAAAAAAAAAATAAAATAAAATAAATAAATAAATAAATAAGTAAATAAATAATAAAATAAAATAATTTGCTGAAGAAAGTTGAAAAAAATAAACCAAGTGGGCAACTTACAAAGGGCTTTTTACAATACTCCAAACCAAATTTGGCATACATTAGTGGTCAAGATAGACAGGTGGTAAAGATAGAGAGGTGGTTAAGTTACAGAGGTTTTCTTTCGCTATATGCGATAGGAAAAATTCCGTTCCCGTCAAAAGTGGTCAACATAGAGAGGTGGTCAACTTACAAGGGTGGTCAACTTTACAGGTTTTACTGTATGGCCACCTGCGACTTCTGGCTGCTCCCCAAACTCAAGAGACGAAAGTGTGAGATTTCAGGCACGAGAGGATTTTATGGTTGCTACTACACTGTAACAAATTTCGGAAACGTTTCTGGATATATCGGAAACGTTTCCGAAATAGTAGGAATCCTTCATCCAATAGCGAACTCCTCAATATTCAGAAAGCTTTTTGTTATTTCAAGATATCTAGAAGCGGAAGTGATGACGCAACGCTTCGAAACCTATTTCATCCTTCCAACCAGGCGCCAATGAGTCGGAAATAACGAGAACTTCTTTTTTTCTTATCTATGGTTGCTGCAGTCAGTAACTGTTTAGCATTGGATTGCTTGTTATTTCATGTCTAGAGAGTAGTAAAATGTGTCGAAACTAATTTTACGCCTTTGCATTTTGGACTGCCCTTGATTTTTTAGACGATGTACGCAGCTATTAAGTTAGTCAATAACCATTTGCTTCTTTACAATTTCCAATGCGACCATAATTAGATATATATTGTGTGTTCAAGCGTGAATAGTTTCAACAAACGTGTTTATACTTAATGAAACGAAACCCTTTGGATTACTTATTCAGTTGTAATGGAGGTACTTAGATTTTCTTCCGCTCATGTTCACTTGTAAGTATTAATGAATATTTTAAAACATGTTGTTATATACATTTATATTTTTGTTGATTTGAATTTGATGAGGCTCCAATTGTAACTGTTTTTGGGTTTATCGAATTAATTTAAAGTTATCCTACATATAACTATGTGCGCGGTGTACTATTTGTTGTAACCAGCTGAAACTGATTAATTACGCAAAAGAAGTAAGATTTATATTTGAGAAGCAATCACAGAAAAGTTATTTCGAAATACTTGGATGTACATACATTTTGGTTCAAAAAGAAAAAAAAATCAATTGTTTAATTCATTAGAAATATGGTAATGCAAATATTTTCTAGTATTGTAATATGCTTCACAAAAAATGTGCCGGTATATTTTATCTTTTTTTATTATAATTTATTCATTCATTTAAAAATATTTATACCATTAGAAAATGGCCATGTTATCTATTAGTAAGAACATAGTTATGCAATTAATTCATCTGCTTATTCATTTTGTTAAATGTGGTTAACAATAAAAAAAATTCCTTGACATTAGTTCCGAAAATAACATTTCCTTCGTGGATATACTAGTTTAATGTAGGACAGTCAGGAGGAATGAGTCAGTGGCAAAAATGGAACAGCTGCATTTACATGCTGAAATAAAAAGTAATATTATTTCATGTCATCGTTTTAAAAGTGATCAGTTTTTAAATACTATGTTATTAATATGCAATGCACATATGGTGAGAGACTGTGCCATTGACATTTTCAAGGGGTTGCTTTTTTTAAGGTGGGGGGCGCTTTATATCATTTTATGGGTGCACCATCACTCTTATGGTGTGGGGGGGGGACTCTCGTATATATGAAATGGAATAATCATGTAATAGAGTTCAATGTTTTAATAAATAAAATATATAATGCATTTTGCGCACACTCTAAAAATAAAATCAGTAACCTATTTTGATTAAGTATCTATATTTGTGATAAACTGGAAAAGGGCAAGAACAGATGAATAAACCCGAATGGTTCCAGCAGGGGGACTTTGGTGTCATATTTAAATTCTTCAATTTCTCTGTTGGTACTTTTCGGTACACTTTGTTCGTCAAAGAAATTGACTTGACGTGAACGAATTTCGGAACGCAAGTATAGGTAAGTTCTGTCAAATTTTATCCGAAAATAAAAGCTATCAAGTTTGATACAAGATATGTTTTTAAGTTCTGCATTAAAAATACAATATGTTGATAATTTTGTCTTGAAAATATTGAGAGAAAAACTGAAGTTTAATATTGTTTAACAAACAATCCCACTTTTGAGAAAGTACTCCCCTTCCCTCCCCCGACGATTTTGTGATTATGAATGAAACTACTATATTATTTCATAAATTTTCAAAAATTTATAACTGTGCATATGTTATGCTGTTAACCATGCTATTTGTCATTAGAAATTCAGAAAAAAAAAATCCACGAATGATTCTAAAATTGCTTGTTTCATTGCTCTTAGATATGAAAGAATTGAAACTGATATGGCATGCAATACTATAGTAAAGAATTATTTTTTAGAAAAAATCACGAAAAAAGGATTCCGAAATTCTCAGAAACGTTTTTGAAAATTGTTTGGAGAATTCCGAAATACTCGGAAACGTTTTCGAAACTTTCATGAACCACAGCTGCACAGAATACTCAGAAACATTTCTGGAAATTACGGAAAGAGGATTCCGAAATACTCAGAAACATTTCTGAAAATTACAGAAAGAGGATTCCAAAATACTCAGACACGTTTCTGGACATTACAGAAAGAGGATTCCGAAATACTCAGACACGTTTCCGGACATTACAGAAAGAGAATTCCGAAATACTCAGAAACGTTTTTGAAAATTTCATGAACCGCAGCTGCACGATATACTCAGAAACGTTTCCGAATTCTTTTTACAGTGTACAGCCGAGCTAAACTTCTTTCTGAAACAAGCCTTGGCGGAAGGTCTCCAACAATGGCAGCATCTTTTTTCAGAAATGTGTAGAGTCTCGAGGACACTACTTTGAAGGGGATTAGATTTCCAATGATCCAGATTTGCTTTTTTTTTCTTTGGCCAATGTTCGGTTACTTTTCTAACAGACCTCGAGGGTGCAAAGTTGATCTTTTTTCAGCTTTTATTTTCTCAACTATTGGTTTTATTAACTTAATTCAACGTTTTCCAACTTTTACACTCTTACTGAATCCTTCTGATCATGTCCAAGTTCCAGAGAACCTTAACGTTAGTGAATATTTTTTCAAAATAATGTTTCAAAAGTCAGTAGGTGAGATTGCGGAAGTAGTTGAACCGGTCCGAGATTCACCCTGACAGTTCGGTTATACGTGTTAAAATGCGACTTAAATAACTGCTTAATGTGTCACTGTACCCGGTACGAGATTCACCCTGTCAGTTCGGTTATACGTGTTAAAATGCGACTTAAATAACTGCTTAATGTATCACTGTACCCGGTCCGAGATTCACCCTGACAGTTCGGTTATACGTGTTAAAATGCGACTTAAATAACTGCTTAATGTGTCACTGTACCCGGTACGAGATTCACCCTGACAGTTCGGTTATACGTGTTAAAATGCGACTTAAATAACTGCTTAATGTGTCACTGTACCCGGTCCGAGATTCACCCTGACAGTTCGGTTATACGTGTTAAAATGCGACTTAAATAACTGCTTAATGTGTCACTGTACCCGGTCCGAGATTCACCCTGACAGTTCGGTTATACGTGTTAAAATGCGACTTAAATAACTGCTTAATGTGTCACTGTACCCGGTCCGAGATTCACCCTGACAGTTCGGTTATACGTGTTAAAATGCGACTTAAATAACTGCTTAATGTGTCACTGTACCCGGTCCGAGATTCACCCTGACAGTTCGGTTATACGTGTTAAAATGCGACTTAAATAACTTAATGTGTCACTGTACCCGGTACGAGATTCACCCTGATACATAGTTCGGTTGTACGTACTGAATTGTGAAAATGTGTCACTCGGTCGACCCACGGCGCAGGGGCAGATACAGAAATAATTTTTGGAGGGGGGCCCACGAAATTGAAAAGCGCAATCCCCCCTTCCCCTTCAACATACAAAATGTCATAAAAGAGTTGTCCTGATTTTATCTTTTAATGTTTTTTAGGATCAATTAAGGTCAATTAATCCACTTTTAAGTGTATAAATATTACGCACTAATGTATACTTCACCGACATGCTAAAATGAGCGGTTTTAATTAGGAACATTGTAATAATGATTATAACACGATGACAAGGTTTTTAAATAAACCGATACTTGAGTTTTTATTAATTAATTTGTATTTTAACTATAAAATATTAGGTGATTAAGATAATAGCTTCATAACATATACGTTTTATTGAAGAATTCAGAAACTAATTTTTTGCTATTTTTAATTCAGTCGCTGATTTGCTCTTGATACAATTCAGATAATATTTTGATACTACATGCCGTTTCCATAAATATTATGGTTTTTCCAAGAAACTACCATGTGATTTTTTTATTTTGTACTTTTTATAAACTGGAAAAGAAATCTATTATTTCAAAAATAGCTTCCTGGATCGAAATACTCTTTTTGGCACGTCTTCACTTTTTTTTTTAAATGTTAATTATTGATTCCGTTAAAGAAGCATTGATGGACGAACTCAATTTGTAAATTTGAATGATAATGTACCTAGTTAATATTTATGACCAAGTTCTTAATTAGACGTTTGTAAAAGGAAAAAATACTTTTTGTGTGTAAAACATTAAACTTTATTGACAAAACAAAACATTCTCCCGATATTTAAGCAGATTAGTCACAAACACAATTTTTTGTACTCGATCTTAGAATAAAAAGAAGCATTCTCCATTACAAAAAAACCATCCAATATCGAGCCACTTGGCATGCATGTTTTGCTTTTAGGATTGGCTCGTTGGCGGATCTTTTAAAACATGGGAGATACACAATGAAAGCGTACAATACAGCCATATTTTATACAGTTCATAAAATCATCCGGAAATGCTACATCACAAAATAGGGCTATTCAGTAAGTTTTCAAAGGTTTTTTTTTTTTCGGTTTTTTTCCAGAAAATAAAGCATTTAATAGATTAATAATCATAAATTTCAAATTTGTATTGATATTTTAAGTTATGAACACAATGTGATAGATGGCGCTTTGCTGACTAGTTCTAGATTGTGTATTTGGCGGGAAAGAAGTCTAAGTATTAAATAATAAATCACATTGATTTTGCAGGCCTACTTTAACGCATAATTTCGTTTAAAAAAATCATGTTTCATTTTCACATGATGTATGGTGAGTTTAACGTCTTATAAAATACTTCCTTGGTCCCCTATTGCATGCAAAATGACTAACGAAACCAAGTTCACATATGATTCGATTAGATTAAGCAATAAGTTTAATTTCAACGAATTTTTGTCAGTAGTTTTCTATTAAAAAGATATTTAAATTTAATTTCATCGTGAACAAAATTTCAATTTGAATAGGTTTTAAAAAGTGATTGCATTCAAATTCTTTACTTGTATAGATTATCAATTTTTATGTGAAAACTTTGCTGACAATATTGTGACATAATTGCATAAAATATGACACAATTACAAAGAAAGAAAGGTTTGAACTTTCTTTTTAAAAATTACGGTTACGTGAAGTTTTTTTATTATTATTGTTTTTTTTTTTTTTTTTTTTGAAAATTAGTTTAAGAACATACTTTTTTAAAGAAAAGTTAATTTGCATTAAAAGTAAAGCGGTTGGCTCTGAAATTCTTTCGAAAATGCTTATTTCACATAAACTGGACTATAGGGTGGTTCAAAAAACTTTTTTTCAGCTAGAATCCAGGACACCCCCCCCCCCTTTTTTTTTAACTTACTAATAGTATTATGTTGTAAAAGTTTTAGATTCTTGCTCAAATTTTAAGGGGGTGCTCAATGACCCCTTCATTTAACATTAGCCATTGCATAGAAAATGCCACAAATTTAGAAACATTTAATTTCCCCAGCTGCTTTTTGTAAATGATTATTTTATTGCAATGTATATGCATATTGCTAGTGTATATTATAATATGTGCATTGTTTTTTCAGTTCAATGTATTTTTAACCCCCTCCCCATACTGATGAAGTTTGGGGGGGGAGAGGGTTGAGCGCCCTCTTTTAGTTGAAATAGGAAGCTAAAATTCTTCCAGTATATTGCTATCCACAAGTCTAAAAATATTGAGGGGTGTCCCGTTACCTAGGAGAAACCTATTTGAGCAATCACGATTGCTTATTGTTCTCATTTGACTGTTTTTTGCGTTTTTTGATTTTTCCCACCGCCACCCTCCGCACCATCACCGTCGACCGGGCTCTTCACGATGCTGCTCCTATAGCGAAAGCCGTCTCCAGGTTGCATCCATGTCCTACACACACGCGCATACATACACAACTACACACACGCACGCACACACACAACTACACACACGCACGCACACACACAACTACACACATACAAACACATTACACGCACGCATACATACAGACACCCACACATACACACACATACACACAACTACCCACACATTCATGCCTGGACACAGACACAAACACATATGCCTACACTCAAATACACACACCCTCCCCCCCCCACGCACGCACATTCATACACACAACTACCCACACACTTATGCCAGCACACAGACACAAACACACATGCCTACACACACATGCACAAACACATACACACCTACACACACATACACAAACACATACACACATACAAACACATACACACACAAAAACATACACACACATACACACAACTACCCACACATTCATGCCTGGACACAGACACAAACACATATGCCTACACTCAAATACACATACCCCCCCCCCCACCCACGCACATTCATACACACAACTACCCACACACTTATGCCAGCACACAGACACAAACACACATGCCTACACACACATGCACATACCCCCTACACACAAACACACATTCCCCCCACACACAAACACACACGCCTACACACACACACTCGTGATTGCAAAAAACATAATTTGAATTCAAGATGTCAAAATTCAAATAAATTTTCTTTTTTTTTACATGTATTTTTGAACCACCCTACTCTACCAGCGTTTTATCAATAATAGCTTGTAATAATTCACAAACTGAATAGCCCATTTGTAAAAAATATTTATCTCGACAACAGCGATACTCCTTGTTTAAAAGTGACTACAAATTTCCCGAAAATCTTTTTTAAATGGCACATCGTTGAGCAGCTGGTAGTGCTCAACATTTTATCAAGGAAGATGAGCATATGTTTGGAGTACCACTGTTGTCTTTTTATAATAGCGAGCAAGCTTCAAGTATTCATAAACCTTGAACTTTAGATAGTTACAAAAATTTTTCAAATACTGCTGAATACGTTTTTATCAATAAAGCTGTTTTTTTTTTTTTTTTTTTGAGTTTAAAATTCTAAAAACATTGTAAAATGTCATTATTTTTGAATTGTTAAGAGAAGCGGTTAACTTTTTCTGAAACGTTTAAAAAAGTATTATAAAGTTAGTAGTTCAATTTAGTATTATGACTGAGGGTGAATTGGAAAGTTTTCCAGTGCCAGAGCAAATGAAAAATAATTGAATCCTGATACGTGAGCAATTTTATGTGAATTGGAAATTTTTTCTCCCTGAAACGCAATCACTGGAACTGCTATCCGGCATAAAATCACACCATGTCAAGTTGTCATTAAAAAGTATTTTTAATTTAAAAAATAGCTAAAATATGCAGTAAATTTGAATATTTTATTTTTAAACTACACTCGAGTTTTTTTTTTTTATTAACATATGTAAAGATAAGCAGTAAACATTTCAACAAATAACATTGTAGTTTCTAAGAATAATGAACTGTAATGTTGAAGTCATTGTTTTGTGTATTGATAAACATGGGGAAAAATAAACAGTAAAAAATATATTTTAATTCTTAAGAAAAATAAATTAGCATCACATTTTAGTTAACTTTTGTGCATATATATAATGTTAATTGAATTTGATGTCATTTTGATGATTAAACTGGGTTTTTAAAATATTTCACATGTAAAGGTATTTAAAAATGTACTTAAAAAAAATCGTGTGCCATGTTATGGTTTGAAAAAAAAAGCTCCATTATGTACAAATCTGACATAATATTTGGCACTTAGATAAGTAATATTATTCTTACAATCCTAAATATATAGCAATAATCGCATCGCAGTTATATCAAAGCAGTATACAGAAATCATTAAAAGTGTGCGATGTACAACTGATAGTTTCTACTGACATGAATTACAGGCGCTTTTAATGGATATATATTTTTATTTTAATGAGTTATACTCATTGCAATAGAAATTAGTTTTTTTCATTTTCAATGCATGCTTATGTATACTGATACTCATGTGAACTAATACATCCAATAAAATTGCATCCGGTTGTTACACACGCACATAATTATAATTATACTGCCGATGAAATTGCATATGGTTGTAACGTCAAGTGCTATATGCACTAGTGATACGTAATTATACGTCTGATGAAATTGCATATAAAGGGGAAAGCGAGGCACATGTGAACCTTTTTTTTTTTTTTTTTTCATTTCTTTATATTTTGAAAAATATTATCAACTAGCGGTACCCGCAGTAGAAAACTAAAAGGTCATTTGGTTCGCCTGTATATTTACAAATAATGGATGATGAGTTTCCCGCCAATTTACTTTATTCATTTGCTCGCCCATGCTACGGTTCCACGTTATGATAATTTGGTAATTTATTCGTCCACGTTTTGATAATTTTTGCTCGGTAAAACGTTCTTAAAATTAGAATAGAAAAAATACAAAATCGAATTTTTGAAAAATCACTTCGAGGTGCTCCCCCCGCCCTATGCTACGAACTAATTCTGTGCCGAATTTCATGAAAATCGGTCGAACGGTCTGGGCGCTATGCGCGTAACAGACGTTCAGACATCCCGACATCCAGAGACACAGACTTTCAGCTTTATTATTAGTAAACATATCTCAGAGCAAAACTGCTCCCATGATTGAATAGTCTTTTCTTTGGTGCCATGGAATTTTTCGAGATTTTTCAAAAAGTATTTCTTTACTTTATGGTATTTTTTAAAAACATGTTTTCAAATTCCAATTAAATTCACATGGTTTCTTACTTTTCTGCAGCGTATTAAGCATGCGCAATAAAAGATATGAGTTGATATGAATCATTAAAAATCACACATGTAATCTAGTGCTGTAGAAATTGTAGTTAGGCGCTCGTGTGTATTAAAAATTAGTAGTACAAGAGTAGGGGTGATCAACTTATCAGTGAATTTCCAGTAAATTAAAGCATTCTGTATTTTGAATGAAATGTTAAATATGTAGTTTTGGATGCCCTCACGCCACTTTGACTTGTGTTATGTTTAAGTTAATATTTTAATGCCAGATGTCATACAATATACATTTAAAACTGAATAGCACAAAATATAAATATATACAAAATTTACAAAATAGCACTAAATATAACAATATATATTTAAAAACAAATAACTGATTTCAATAAGACGAGCATTGTTCAGTTCCTTTAGCTCAGGAGATGTCCATAAACGATGTCGCACATTTTTTCATCATTTCTCCCCCCCCCTCCTGTCACAAAGTGGCACACTTCACCTTGTCCCCTCCCCCTTTTTTGGCACTTGTATAACTCGATTTTTCATTAACATATTTTTACAAAAAAAGCGTGTTGTCACACTTTTTGCTACCTCCTCCCTCCTCCTTGTCATAAACTCACAACTTCACGAAACCCTCACCCCCTCAAAGCCTGACATTATTTGTGGACATCCCCTAAGCTATACTTATAAAATGCTAGAATAATGACCAATAACAGTTGCATAGAATGTGAAGAAGAAAAAAAATACTCCAATGAGCGATTGGTTTATGAATACTTGAGAAGAAATATTGGACTATATGACACACAACTCTGAACATGTATAATACTCAAACACAGCTGTCGAACCGGACACAATTTAAGCACGTAATCAAACATTCGTGTCGCATCGAACACAAACACGTATGGACGTTCCTCTGGACGCCAAGAATGATGATGAACAGTTTCTTTGATGAATCTTTGTTCGGTGAGACGGAGTCGTTTGCATAAGAACGATGGAAATGTTCGAATTCGAACTCTCTTCGTATGAATATCTTTTTTAACGAAATCACATTCAGTTTTTATGATCTTCTACATGACATTGTTAGTCATGAAACGGAAATGGATTAGCCGTGAAACGGAAATGGATTAGCCGTGAAATGGAAATGGATTAGCCATGTGACGGAACATTATTTTGGGATCAGCCACGAAATGAAAATAGTAGCTTTTAGTAAAACGGTTTCAAAGTTTGAAATCGCGTTTTTTATTTAGAGACTAAACGAATGAATATCAGGAAACACAGTCACGAGTTGTATTTTGCGAAACATACCCGTGTGTTTTCCGGAGACTGGTTAAAGGTTTCTGTGTTTTTCAATAACAGAACTTGCGTACCATCTACGGAACGAGGAATAGTTCTGTTTTTGGAAACAGACTAAGTGGACTAGTTGAAGGTTTGCATTTCAATCATAGACTTAACGTACCATCTTCGGAAAGAGGTCGAATTCTGTTTTGGGAAACAACCTCAAATAGGTCATAAATTCTGTTTCAGTCATCAAATTGAAGTTGTAAGCAAGTTTACCTGGAACGGTTGAAGGTTTTTGTCTTTTAAAACTACAGAATTTTTGTACCATCGACGGAAAAGGGTGTAATTCTGTTTAGAGAGACGGATTGTGGTAGCTCAAATTTTCCTGTCCATCCTGAAATAGGAATGGTGAACAGTTTTACCTGGAATGGCTAAAGGTTTCTGTGTTTTTAAGTATCGTAGTTTGTGTATCGTGTATGAATGGAGTAAATAAGAATTCTGTTTATTTAGATGGATTGAGACTGCTCATAATATAAGTACCAATCTTGAAGGAAAAAACAAGCGAACTTTTAAGGTTATTCATATTTTTTCTATCTGTCACGAAATTGAAAACAGCTTTTGATGTAACGTTTTCTCTGCCTCTAACTATTATTATTTTTTATGAAAAATCTAACATTTCAGTTTTTCAGCAAGAATCTTGCTTAGAGCAAAAAAAAAAAAAAAAGGGCAGCAAACTTGTAAATAACATTTGTTTAGTAATACTTTATTAACTAAGGGACCTTTTCAAGTGGCTAATATGAGTTGGAAAATGCGCTGGTTCAACGACTTACTTTGAGTTTATGAATATTTCTTAGACTTTGATAATTACAATTTAATATGTTTAAACAGTAACTGCTTAACAAAGGAAAAGGTATGATTCTCTTCAGCTTAAAAAGATGGCCGCTGTGACTCTATTTAAAAAAAAAGGCTGTTTTGCCTAACTGATAATATGATAGTTGAGTTTAACTTACTTAGACACATATTTCGGAAGCATTGGAAAATATATGAAACATTTTTGCTTTACATTTAAATCTTGAAGCATGTGTTTCGATAACATCTCATTATCTTTATATCAGGCTACTTCCTAAGACCTATGTCCAAACAAAAAATCTCGGGTGTAATGCAAGACGAAAGTTGATTCTATGAGAACCATTTAATAAATACAACCCCCCCCCCCCCGCCGTTTTTTTTTTTTTTTTTTTTTTACCATACATTTCTTTCTTACTACCAAACTTTAAATGCCAAGTAAAGCTCATATTTTATTGAAGTTAAAAACTTCTGTTAAACACTTAAGAGTAAAACTTATTTCCGAATAATACTGTATTCATGAAATGTATAATATATCCGTTATTTGGCAGGAGAAATTTTACTATATTGGCTGGAAGCGTAAAATATGGACTGCAATGCAATTTGATGTTTGTATACTAAGCCGCAAGCACGCTGCTCATACAAAAACCAGCTTTTTTGATAGTATTAAGGCTGAAATTTATTATATCAAGCATAACTTTGAAGTGTTAAGTCACATTAGAACATTTGGACGTTTGAAAAAGACATTTTCGTTTGGTTTGAGTGATAAGATTTAGAAAAAAGCAAACTCTTTTTTCAATCAATGAAGTCAAATCATTTTGCCAAAGCACCATATGTGAAGAACAAGCTAATGAAGAAATCTAAGGGGTCTAAGGGACCCTTAACCTTCAAAATTTTCGACTTTTTGGAAAAAATATATCTTATGCATAATTTGATTCTGAACAATTTGATACCTCATTTTTTACCATACGCCAAAAACTTTTCAAGTTATCGTAAAAATGCGTAAACTTTCCCCATAGAGATTTATGTTAATAGCAGCTGTTTAAGCCTCTTTTTCTCAGGTACCGGTTTCTTCGGTTGTCTCGTTTTGCGCGCATGATATCTCAGAAAGTTTCTTATATATTTCCGTAAAACTTTTTATACATGTTTGTCTGGTATATATTAATGACCTGAACCTAAATTTTAACTAAAAATGAAAGGTAATATTAAAAACAATATATATTTTTGCCCAAAATTTTGGAAAACTTTGATTATGACTTGTAAAATTTCAAAAAATAAATAAATAATCTTAAAAAAATTAAACAAATTTAGGTTCAGGTCATAAATATAAACCAGACCAACAAGTATGAAAAGTTTTTTCGGAAATATATAAGAAACTTTATGAGATATTATGCGCGCAAAACGAGAAAACCGAAGAAACTGGCACCTGAGAAAAAGAGGCTTAAACAGCTGCTGTTAACATAAATCTCTATGGGGAAAGTTTACGCATTTTTACAATAACTTGAAAAGTTTTTGGCGTATGGTAATAAATAAGGTATCGAATTGTTCAGAATTAAAATATGCATAACATATATTTTTTCCAGAAAGTCGGAAAATTTTGAAGGTTAAGGGTCCTTAGACCCCTTTATGGAAACAGTACGCGACTTGATGAAGCTTTTCAGAAGGAAATAAAGTTAAGGCTAAAGAGACTTTTTGCAACATTACTAGACTATGACTGGAATGTCTATGCCGTATTGAATTATGAAATTGTTTGTGAGTGACTGATACACTCGGTTACAGAAAACAATCAAGTGCAGGAATAAGGAGGAATGCTTGGTAAAAACTCACTACGACATATCTTTGACGAGGCCCATCCAAAACGAAAAATTCAGTTTAAAAACACAATACGAGCAGAAAAATTGAATCTTTCCAAAAAAAAAAAGTCCATGTCATGTAGCCTTTGCCAAATCACCAAACGTTTGAAGTGCTATAAGGGTATATTCATTAATTACGTAAGGATGATTTTTGCAAACTTTGACCCCCCTCCCCCAATGTAAGGGTAAGTAAGATTTTTCAATCCCCCCCCCCTATCTTACTTAAGATTCCATTTCGTTTTTCGAAATAATAAAATAACGAATCTTACATCATTGGAATCGTTTTTAATTGAGTATTATTAAATTTTTTTAAAAACCTTTTGGTGGAAAGCAATATTTACTAAAAGGAATCTTATATATGATGCGATACAAATTAAAAATAAGACATGCCATACACAGTGCGATTCTTTTATTATATTTTATACTATTCATTCTTTGAAAAACAAGTAAAAAACAGCTTGTCCTAATACGTTTTTCACCTTTCAGAAGCAAATGAAATATGATACCTGCCAAACCACTTGACGCGCGATTTCTAAAATAAAATATGACTTCGAAAATATTACGTAAGAATGGGTGTGACCCCCCTCCCCCCCAAGTAAGGGTATGTAGAGATTTTTCCAACACCCTCTCCCTCGGGACCCTTACGTAATTAATGAATGGCCCCTAACGAGCAATTGGTTTTATGGAAAACAACTTACAGTATATTCTTCACAAAGCCAAATCATGGGAAAGATTCAGCAAAAAGATGCAGTTTTGAACTTAAGTTTGTGTAACATGGGCTTAGCAAATCTTGCGAATGACTGATTAATTGAGTCAGGAAAAATATGTATTTTTTAGAACTAACGAAACGGACTATTTTTCCAAATCATGAAACGTATGAACTGAAACAAATTGGAGCTATCTTTAATGTAAATAATCACATTGCATTGAATAATCATTTTCAAATAAAAGATTCGGTCAAAAGATATGAAGTTCACGAATAAATGCAAGGGCTCCCATATACAAAATTTTAAGGGGGGGGGGGCTCAGAAATTTCCCCCATGGTTTAGCAGGATATTTTCCCCATAGAAACCGATTTCAGTACACATTAGAGTTATTAAATTTGCCTTTTTTAATAACTTATTCATTAACTGCTGGAGAAGAAATGTTTTTAAATTTTTGCAAATTAAAAAGTATTAAAAGCAAGGAAGTTCTAATTTCAAAGGGGGGGGGGGGGTTGAGCCCTCACTTGCCCCCTCCCCCACATGGGCGCCCTTGGTTAAATCGACTAAAAAACTGTAATGTATTTTTTCGTTAAAATCTTCAAAACCATGAGGTGCATTCATAAAAAAAAGGAATGTGTCGAAGAAAAAAAAAGGATGAATATCACTTATGAACAAGCCCATAATTTTGGATTTTTCCAAACTGGGAAAGAAGGGCTCAATGTAAATTATACCACACGAGCTGATGTGTGCATCACATGACTTCCTTTTACTCCAATTTAATGTCATTTTCTCATTATTGGCACGTTTAATGTGATTCAATAGTCTACTCTCTAAATATCCCCAACAGTGGCCAAATTGAAAACAAATTTAAAAGAAAAAAAATCGCCAAATTTGTCACCAAGTTGGCGACAAAACTTGGCGACCAAAAGACGGGCGATATATCGCCAAGTGTCCGCCAAATTGTAACACCACTTGAGTTTACATCGAAATTAACAATGATTTCCCCACAAAAAGGGGCAAAAGACCCCTTTAGAAACACCCGAATGCAACTAAAAGGGGGAGGTGCACAACTAGACCCCACTAGGAGTCTACGTACCAAATTTCAGCTTTCTAGGACTTACCGTTCTTGAGTCATGCGACATACATACGCACATACGCACGTACATACAGACGTCACGAGAAAACTCGTTGTAATTAACTCGGGAATCGTCATTATGGATATTTCGCGTGTCTAAACGTTCTTAGGCACTTATCCACTTGTGGTCGAGTCGAAAAAAAAAAAAAAAAAAACTCAATGTTTATTCGGGGGTGAGTAAAATGGAAATTAAGGTCGATTTTTGAGTGAATTTTTTTTTCGCGAATACAATACTTCCTTTTTTGTGAAAGGAAGTAAAAACAGCAAAACCATGCCGACTGACATGTAATTACTACGTTAATTTTTCAAAGCTAGCAGGTATTGACCCTCGTCACCCCTCTAAATGGCGGTACTATTGATGTAGTGAACGGTTCTGTCAATGCGTCCACCGGGAAAGAACACAGACACCCCAAGAATCAGGTCAACAAGTGATATAGTAATGACATGGTAAAGACCAATATTGCGGAGTCAGAGGAAAAATGATCGACTCAGGCTCCAACTCCGACGCCGAGAATTTTAGAGCCTCCGACTCCGACTCCTTCTCAGAATCAGCCCGACACCGCAGCATTGGCAGAGCTGCGGCCTGTGAGGGAAAACGGCAGACAGGGGCGCCTCGAATATAAATTTATGGGAGGGCATAAATTCCCAATTTGCCGAATGGAGCCCCAAATTTCGCCGAATAAGGACAATTTTGTCTAATAGAACTCCAAATTTTGCCGAATGATGATAATTGTGTCAAACAGAGCTCCAAATTTTGCCGTATGGATCTCCAAGTTTCGTCGAATGATGATAATTTTATCGAATGGAACTCCAAATTTCGCCGAATGGAACTCCAAATTTCGCCGAATGGAACTCCAAATTTCTCGTAATGGAACTCCAAATTTTGCCAAATAGAACTCCAAATTTATCCGAATGATGATAATTTTGCCAAATGGAACTACAAATTTTGCCAAATAAAGCTTCAAATTTCTCCGAATGATGATAATTTCGCCAAATGGCACTCCAAATTTTGCCGAATGATGATAATTGTGTCAAACAGAGCTCCAGATTTTGCCGTATGGATCTCCAAGTTTCGTCGAATGATGATAATTTTATCGAATGGAACTCCAAATTTCGCCGAATGGAACTCCAAATTTTGCCAAATAGAACTCCAAATTTATCCGAATGATGATAATTTTGCCAAATGGAACTACAAATTTTGCCAAATAAAGCTTCAAATTTCTCCGAATGATGATAATTTCGCCAAATGGCACTCCAAATTTTGCCAAATGATGAAAATTGTGTCAAACAGAGCTCCAGATTTTGCCGTATGGAACTCCAAGTTTCGCCGAATGATGATAATTTTATTGAATTGAACTCTAAATTTCCCCGAATGGAACTCCAAATTTTTCCAAATAGAACTCCAAATCTCCAAATTTCTCCGATTGATGATAATTTTGCCAAATAAAACTCCAAATTTTGCCGAATCGTCAGACAAAATTTGCCGAGCAAGGACATTTTTGGGATGTCGCAGTGACCTCCCTCCCATTGGGCACCCCTCACGACAAACTCCTACTCCTACTTTTGGAATTTCGAAGCCTTCTACTCTTAACTCCGACTCCTTTTATCCCAAAATCAGTCCGATTTCGATTCCATGATTTCGACCCCGCCAGTCCTCGTTACGAACGAAGGAAAATGAGAAGAAAGAACGAAGATAATTCGTGGTATCAGAAAATTCAAAATGGAGCCTAATGATGTTATTGACGTTTTTGCAACCAAATATCGCTCACTTATATGCGTCGCGTGCCGGAAGATCTTCGTCCGGAAGTTACGTAATGTTGCTAAGTAATACACGTGGAGAGACAATCAATAAATGTCTATAACATTCAATTTAAGGCAGCATTTATCTTGTTCACAATTGCGTGCAAAAAACTTTTCTTGATCACAAAAGTCTCATTTGTTTACAAAATGAGTAAGTCAATAACGCGTCTGGTTATTTTCCGTGTTTACATTAGTTAAAAACGTTGAACTTATACCACATTTCGTGAACGATATTTGTAGATGACAGAAATATATATTTTAATGCATTTTTAGGGTTATCTCTTTTTTGTCTGCATCGATCTGTTGATCGATCTATTTTCTGGATGTATTTCTTGTTAAGATTTGTATTGTTTGAGGGTCTTGCTACATAAAAAGATGTTTTTCGTCAGGTAAAAAAAGGAGCATAGTTTAAGTATACTAGTGATAGGGAGTTATTTTTTGGTCTACACAGACAAATTAAATGAAATTTGTTTTAATGAAGAATTTTTATTTACTGTCGACTAATTACAGTATAATTTCATTAATTAAGCTTAAGTACCAGTGATCTTTCATATTGGTACTGTATTACACCGCATTATCCGGCATGCCGCAAAATTCGGGGTCACCAGATTTTCAATAACACTTGTTTGGTCCTTTCCGGCATGCGGGAAAAATCGAGGTTAGTAAAAAAAATTAATACTATAAAAAGTATATGTTCGGCTTAAAAATGAATATAAGTTCTGTACATATCTTATTAGTATCAATAAAAAGTTTAATTTAAAGTTAATTATTAGTATTAATAAAAAGTTTTAATGAACAATTTTTATTTACTATCGACTAGTGATCTTTCATATTGGTACCGTATTACCCCGCATTATCCGGCATGCCGCAAAATTCGGGGTCACCGGATTTTCAATAACACTTGTTTGGTATTTTCTGGCATGCCGGAAAAATCGAGGTTAGGAAAAAAAATTAATACTATAAAAAGTATATGTTCGGCTTAAAAATGAATATAAGTTCTGTACATATCTTATTAGTATTAATAAAAAGTTTGATTTTGTAAAAAATATTCACTTACAATGTCATTTGCTATTTTAACAAGAAAAGTATTGTTTGATAACGAATAATTTTATAAAAATTAAACTAAAACTAAGTAAGCAAACATTTAAGCCGTAAGTTGTCGCCCCTAAACAGGTGCTAAAGAATTTACCGTAGCTATTCAATAAATAAAAATTAAACTAAAAGGAACCTAAAATAATTTATTTAAAAAAAATTATGAACAAATCGCAGTAACGATAATTGCTTCTGAATTGATTACTTATTGGCATATAATTAAATCAATTAATAATTACCTACCATGCATAAAAAGCACATATTATATGCAATACACTTTTTTTTTTTTTTTTTTTTGAAAGATGGTTACCTTCGGGATTTATTTATTTTTTTCATTACAGGGGCTTGCTTTCTGGTTGGAACTGAATCGGGGAAATTTACTTTTGTTTCGTAGCAAAATAAACCTCAATTATCCGGAATGCCGGAAAATTCGAATTTTCCGGCATGCCGGATAACGCGAGGTAATACGGTATAAAGGACGCTCCCTTTGAAAGGTTCATTTTTTTCATCGTAAAAAACTTTTAAAGTAGCATTTAAAAAGTTTTGTGTATAGAACTCTAAATCCACTTTTTCAATTTAAAAATTTTAATGAATTTATAAAAATTATTGAGCACCTTTTTGTCTTTTTATGATTTAAAACAAACTCGCATATTTCTTTTACAGATAACAATTCTCTGGAGCATACTATGAACGTATTATAAATAAAACTTATCGTATATTACAAAAAGAACTTTTCATTTTATACAGTGCGAATATACATACAAGTGCAATTTTTTACCAAACTCCTTAAATAGCTATAAATGAAAGCTCGTTTCTAGAAACTTTTACTTTTACTACCTTTCAAATTTTGTATCTTAAAAAAGTTCAGTATTAAAAAATATACTTTTCTTTCGGTTATATTTTATGGCATCTAGACAAGCTCATTTTTTTCAGTCCCCAACGGGATGAGTTTTAGAACCTTTTTCGCTGATTATATATCAAACAGCCAAATCCATTTCCGTTTATGACTAATATTAAAAACTGCCACTTATTTTCTTTGGCTTGTAGTGGCAAAAACGGTCCCGTAAGCATATAAACAATCTTTACTTTGCTAGAGACCATGAAAAAGTTTTTAGACTGCTGATTGGTTATCGCGTTAAAAGGCATCCATTTCTTTATAGCTTGTTTTGCATGCTCTAATTTGTGTTTCATTTCGAAACACTATCTTATAGACATTACCCAAGGGGGGGGGGGGGTGCTAAAAACATCCAAACCTGAGTTCAGAACTTCTGAGGAACGAAATTTGTTCAAATGTGTTCACATATTAAAACATGGCCGACTCATCTACGTCGAATAGCCAATCAGGAATCTCAAATCTATTACAAGGTCTCTAGCTGAGTAAAGGTGTTTTATATGCGGCTCGTAATTTCTTCGGGCCATATCTTCGAAAAATATGAGACAAATCTTGATTAAAATTTTGAAGATGTTTCCAATGAAAAAAAGTTGTTTTGATAGTTTATATTAGCTTCTTGTTAAGTACAAACTCCTTGTACTTGTTTTTTCCAGGGCTGTGACGATGGGTGGTGCGCCCAACTGCTCTAGCTAGGATAATAGTAGTACCGGCTGGTAAGGGACTGTTGGCTCATACAAACCATGGAGTAGGCCATCGAAAATTCAACTATCCTATGGTAAAGAAAAAGAAAAGTAAGATTAAATTTATTGACAGAGTTTTTAAAATTCAAAAGCCTCAATTGGCTTCTGCCCAGAATAGTATCTTATGACAAGGAATTAATTTTGTTAATCAAAAGTGATTTTGATTAATCTCAAAGCAAATTTGGACTAAAATATCAGATGGAAATTGAAAGTGGTCAAAACTTCAACCACAAAGTCGTTAACTTGCTTAATTGAGACTTTGTGGTCAAAAGCAATTTTGATTAACCTATTAATAATGTTACAAATTCTGTAAATAGTAATTATTGTAGTAACGTAACCTGTAAATAGTTTCCCGTAATGAATATACAGCCCCTATACATTCGGTTGAAGTATATGGTCCCCCCTATTTTTTCATTGATAAGATTCGTGAATGAATAAAAAGAAGAAATAAAATAATGGTCTACTATTTTCGAGAAGCATTTGGAATCTTGTAGAATATTTGAGAGCTCTCTTTTCGGTGTTTATAAAAAGCGTCCCGCATGATAAAAGTCAGTTTCGATTGAGAATTTGTACTGAGAGCCTATTATTTGCTCTGTTTATAGCGAGGCATTTCGCTGTGTTGTTTTCGTATTTGGAAGTAAATACGTGTGTAACCGTTGAGTTTACGGTGTTGAGTGATATTTGCTTAATTGCTGATGATTAATTTAGCAGTTGTTAACGATCTCTCCTGTACATAGTGTAAATAAAGCTCCTGTGTTTTTATCAAGAACTGTGCCTTCCTTTCAAGAAAGTTGGAAGTCGCAACCGGATCTGTTACAATAATTTTTTATACCCAAGAGCAATTTTGGTTTGAATACTGCCGTGGGTAGGTAAAGGGCAGTAACTGCAAAATTATTTTGCATTTTTGAATTATTCTGCATTATTTTTGCATTTTTGTCATCTATTGCACATTAGCTTTATTGTAAAGGCTTGCTTATTTGGTTTCCGCTGAAAAAAGAAAAAACCCTCTGATTCCATCATTTTCATATTGCTAGTATTGAATCAAAACGCGTTTCTTCAAATATCTCGAAAACTCATTTCTGCAGGTACTGCTGTTTACCTGCCCTAAACAGAATAGTTCATTGCAACAAAGACGAAAATATAAATCCAGAGTAAAAAATTGCATGGGAGCTTAAGCCACGGAGTTCTTTTTAGTTCATATGAATTTTTTACATTTTAGACGGAATTCAAATTAATTGCATACGAAAATAAGCTTTGACGATTGTTAACATCTTTGCTTTATGGTTATAGCTAGAAGATTTAAAAAAAGGGAAAATATTATGTGAAGTCGGACGTAATAAATATTTTAAACATTTTCTCAATGCCAAAAGCTAAGTTATTTACTCGTAGATGCGTCTTTTTTTCTTAAGAGCGCAGTAAAGTTCCTCACTTTTTTTTGATATATTGGTTGAATTTTCACAAAACCAACAGTTTTTTCTCAAAATATGCAGGAGTGTTTTAAACTCTTCTGAAAACATTCAACATAAAAACAAGTCATCCTTAACAGAACATAAGGTTGCAAATGCAAAAGGACTCGAACTTTTTCGCAAGTGAATCAAGCAATAGCAAAATAAACCAGTTATTATTAAGGTAAAAAGCAGTAAGTTACCGTCCATAAACCAGGGCCAAGGCAGAACCACACGCAATACACATGCATCCCGAGACTGCAGTTTCGTCCTTGTTATGGACTCATCAGTCTGGGATAATCAGAAACCGAACTGGAGGCACATGTTCTGTCATCGAAGCTGAGATTACCAACGAACTGGTCACTAAAACGAATTTAGTGCACCAGCGGGAGTTCGCAAGTACTGATGCAGCTCAGTTCGTAAAGTGAAGATAAAAGCTTAGGCAATACAAAGCGGTAACTTACTGATTATTACCCAAGCTTTTACCTTCTATTTTACGAGTTGAACCGCACCATTGCTTGCTGTTCCCCTCTGGAGTGTTAAATTGATTTTAGTTACCATTTTGTAGGTAATCTCAGCTTCAATGCTACAGCATTTGCCTCCAGCTTGGTTATTGACACTACTCCAGACTGATGAGTTCACAGAAAAGGTGAAACTGATGTCAATACCGAGCTGTCGGTATATTACATGTAGTTCGCGGTGTCTAGTTCTTTAAGGTATATGATACTCACCTTCCCAGACTTTGGAGGCAAAACCATGGAACCACTGAGGCGGAGGGAGGGGGTATCGGACCGAACAGGTGGTAAGCTTCGAGCAGGCAGAGCGCCATCCCCAGAATCGAAGTCAGGAAAAGTCGACGTACTTGGCGTTCCAAACGACTGTGGCTGGGGCGCTTCAGTCTCCGCAAGTCCCGTCGAAATTCCTCCTCCCTGGCACTGGCACTCGGGCTGCATGAATAGAGAAGTTTTCGATTTTTCAATTTTATTTTTATATGATAGAGTGACCTGTATGACCATCATAGGTCAAAAAAATTTTGCGATACGATAAGTAGTTTTTTTTAAACTAATTTTTAAAGTTCAAGCGCTTGTGACGTCAAATGGCATAAGAAGTGACGTCATGCGCTCTTCCGATAGGGGAGAAGCCGAAGGTCACGCATTCGACTTCGAAGACGAAACGTAAAAGGCTTACCTCCTCGCATTTAACTCCTCGCGTTTCTGGAACATTAAACCTCTCATCCTCTCGGAAATATTCGAATATCATCATTGATGTTACATGAGGAAGATTATTTAGATTGTGCTTTAACGAATCCGGTCTTCATAGTGTGTTCAAAAGGATTATTGAATTTCTAAAAAATAAAAATATCAGCGCGCTCAAAATGTCCCTAGCAAAAACAAGGGATCTTCGGCGGAAGGCTGCCCATTAGTGCCCCGTGACGTAGGCTCGTGACGTTTCAGAAGAGCGCACTTTTGCGCGTGGATTTTTAAAAATTCATTAAAAATCAACCACGGTGTTTTAAAATTCGGCGATGGTGAATTTTTTAGTTTTGAGGGTCAATTAACAATATCCAATAGCCAAAATATGAACATTTCATAGGTTGCAACTTCCCTATTAGATGAATTTACAGTTATTCTCAGCTATTGTGAATAGAAACATGGAGGAAAATAGAAACAAACTGTATTGAAACTTGTCTCTGTCTTAAGTTAACGTTTTTTCCGCAAGATTACATAGTCTTTTTGAAGGATGGAGGATTATTTGCGGATTAGGGCTGAGAATAGCCGGTTTACTCCGCCAATATGTCATGCGATGACTCTTGGCTTTGTATAGTCCATTTATCTTTAGTTGGCACTTGACTCCGCCTTATTTCAGAAGCGTCTATCTTCAGGAAGAGGAGATACGTAGAGGAAAATTAACGAACGGAGTTTGAAACGTCATCTTGTAATTTAAAAAATCAACCAACGAGGTCCAACATTTCAATTCTGTACGGTCAAGATAGGTGTCTCATTGGACAGGTCATATACCAAGTAAAGGGGTGGGTCTTGTTTTCACTTCTTTCAGCGGTCATTGGTCAGACAAAACAACGCCTCCTATAATAACTTGAAATAAATGTTGGCGAGTGTAGGGTTGCAATAAAGAATGCAAAGCTTGTCTTTTTTAACACGCTTTTATTAGTTTCACCTGTATGTATGTATGTATGTATATATGTATCTTGTAACGTAATCTTGCAACTCAAATTTCGCCCACTTCTTGCGATTGGATTCTTTTGAAATTTGGCACGCGAACTCAGCCCCGATGACAATGCAATATTCTATAATCATGTTAATTAATTAACAATTAATTGTTAGTTTATTCTAATTTTAATCATAATTTTGGCATAAATCCAACAATGTGAAGAAGAAATTAAATATATATATATATATATATATATATATATATATATATATATATATATATATATATATATATATATATATATATATATATATATATATTAAAGAATGCTTGCAAAAATTATTTAAAAATAACTTTTAGAACCTTAAATTTTTCTGCATCAGACAAAATTTGTTCCAATGTAATTAGAACATGAGTTATAATTGTTTTAAACTAATTTCATACCAAAATTTAGGTGAGCCTTCAATTGGTAATTTATTGTCGATCAGGCCATTGTTGAACAATACCTTTATTGAAATGTATCTCAAATTTACAAAGTAGTAATATAAATATGATTTCCGCTCGCATACATCGATGACTGAGATGGATTAGCTGGATTGGACAATTAATCGACAGGCAATTTATCGGGGCAGTTGAATGTTTTTAGAGCTCGACTATTACACTCTAAGAAGTGTAATTATTCTTTTTGGAGTTCGAAAGACTGCGTTTCGAATGCTGCCCTAGAACTTTAGTCGATTTTTACTTCCTTTTACAAAAAAGGAAGTATAGTATTCGCGAAAAATTTTTCACTCAAAAATCGACCTTAATTTCCATATTGCTCACCCCCAAATGAATATTGAGTTTTTTTCCGACCCGACCACTCGTACCTATGTACCTAAGAACGTATAGACGCCCGAAATATCCATTTTGAAGTTTCCCGAGTTAATTACAACGAGTTTTTTCGTGACGTCTGTATGTACGTATGTATGTGCGTATGTGTGTATGTATGTCGCATAACTCAAGAATGGTATGTCCTAGAAAGTTGAAATTTGGTACATAGACTCCTAGTGGGGTCTAGTTGTGCATTTCCTATTTTGGTTGCATTCTGGTGTTTCTAAAGGGATCTTTTGCACCTTTTTGGGGGGAATTCATTGTTAATTTCGATGCAAACTCAAGTGGTGTTATAATTCGGCGGACACTTGGCGATATATCGTCAGTCTTTTGGTCGCCAAGTTTTGTCGCCAACCTGGCGATTTATATTTATTTATTTTTTAAAAACCTGTGGCCGTTGTTGGTGATATTTAGAGAGTTAGAGAGAGAATCACATTAAAATTGCAATAACAGGGAAATAATATTAAATTGGAGTAAAAGGCAGTCATGTGATGCACACATCAGCTCGTTTTGGGGTAAATTTCATGAATATAAAAGATTTTGAATTATGTTCAAATGAATACTGTTTCGTAAAACAAGTTGATCTAAACAGAAAAAAAAAGAAAATAATAGTTTAAAAAACTAAAAAAAAAAAAAAAAGTTTGAAAAACTTAAAAAAAAAAAACATTTTTGTAGAAAAATTAATTAAAAAGTAAAAATAATGTTTAGGTGATAAGTATACATATAAAGTAATTGATGAAACACTTGATTTTAATATAATACAAAAAAGCGTGGGAGGCTTCTTATCAGTTGTCATGAACTTCTTCCATTTGTTGTCCATGCAATAATGTAAATAGACAGTACCCAGCGGTTTTTTTTATTACATAAAAAAAAGTGTTTGTTCAATTACTTTACATACTTATCATCTAAAGATGACTTTTTCCTTTTTAGTTCCTTTTGCAACAAAAGTGATTTTTTTTTTTTTTTAGTTTTTAAACTAATTTTATTATTTTTTCGCCAGCACGCGAGCTCAATGCAGTTATTGCTGCAACTTAAACATTTCAGGTCTAAATAATCATATAACGAAAATATACTAGGAGTACTTAATTTTTTTTTTTACAACGCCAAAATGTCGCTCTTCGAAATGTCGCTGTCTGAAGAACAAAAATGTGACTGAATGTTGTTATCATTAAAAATTCGCATGGACTGCACTGTTCATAATTTTGGAACTAAATTTCATTGCATAAAAGCTAAAAATTACTCAAAAATCTCTTACCTTATTGATGATCTTGGCGATGAAATTGTTGGTTGCAGTACTGCTACAGTGCTGGGATCCAGTGTTTGGTGTGCTACATGGCTTTCTGCTGCGCTTATAGGACTCTGTGAATAAAAATGCAAGCGAAATTAAAGCTCTGGAGAAGGGATGCACCGATTAATCGACCACTTTGTCGATTATTCATAATCGGCCCCCAGTCACCATTAATGAAGGCGGTTGATTTTCGACCGGCTAGGATCGAACCGCGATTAGTTCTAGCCAGTGGCGCACACAAGGGAGGGGTCCAGGGGGTCCGGACCCCTCCCATAGGTCTTGATTTTTTTCCCCGATTGATTATGATTCTATGTATTTTGTGCCTAAAATAATTTCAAACAGAAGGTAACAATTATTTCAGTTTTAATAAGTGAAAAAATAAAATCCTGATGTTAAAAGATTTTAAAAAAATATTGAGCACTTTTCCTACAACAAATTGCCTATAACAAGCAGAATGGTGATTATAAATGAATACACTAATAACCATGTTTTTAGTTTTGTAATAACTAAAAATATTAAGTGACATTTTATGAACTTTAATCATATGGTTCTTCTGCAACGATGAATTTGCTTTGCTGAATCATTTTTTTTTTAATTATGAGAAAAGTTAATGCGTATATTATTTTGCTTTCTGGTAATGTATTTAAGTATAGTTCATTAATTAATGCTAATTATTTATTCAATAGTTTATTTTTTACTGTTTTTCGTTCTCGAGAAACGATAAAATCAAGTCAATATGTTTGACGGCGTATTGTGGTATGATATGAGAATGAGCCTTTCGATCTTGGACCCTCCCCTTGCAAAATTCCTGTGTGCGCCACTGGTTCTAGCTGACACTAAATATTTTAATAAGTCACGTGTCCTACAAAAGACACAATGATTTATGTAAACACAGCAGATGGAGCATTTGAGGATGGACTCACCATGAGTGGGCGAATCAGCGCAGGGTCTTCATTGGGGGACGTGGGCTTGGACTTCGGTTCGGGAAATTTCCATCGCGTCGGGGAGCCCGGCAGACATCGAAGAGGAAAGGCTTCAGGGCCTGTGAAATAAGAAATCAAAAAGGTCTCTAGTACGGAAGGCAATGGGGTCGTCTCCAAAATTTCAAAAGTATAAGCATGCTTAAAAACATAGGATCTGATCATTTTTTAAATGATTTGTTTGAGTTTAGTATTTAAAAAAAAAATTAATTTGAATTTTGTCATCTTGAATTCAAATTACGTTTTTCGCAATCACGAGTGTGTGTTTGTATGTGTGTGTGTGGGGGGGGGGGGGGTATGTGTATGTGTGTAGGCATGTGTGTTTGTGTCTGTGTGCAGTCATGAGTGTGTGGGTAGTTGTGTGTGTGAGTGTTTGTGTGCGTGGGGGCGGGGTATGTGTATGTGTGTGTAAGCATATGTGTTTGTGTCTGTGTGCAGGCATGAATGTGTGGGCAGTTGTGTGTATGTGTGTGTATGGTGGTGTTTGTGTATGTTTGTGTGTGCGTGTGTGTTGGAGCGTGTATGTATGCGTGTGTGTGTAGGATATGGACGCAACCTGGAGACGGTTTTCGCTATAGGAGCAGCATCGTGAGGCCGGCCGACGGGTGGTGCTGGCAGAGCGTGGCGCCGCGCCGGTGGGAAAAATGATAGCACGCCAAAAACACTCAAATGAAAGCAATAAGCAATCGTGATTGCTCAAAAAAATACTTAAATCGGTGAGCTTTCATTGTTTATATCTCTTATCGATGACATTACAAATGATGAAATGCCATTCTGTGTTGCCACTCACAGAACTAAATATTTAATTCGCATCTTTACTCACGTGTATTGGCAACGATAGGGTTGATAGCAAGCGTAGAGTGCACTTTTAATTCGCTGCTTGATTATCATAACGTGGAAACGTAGTACAAAGATGCGTCAAAGAGCATCATTTGTGACGTCATAAAGACCACGCCTTGTTTGAAAAATCGGACGTTTAAAAACATTAATTGAAAAAAAAAACTGCTAGGAAAATAAAAGTATTTCCTGGGCCCATGTTATTATTATTTTATTTTATTTATTTATTTATTTATTTTTTTGCTCGTTCTATCCATTTCGATGACTAAAAGTAGAACTTTTGACTGAAGGAAACCACCCCATTCTGAAAGCCGGAAGTAAAAAGGAATAAAAATTGGGAGAGGAATTGATTCTATTTTTAAACAGGACAAGTACAGAAAAGAACGAATTTATGGAATGTGAAATATTTTTAACTGCATATTACATTAAAAGTAATAAAAAATCATCACAAATGTTCTCAAAAATAGCTTAGAAATAGCGTTAAATCGGTGGAAATACCAGTATAGATAACTATCTTGCACTAAAACAAGAGATAGTTGCTGATGAAATTCATTTCCACATTTTTGTTTACTGACATTTAAGTTTTAATTTGAAGATCAATCTGGAACTATATTTTTTAATATTTCAAATAGCTGTTACTTTTGTCTTAATCAGTATTTTCCCTCTTAAACATGGGATAAAGTTTATGTACGTTTGGCAAACTTCTTATTCATCAATATTGAAACTTTTTTTTTTTTTTTTGGAGACGGAAAGATTTTTGCTTCTTATCAGTTCGACCACCAATGAGATGAAAATGCAAAGATGTGGTTTACAGGATTACAGGCAGAAACACGCATTTGTAGCTTTGCAGGTATGCTAATTTGCCGAATTCTAAATAGAGAAACATCGCAATGAAAAAGTGCGCTTCAAAATCTCCTCACAATTTTTCCATTACCCCTCACACGAGGAAAATACACGATATGTGCAATAATGGAAGAAGTTTAAATAGGTAGCAATTGCAAGAGCATACTGAGACACTGCCGAAATTTTAAGAGCTGCATCAAATTTAAAGACTTGGCAAGAAATCAAAGATAAACACTCTACTTCCTGCATGTGGCAGGACATCTGCAAAGCGTGTGAAAGACATCTTCCATTGCTCACCGGAACTCGCTGAATTTGGCGACTTGACTAGTAATTTTGGCAGACTTTAAGACTTCATACTTCGAAAATGGGGACATGAGGGCAAATTATTCATGCGTCCGGAATCATGTTTTAGCTTGGAAATTTTCAATGCCAAATATGGTTGGGCAGTAAATGTCACTTTGTCGTGACCACCCCTCACCGTCTCCCTTAAGAACTGAACAACCTCGTTTATCCGCTCAAACTGGGACTAAAGACAATCCGGATAAGCAAAAATCCGGATAATATGAGAAATAAACAAAACACATTCTTAAGTAAGCAGGCTTATCTTTTATTACAACAATAAATAATGCTTTGTAATAAAACTACATTCTATCGTTTCTAGCAAATACTCATTTGAGGTAGTCAGAAGTGAGAAGCAAAGGGATGCAAGTGGCAAAATATAAAAATTTGGAGATAGCCAGTAAAAATGGTAGGTGAACCTCTCCTCTGTCTTGGGGCAAGATATAGTACTAGTAGCCCAGGTAGTTGCTGCTGTATAGCATGATTTAGAAAAAAATTTCAATGAAAGCCTACCTAGGGTCTGATCTTTAAAAGTGTTTTACTCAAAACTTCAAAATTTCCACAAGCGAACACGTTTTTAAGCGAAACACGTTCTTAAATAAGCAAAACACGTTCTTAAATAAGCAAAACACGTTCTTAAATGAGCAAAACCCGTTCTTAAATAAGCAAAACACTTTCTTAAATAAGCAAAACACATTTTTAAATAAGCAAAACACGTTCTTAAATAAGCAAAACACGTTCTTAAATAAGCAAAACACTTTCCTAAATAAGCAAAACACATTTTTAAATAAGCAAAACACGTTCTTAAATAAGCAAAACGCGTTCTTAAATAAGCAAAACGCGTTCTTAAATAAGCAAAACGCGTTCTTAAATAAGCAAAACACGTTCTTAAATAAGCAAAACACGTTCTTAAATAAGCAAAACACGTTCCCAAATAAGCAAAACACGTTCTTAAATAAGCAAAACACGTTCTTAAACGATCAGACTTTATTTTTTTTTTACAACAAAGAACGATGCTTTTTAACAGAATTATATAATATTGTTTCACGTAAACACTTAACCATTTATGGTCCAGCTACAGAAGTGACGGACTGATACTTCAAGTTTGCCATGTTGTTTGTTAGATTAGTAAAATTTTTTGTGCGACCTATGCGAGAGAAAGCGAATATTTAATCAGACATGAACTTTGCAATGAAGGTGAGACATATGTATTATAACCTATGGATCCGTGGTGGGCCAGTCAAATTGAGAGAGAGAGACAGATGAGGCAGTGAGAAAAAAAGGGATGTAAGTGGCAAAATAAAAAATTTGGAGATAACCAGTACACAGGGTAGGTGAACTTCTCCTCTGTCTTGGGGCGAGAGATGGTACTAGTAGCCCTGGTAGGCGATATTGATTTAGAAAAACTTTTCGAGGAAAGTCTACCTCGGACGTTATCTTTAAACGCGTTTTACTCAAAACTTGAAAATGTCCACTTACATTCCATTGCTTCTCACTGCTTCATTTATATAATTCAGCTGCAGTGGTTACCGACGTTTCAAGTACGCCATGTTTGTTTGTCAGATTAACTTTATTGTATGTTCTATGCGGGAGTGGTACGATTAATTCAAATAAAAACCAAATATCTGACGCATTTATAGTTACGTAAATATAACTTTTTTTAAGCTTTACAAATTGGATACAGATAAACGGGGGTCGGGTGAAAGAGTAGGAGGCTATCTTACGCTGCTGGTCCTTGTTAGGTCCCAATGACCCTTCGCTGGCGTAGCTGTAGGTTTGGTCATTCTCGTCAGTGATGTGGATGCGTGGTTGATGCCCATGTGGCTGTTCTTGCGGTGGTGTCGTCTCCGAGAACATGCTCTGGGGCATGATGCTATTGATCTCGTAGCCAGGGTCCACCTAAAACGAGACACGTTTGACATCAGAATAGCAGCCATTTGGTCTCGTGGATGATTCAACTGAAAAAACTTCACATTTTCATTTTAGTACGCAAAAGAAAACAACTTCTGTATCTCTTCTCTACATAGTATAAAATGAAGTCCCCAAAAAGCGTGTGTGTGTTTGAACTCGAAAAACTCGAGAAGTACCCGGCCGATTTTCACAATTTGTTCCTTTAAGTCCTGAAAAGGTTTGCAGACCAGTTCGAATAAAATTCGATGAATAGTTCTTTTTTTTTAATTCCAATTTACGTCCAATTTTCACACAAATTCTCAAATATGGTATTGAAAAATGACTTGCACATACTAATATTACATATCGTTAGAAAGGGTAGCATTTTCCACGTTCTACGCAGTTTGTTTCAATGCTCTAACTTACTTATGGCGGGAGTTATTTGCGTTTTTAGCTCGAATTTTTTTAGGCTTAGCTGAAATTTAGGCACTACTTTCTTCGTTAAATAAATCAATGAAAAGTGAAGGAATTTTCCCACAGTTTTCTTTTTGACGCCATTGGAAAAAGCGACATTTTTTACTCCAGATCTAACTCGACCTATGGTCGTAAAAATAAGCTTTTATCTCGAAAGGAAAAAAGTTATAAGCCTTTTTAAATCAAGTTTAAGAAATCTCGATGCCATTCAAATTTTGAACCATTTTCTTTCGCATTTTAATTTCTTAAACTTATTTTATTTTGTGTTTGCATGGTTACGCATTTTAAATCCATCTTTCTGGATTTAATTTCTTAAAAGTATTTTAATACCTGTCGTCATTGTTTGGAAGGTAAATCATGATGTATTTTTTAATTTATTTTTTACGTCTGATTGTTGAATATACGTCACTTGACACAATTTCTATTTTCAAGGTGGACCGGGCAAAGCCGGACAACGCAGCTAGTATAACTATAAAATACTTGAGAGTAGGATTACTTACAAAATTTTTTGTCTTTCTCTGAAGACGGGTCGAGGTGCACTATAAAACAAGAAGTTCTGTCTAGAACTAGACGAGCCTACGTTCCCGTATACCCATACTACTTTCTAGTACCTGCTCAATATTCTCAAAAATAGCTAAAATCGCAAATTTTTTCAAACATATTTTTAAAATACTTTAAGCTGATTTCTAGGAATAAAATATTCCTCACTCATCTAAAAAAATTAAATGCGAAAAAAAAATAGCAGCAACTTTTAAACAAAGCAACTAATACACTTTTTTCCATTAAAAAAATCTTTAACAGCTTTCAAAACGAAAAACTAATAATTAAAATTAATAAGATCATTAAAATAAATACATCACATCAAAAAAAAAAAAAAATCGTTTCTTTTTCCCCTGTTGCCAAAAACAATTTTTTAAATGAATTAATGCACTTACCAAAATAAATAAAAACAATAAAATGTCAACTTAAAAAAATAATTTTCATTGTCAAAAAAAAAAAAAAAAAAAAAAAAAATCGTCTGCGAATACCTGCATATCTTTATGTAGAAACATAAATGACTTCGAGTTTATTCGCCGAAAACTGAATACCTAAATTAAAACTTCAGCGTAAAAATAAAAACAAGTCAAATCAACAATAATTATTTCACAGTCAAAACCATAGTTGCGGAGTCGGAGTCGGAGTCAATCTCATTTTGGGGTAAAGGAGTCGGAGTCGAATATCTAAGAATCGGAGTAAGTCATTTGTCCTCCGTGTATAATTTTTGCCAAAGCTACGAAATCAGAGTCGAAGTCGGAGAGTAGGAGTCCGATTAATTTTCGGGCATAGGAGTCGGAGTCGGAGTCAAGTGCCCCTAAATTCTCGGGGTCGAAGTCTGTAGTTTGGCGTCAAGAACTATTTCCAACAAAAATTGTTTGAAAAAAATCCGTCTTCAAGTACGGAATCTACATTGACTTTCAGTTTCCCCGTAGGCGCTAATGTTAAGGGATTTGAACTGTTCAAAATTGAACGAAAAATTGTTCAAATCAAAAAGATATTTTATATACAAGTTTTTCATCAAAAGCTTTTTCCTACAAAGTTTGTTTGAAGCAAATTCGCCTCACAGTTCGGAATTGCCTTGAATTTCCCCGTAGGCGCTAATGTTAAGTTTTTTTAAACTGTTCAAAATTGAACAAAAGATAGTTCAAATTAAAAAGTGAAATATGGGAATGAGGTGTCCTCGCCGAGATCTTTCGAACAAAAAAAAGTTTGTTCGAATCGGACTATTCATTCAAAAGTTATTAGGGGGGGACAGACAGACATACAGACCGACAGACATTTTTCCCCATCTCACTACCCTACTTTCAAATTTTTAATTTTTCAATATTTATTTAATTATTTTATTTATTTTTGACTTTTTTTGAGCAATCACGATTGCTTATTGTTCTCACTTGAGCGTTTTTGGCGTCCGTGCCTTTTTCAGCTTGGACCAAGCCTGCAGCACCACCGCCCACCTGCGGCGGCGCGGCTGGTCCTGAGCACTGTCCCCCGAAATCCACTTTTGCTGGGCGGTGGCGTCCATGTCCCACACACACGAACGCCTACACACACACACACACACACACACACACGAACGCCTACACACACACACGAACGCCTACATACACACACGAACGCCTACACACACACACGAACGCCTACACAGACACACACACGAACGCCTACACACACACACACACGAACACCTACACGCACACGCACGTACACAACACTCACTCACACACATGCATACATACACTTACGCACCCACGCACCCACACACATGCGCCTACACAAACACACATGCTCGTGATTGCGAAAAACATAATTTGAATTCAAGATGCCAAAAATTCAAATTTTTTTTTGTTTTTTGTTTTTTGCGATATTTTTAAGATGCATTAAGCCTTCTTTCATGCTTTTTTCTTCTTTTTCTGACTTTTACTGGGAAAGTAGGCTAAAAAGCTCATTTACCGTGCAAATTATCTTATTCCACCAATACTTAAAATTCAAGCTCATGCTGCTTTTACCAATAATTTATGCCACCCATATCTTTGTCTGCTGCTCTAACTACGATACAGATTTAACGGCAACCTCTAACTTGTTGAAATGATGTTGTCTTTTCTATCTGATTTGCAGTCAGCGCCTTATGTCTCGTGTTCGAGTACCAGCAGCAATAAGAAAAGTTTTAGTGGTATGATAGACCAGAGAAATGGTGCCATTATGCTGACATAACAGAAAGGTGCTTATTTTACTATAGCTACTTGCGAATGTTTTCCCAAAATGTAGTAAATTTCAAAAATAATTCTCTGTAGCTAGCGAATTGGCATTATTGGTTGGTGCAATAATACCAATAAATAAATGCGATATATCGACAGCCCGGTTATCCCGTCCAGAGACTGCAGTTCCGTCCTTATTATGGATTCGCCAGTCTGGGGTAGTGATTAACTGAATTGGAGGCAAGTGTCATCACACATTGAAACTGAGAGTGCCAGCAAACTGGCATAGATAAAATAAATTTATCTCACCAACGAGAGTCCGCAGCTATGGTGCGGTTCAACTTGTGAGTTGAAGGCAAAGCACGACCAGAACAATGACATCTGCCTCCCAGCTCGGTTATTCACAAATGAGTCCATAACAAGGATGAAACTGCAGTGTCTGGATTTGTGGAGTAGTGAATAACCGAGCTGGAGGCAGATGTCATTGCTTTGGTAGTTCTTTGCCTTCAATTTACGAGTTGAACCACAGCATGGCTGCGGACTCTCATTGTTGAGATTAATTTACTTGATCCACTAGTTTGTTAGCGCTCTCAATTTCAATGTGATGACATCTGCCTCCAGCTCGGTTATTCACTATTCCACAATTCCAGGGACTGCAGTTTCATCCTTGTTATGGACTTATTTTTGAATAACCGAGCTGGAGGCAGATGTCATTCCTTTTGTGGTTCTTTGCCTTCAGTTTACGAGTTGAACCACAGCATGGATGTGGATTCTCGTTGATTAATTTACTTGATCTCCCAGTTAGTTGGTGCTCTCAGTTTCAATGTGATGACACCTGCCTCCAGCTCGGTTGTTCATCATTCCAGAAGGATGAGTATATAACAAGAACAAAATTGCAGTCTCTAGATGTGGTAATGGGGCTGTCGGTACATTGAGTGCAGTTCTGCCTTAGCCCTGGCTTAGGGGCGGTAACTTACTGCTAAATACCACTAAATGTTTTATAATGTAAAAAAAAGGGTGAACCAAGGAAGCGAGGCGGCCACACATGTAAAAAAAGGGGTTACCTTTCTTTTTACCTGAGTGAGGACTCTTCGGGGCACCTTGACGATGGATCGGAGGACACGGAGGCAGTCCAGGAAGGAGGACAGACAGAGGAAGCCACCCCAAACCAGGAAACACACCTGGACGATCAGCCAGATGATCTGCGCACACAACGGAATGTCATGAGAAATATGAAATTCATGAAGGTTACACTAATAGGATGGTGAAATTATGTGACAGACATTTTAAATTGCAGATAAATGAACGCTTATTTGGATAGTTTTAGACGGGGGAGAAGAGGGGTTAAATTTTTCAAAATTGCAAATTTCAGGATTTACCTTTTTTTTTTTAAATTTTCATCTCCTTTCTTGTCGGATTCCGGTGAGGGTTTTTCGGATTTGTTGTCCTTTTAATGGGTATTTTTAGGGAATATTGTTCTTATTCTAGTGGGGATTTTAAACCACTGTTGTCTTTATTATAATGTTGGGCCTTTTTTGATGATTAAAGACAGTTAGAGATTTTCCAACTCCAAGGTAAAAGGGATTCTTAATTTCATTTTCATTAGAAGATATATAGTAACCTGTTATGTAAAACACTTTGTTACTACTCTGAAAGTAAATTAAGTGCAGAACAAAATTATTAAAACTTTGAAGCGAAGAATTTTTTTACAGTCATTCATAAATGGATTATGTTGAAATAAATATTATGCTAAAAATTTATTTAGCAAATGGGCAGCACTAATGTCTAAAGGAGGCTCGAGCCCCCTCTCCCCCCCTTAAGGACGCTCATGATGATGGTTAAGAGGTAGTTGAGCTGAAGTTTCATCAATCTAGATCAGGAGCTTTTCCGAAAGCTATCCTCTTCAAATTTGTACGCGTTCGTTTTGGTGGAGATTGAAACATAGGAGTTTTTTATATTACAAAACTAAACCTAATTCTCGTTTTTGTGACGGAGGCATCACTGTCATGGTTATTGCCTAATAGATATTTCTGTTGGCTTTAATGCTAACAGCTACGTTTATCCTATCGTTTCATTTTACGCAATAGCTAGCAAACTAGGTCCTGAAATCCACTGCTGCCCGCTGAACTTACAAGAAGCGTAACTGAAACCTTTGAAAGAAATGTTAAGAAACCTTTTTTTTTTCATGCAGAAATTCTGACTTTCTACATTATTTTATGCATTTACATTCATTTATTAGAATGACAAAAGAAAATACTTCTATATTGTTGTCTTGTTCATGGTATGCAAAGAAAAGCATTAGATTACACCGAAGCTGTCGAAGACAGCCTCGGCGACCTCCACAGCCTTTTCTGAAAAAATCATATCATTTGGGTCATCCAGGCTCATCTTGAGAAGCCTGGCCTGAATTGCTGGGCTGCCGAAGATATGCTGAGGAGATAGTTGAAAGTCGGGACAGTGTGGGTAGTGAATTGAGTAACTTCTTAGTGCGTCACTTGATAGTTTCATGCCCTTTACTTGCTTTGTTCGAAACCTGGTTATTATTGATGTTATTGTGCGATTACAGTTCAGAATTGGAATAGAAGATTTAAAATTATTGATGATAAATTTACGGCTCGCCACAGCATTGGCATCAACTAAAGTGAGGTTCGATGATTGGGGTTAGGATCTAGACTCCTTGGCAAGTTCATCGGCTTTTTCATTACCAAGGATATTTACATGATTATCCATTGTAACGTGCAAGATGTTTTGGTTTCAATGACTTTGTTGATGGATTGGATGATTTTTTGACTTAAGTGGCACTTGCCCTTCTGAATGGCTTACAGCGCCGAAAAAAAAGAGAAAAAATAGTGATCTGTGACTGGTTATTGAGAGATTGACATTGGTACATTCTAAAACAGTTGCCCGCCACTAAAAGTGTGCTACGTTCTACATTTGCTAACTGCTTGATTGGAAATTTTGGCACATGGCCTACTTTTGAAGAACTCACCCAAGCACTGAATATTTACTTAATGGTAAACCCAACTTTTTATTGCAAATACTCGGTTTATGGGGCAATTGTTGCATTGAAAAGGAAGCTTCTATATGGAGACACCAAAGGCTGCAATGGCACATAAAATGAATAACGTCTCCTGCAAGTCATTGTATGACCGTTGATGTTATTGTTGAGTTATCGTAATTGTAAGTGAGTATGCTAAGGGGATTAACCACGAAGAAAATCAAGCAAGTCCATGGACTTACTTACCCGTAAAGAGTGCTGAATGGCGGCGAGAACTCCGGCCGTGATGACCAAGCAGAAATGCAGGGTGATGACTATGGAGACCAGGCTCTCATCATCCATCCGGGTCATCTTGAGTCGGGTCGCCCGAACCAGGGCCAGCTGTAACAGTGCGAAGCCGGACACTAGGCAGGGGTAGCCCAAGTCCCAGAGCACTCTTAGCAGTACTGGAGGCAGGCTCTGGAAAGGAGAACATCCCGAAATACGATGGAAGTCATTTACAGCTAAGTATACTGTTGAATAGCAATTTAGAACTATTTTTTCTGCACATTTTTGAATACTGTACATCCGGGATATAAAGAAGGCGGATTTATACCACATAGTGTAACGGCACCAGTAACAGACATGCTTAAGACATCGCTTTCAGATTAACTCAATTTTCTGAACCTTTTAATGTATCTAGACATTTTTAACTATTAATTTCTCATGCAACAACATCTCATCCAACCTTTCTCTGCTTCTGTATCCTCTGAATTAGTTAATTCTATTTTTATTTGCTTAATTTCGATAAAAAGCCCAACTCCAGTCACAGACACCGAAAAATTTGTTGACACCCAGCAACATATAGGCGGATTAAAAGATGAGTAAAATGGACAAAATTCCTTTTTTCTTTTCAAAATGTGCAAAAGTACTTTATTTTTAGAACTGAAGCTTCATTAAATTCAAATGAACATGAAACACCAGCCGATTTCGTGGTGTCTGCTCATAACCTTCCACCACTGCCTTGTAAATACCAACTGGCCCATAAAATTCACTCTGATAACACTAGATGGTTGCACCATGTTCATGAGTCACAGCAAGATCAGTTTTACCCGCCAAAAATTCTTGTTATTTCAATCCAAATTTATCACTGTCTGTTACAGGTGCCGTTACCCTATACTGAGGGTTTATAGTTTACAAACTGTTTATGTCAGGCAGAATAGTTTGACTAGTAAATGAACTCTTAAACACAAATCAATTTTCAGAAATTCATAATGCAGTTTAAATCCGTAGCATTTGGTATAGGGTAAATCCAGGAGCCTTTTTTTCTAAAACATTGCTGTTAATTTTGCCCTGGGCGGCATATCAGCAATAAGCACACTTCTAAACTTTTAATTATTCTTTTCATCTTCGCTACAATACACTATGTACAATCATCCTATTATTAGGTGGATAACCTTCAAAACATGTTACAAAATCCGGGCTCAATACTCCGGAACTTATAAACAGAGCTCACCTGCCTCAATACTTCTAAAACCGAAGAAACAAAACCCCTTATCTTTCCCAAGGGGGGAAGCAGTAGAATTAGCGCCATCTATGCGTTGTTTTCTACAATTGCATTGTAGCTCGTCATTCGTATGAAAAAGACGCCGTACTAGTGCGGGAGTCCTGCCTCGCTTGGCATGAAAACAGAATTAGGCAATAAGTAAAAATATTTGTACCTGAAGTGGAGGAAGTTGTTAAAAATGGGCTACCACTTTCATTTTGGTACTCATCGATTTATCTGTTCACTCAAAAATGGACGGAACTCGATGCGGTAGTAATCCCATGTTGTACATTTTGGAAGTCGCACACCATAAAGGAAAATGGCGTGTTCACACACACAACACTATTTATAGAGACCCTACACTTAGTTTTGACTTTGAAATCATGTATGGCTGTGATATTAAAAATAAAAACTGTTTCAGCATACGGTGCTTACAAGTTTTTGTAGCGAAATCATGCTAGGTTTTTTTTTTTTTTTAACTGTATGCATGGAAGCGGTTTTTACTACTATTTTTGAAAAGTCTAACTTTCGGTCAAGTGCTTGAACTTCAGTTAAGATATTTAACTTCACCATGATGTGACGAGAAAGGTCCCAAATTCTAGAATTCTCCCTCTTAATTGACCACTAATGCATGTTGACAGACAGTTTCCACCTTGCAGATGAAGAAGCAAGCGCTCTAGTGTTTATAAGAACTCTATGATGTAAACCGATTTCTTAAATCGGTAACATATATTGTTGAATGCTTCTATGACTGATTTATAAGTACTCTTGAGATATATACCACCGAATATATTGTAGAACTGTTTTATAAATATCCGGCTTATGTTAAATATGTGCAGCTGAATGTTACATACAATTTGGTTGGTAAATACTGTTATATGTACATCATGTATATAGTCCAGATCAAGATTGATGTTGGTCGGCCATTGACGTGTATAGCACAAAACCGGTTACAAACAAAATAAGCATGGTTTGCTTTAAACGAGCGTTGACGAGATAAATTTCAACTGAAAATTCAAGCCAAACTTCCTCCTAATAAGGAGCACACTGTGGGAGTATTGATTTCCCAGTCCAGTTTACTGCCCCGCCATGTATGTCGAGCCACACAATACTACTTTTCACTCCAAAGTTCCGCTCACCTAACACTATTGGTGGCTTAACCAGTTGGATAGGACCCTGAAGACAGCTCTGGTTTTTGAACCAGAACAGAAACCGAGCAATCCCTGGTTCAGCACCCGCAGAGTTATCGTTTTACTTGGAGGGCTTTGTGACCATAAGCATATTTAACGTCTCCCAGTCACCATTAATGATGACGGTGGATCTTCGACCAGCGAGGATCGAACCGGAACCCTCCGATCACAAGTTCGACTCCCTACCGATTAGGCCACCACGGTCCCACACAATACTACAGAAAACCGTTTATACAGATAAATAGTATGCTGTACGTGTTCTTACTTGTTTGGCTCCGTAGGGATCTACGAATAGGACGACCAGTCTGCAGCCAGCCATCAGACCCAGGAAGACGCAGAGGCTGGAGAGGTGGGGCCTGGCGGAGAGCTGCGCGCGCAGGCGCAGTGCCGTGAACAGGCTGAGCAGGGCGAGCACTGCGAACAGGGAGGCCAGACCGTGCCCATGCACCTCCCACAGCCAGCCCAGCTGGGCGTGGAGGGCGGGGGCGCCGGGCGAGTCGCGCTCGGGAAGCCAGGGGGCGCCTGGAACAGAGAATAGAAGGGTCGTCAATGCGGGAACAAGACAAAGTCATTGGGTGCCATACGGGGTGTCTATAATAGAACTGCGGGGTTTTGAAGCACATCGTTCAAACACAGTCGTAAATTTAAAGGCAATTTATAAAGACTAGGTTAGGGAATCTTTTAGGCTATCTTGAATTCTGATGAACTTTAGACGGGCATCCTTAGCCGCACATGGGGTTTCGCCAGCCAAAATTCTGCTGGGTGTAAAAATTAGGCCTCGGCTAGACGTGATTCGCACCCCTGTGAAGCCGGAATCTACTGTTCAGGGGAGGTTCTCAAGAGGGGGAAGTGTTTTTTTAAGAAATTATGGAGAGGGAGACAGGTGGGTTTTGGGATTTCACGGGGGAGAGAATGTGTACTGTACATTGCAACTTTCTGCTGGTGCATTGGCCGAGTGACATTTTGACCAATTGCGTGATCGATATATCCCCCCTCCCCTCTGACAATGTCCAACATGAAAATTCTTCAAGAAAAAATGATGAAAGAGCACGGCAGAGTTGACCCCCTTCAGGCTCCAATGCCTGTGATCTGAGAATCGCAAAGCCAAGGGGCAGCTTCTAGAGTTACAGTCCACTGACTGGCTGAAGAGTGCCTAGCTGAAGTTAGTTCCTCGCCTGTTCGCCGCGAGTGAGGATAAAAAAAAAAAGAAAAATCTTCAGCAAAGTTTAGGACTTTGCATCTTAAGGGGGTAGGAGATGTTGTATCCCAAGAATATGCACTTCTACTTCAATACTAACGGCAATGGTCACTGATTGGCACTCGTGCGTTGTTAAGTTTGATCACGGTGTGATGGCGCCTGAACTCGATGCGGAAGAGGACCACTTCATTTTGCAACGGGTTGGATCAATGAGAACGCGAGACTTTACTGTTTGCGCGTTCTCGTGGATTCTTCCTATTGTAATATGAAGTTGTCCATTTTCGCTTCCAGGTCACCCGCCATCTCTCTGTAGTCAAGCTTTAGGTTGCAATGCGTGCTGAGAAACATGTACTGTCTACCTCTGGTAAGTTAAGCTCCGCTGCCCGACCGATTAAACTGTTCCATTTGTTGAAAAAGGGGTGAGGAAAAACGACTTAAGAGCTTGCGGATTTAGTGTACAGTGTTATTGCCCATTTGGCGAACAATATAATTCAGTAGCAACGCCATGACGCTCGCCATGAAAATGGTTGCAATGGTAGCCCAACTCTGGGCCTAACAATTTCTCTTCTTACTGATTGCTCTTCCTTGTTCAAGGCTATTGCTCAACTTCTCAGAGGTGGACAGTATTGTTATCGATGTGGTGTGCGCTTAAGTAAGGTTTTTATAATGTTTACGGCTGGTCATCTTTTTCAATAATAAATACACACGCTATAACAGTTTGTGTTCTCAGTTGGGAAAAGATTAGATTTTTCTACTAAACGAAAATTATCCGCTTAACATCAAATTAATTACGTGAAATACACCGCCAGCTCAGTCATTTCCAGCCGAGGACTGCAATTTCGTGCTTATTAACACTCATCAACCCGGCATAGGAAAGTGACTCAGCTGGAGATGGAAAACCTCTTAAGGAAGTCAAGAGTGCGAAACAAACTGGTAGCTAATATGGAATTAGCAGACCAGACGAGTGACCGAAGCAATGGTTCGGTTCAACTCGAAGATTGAACGCGAGGCAAGGTATATTCAGGAAATTACCGCCCATTAGCCAGGGCTAAAGCAGAAATACGTGAAATACACCGCCAGCTCAGTCATTTCCAGCCGAGGACTGCAAGGTTTTCCATCTCCAGCTCAGTCACTTTCCTATGCCGGGCTGATGAGTGCTAATAAGCACGAAACTGCAGTCCTCGGCTGGAAATGACTGAGCTGGCGGTGTATTTCACGTATTTTTGCTTTAGCCCTGGCTAATGGGCGGTAATTTACTGAATATCAAATTAATTATTTTGCAACCAAACGGGTTTAATCAACTGAGATGTACTCAGTTGATCGGAAAGAGGAACTCACTGGTTTCCGTGACGGTGGCGTCCTGCTCTCGTTCTGTGTCATTCTCGGATCCGACGGTGGAGACGGGGTCTCTGTAGTGCTGCTGCTGGCTGCTGCTCCCCATCACTCACTCCAGGGTTTCTGAGGTGGAGAAAAGAAAAGTTAGTAAAAACTTTGAATGCGAGTTAGAAAAAAAAAAAGATACTTTTCACTCGTTGATTAGCTTAAGATCTCAAAGATAGGTCAGATTTTCTGTTATAATTTTTTTTCACATGATTGAGCCATAGGTTATAATACGCATGTCCCACTTTCGTTAGGCTGTCCCATCACCGATACATAGGTTATAACACGTATGTTCTACTTTCATTAGGCTGTTCCACCGATACGTAGGTTATAACACATTTATGACCCTCTCTCAATTAAGCTGACCCACCACGGATCCACAGGTTATAACACGCATGTCCCACATTTATTAGACTATTGCACCACTGATTCATAGGATTACATCGCGTACGTCTCACCAACATTAGGTTGACAGACTAGAACCCATTATCTCCCACCTTTATCTGGCTGTCCTCTAACCGGTCCATGGGTTATAAAACGTATGCCCCACTTTCATTTGGCATTCCCACCACCAATCCATCGGTTGTGACACATATGAGGCAGTGAGAAGCAAAGGGATGTAAGTGGACATTTTCAAGTTTTGAGTAAAACGCGTTTAAAGGTAACATCCTAGGCAGATTTTCATTTGGATTTTTTCTTTTCTAAATCATGCTGTATAGCAGCAACTACCAGGGCTACTGGTACCATGTCTTGCCTCAAGACAGAGGAGAGGTTCACCTACCATATGTACTGGTTATCTCCAAATTTTAAATTTTGCCGCTTGCATCCCTTTGCTTCTCACTATTTCATATGTGTATATTTATTCAAAACTAGTATGTTGTGGCCATCACGAAACTTTCTTCTATATTTTTCTTTTTTTTTCTGATCCCTCCCCATGCTTGACGAGGAAGCAACAAAAAACAAAATGACACATGCAAAAACTTGACGACCATCCCAATGTCTGAATTATTGCAAAAGCAAAGCAAAGAGCGAAAATTGAAAGTTATTTTAAAAGCCTTGCTTGAATTAATTACAAATATTTTATTTGTTAACAAACATAAGATGGCAACAGTTAAAAATTTTAAATCATTGAGATAATATTTCCGATCATTTCCATACAATTAAAATCACGAGAAATACGCAGACGACAATCTATTACGATTTATCTTTCTTATTGTTGCATTAATAAAGCTATTTTTATTCGCAAAAAAAAAAAGGTACCATGTCTTGCCCCAAGACAGAGGAGAGGTTCACCTACCATATGTACTGGTTATCTCCAAATTTTTAATTTTGCCACTTGCATCCCTTTCCTTCTCACTGCCTCACATGTCTCTTTCTCAATTTGACTACCCCACCACGGATCCATAGGTTATACTGACGTGCTAAGCACAAAAGTGGTATCTGCACTTTTTGTCAAAATTGAGTTATTGTCACCAGGTGGTTCTTTGTCACATATTTTACCCAAATACAATTTTTTTTTTTTGGTCATTTGTGGTTGGGAAATATTTTTTAAAAAATTCTGAAAAAGTTTCATCTGAATCAAATACATGGAGGCACAAAATTTCAAACGGGAATTTCTCATTTTGAACTCGTATAACACATATGTCTCATCTTCATTGTAATGTCCCTATCTGATTAAATATTCGCTTTCTCTCGCATAGGTGCACAAAAAATTTTAGTAAGCTAACAAACAACATGGCAAACTTGAAGTATCAGTCCGTCACTTCTGCAGCTGAACTATAAATGGCAAAGAGTTTACGTGAAACAATACTATATAATTCTGTTAAAAAGCATCGTTCTTTGTTGTAAAAAAAAAATAAAAGTCTGATTGTTTAAGAACGTGTTTTGCTTATTTAAGAATATGTTTTGCTTATTTAAGAACGTGTTTTGCTTATTTAAGGACGTATTTTGCTTATTTAAGGACGTGTTTTACTTATTCAAGAACGTGTTTTTTGCTTATTCAAGAACGTGTTTTGCTTATTTAAGAACGTGTTTTGCTTATTTAAGAACGTGTTTTGCTTATTTAAGAACGTGTTTTGCTTATTTAAGAACGTGTTTTGCTTATTTAAGGACGTGTTTTGTTTATTTAAGGACGTGTTTTACTTATTCAAGAACGTGTTTTTTGCTTATTCAAGAACGTGTTTTTTGCTTATTCAAGAACGTGTTTTGCTTATTTAAGAACGTGTTTTGCTTATTCAAGAACGTGTTTTACTTATTCAAGAACGTGTTTTTTGCTTATTCAAGAACGTGTTTTTTGCTTATTTAAGAACGTGTTTTTTGCTTATTTAAGAACGTGTTTTGCTTATTTAAGAACGTGTTTTGCTTTTTACCCCGGATGATCCGGAATCTCGCTTACCCGGATTGCCTTTGGTCCTAGTTAGTCCGGATAAAACGAGGTTGAACTGTATTGTATTTGGCGATCATTTCGTATTATTTACTTTCGGTAGGAAAAGAAAGATTTCTCGCTAAGGGAAGTGGCGTTTTGTCGGAAGTTTGCAATCGTTCTCTTTTAAACGATTCTCTTTGTGGTAGTTTCAGCTTTTCTTACAGCCAATGAGTTACTTCATTGCATTAAATGAAAGTTTTGCGTATGTAAATAAGCACGTATATTTTACTTCATTTCAAAAAATAAAAATTTAAGAATCAACCTTTTGAAATATTCTGTTTACAATGCTTGTAAAAAATTAAGTCATAAAGCCTGCAACTTGAATAGTATTGATCTTTACCATAGAAGAATAAATTTTTGCTGATTTTAAATCAGCGAAAAATTCCAAAATTTCCTGACTTAACTTAGTAGTAATGGTTAAATCCTGTATGTTGAAAACTCTGTCTACAATTGAAGTCGATAAAAATTTGCTCAGAAAATTTACCTAGTCACAACGCGACGTAGCCAACTGCAGATGGAATGTTTGCTAAGATAATAATTTTTGTAGAGTTGAATCAACAAAGTGCTGTGTTTGCTGAGAGTTTGCGCTTACTGGTCTAGACTATAAGAGGCAATTTTTATTTAGTTGGACGAATGCAATATCTTAACTTTTGGAGAAAGTATGATGCGGCTGAAGCTACTGCTGATCTTTCACGTTCACAAAATAAACTAGTATGTTGTGGCCATTACGAAACTTTTTTCTATATATATATATGTATTTTTTTCTGATCCCTCCCCATGCTTGACGAGGAAGCAATATTCCCAACAAAAACAAACTTACACATGCAAAAACTTGACGACCATCCCAATGTCTGAATTATTGCAAAAGCAAAGCAAAGAGCGAAAATTGAAAGTTATTTTAAAAGCCTTGCTTGAATTAATTACAAATATTTTATTTGTTAACGAACATAAGATGGCAACAGTTAAAAATTTTAAATCATCTTACTAATATTATATATGCGAAAGTTTGTCTGTATGGATGTATGGATGTATGTATGGATGTTTGTTACTCTTTCACGCAAAAACTACTGAACGGATTTTGATGAAACTTTACAATAATATAGCTTATGCATCAGAAAAACACATAGGGTAGTTTTCGTCCCGTTATGGGGGGCAAAACCCCCTTAGGGGGGCAATAAAACACAATTTTTGTATAAATCTCTAATATTGGGATGAAAAAATACTTGCACATATTTACATTATATGTCCATCGAAAGCTCTGATTTTTCTGCTGAAGATGGCACCTGTTCGAAATTTCTAAGTAGAATAAAAAACGAGTTATGAACTTTTTAGATCCATGTTCGAAGGCTTTCCTCAACTCAATACAATATTTAGTGTATCATCTCAACTCCCTGTCGATAGCGACAATTGTTGTATTGTTGACTTTCTTTGCTTTTCGTGATTGTTCAAGGCTTTTCTCAAGTCAAATCTTGAAGTAAGATTTTTGCACAAGATTGGCAAATAATACGTGGATTTGGCTGATGATTTTCCATTTAAACGGAACTTTAGTGTAATTAATGGTTTTTATTATTATTTATGCTGATTGAACACTTACTCATTATCCAAACAACCAGCAAATCGCCAAAATTTTTGCAGAAAGATTTCCGTAGCTGATGCATTTTGTAGTTTTTTCAACGTTGCTGTTTTTGAAGCCGAAGACTACGTCATAATGTTTCTCAGCTTTCACCATGTAAACAAAATATCGCCAATCAAAGAATTTTCAAAAGACTTTTTTTACTGTGTTAAATAATCCAGCAACTAAATTAGGCAAATCCATAAACAGCACAAAAACTTCCATTAATTTTCCTTTTTGCACAATTTCAAACAATCACCAAATTGTATTACTTATTTTGGTAACATTTCGGATGAAACTGTTTAGCGCCATTTTATGGTGACCAAAAATATCTCAGCATCTGGCGACGATATCTCTGTAACGAAAATTAATATCATATCGTTTTACAAAGTAAGGAAAGAATGGGGGAGCATCATCGAAGGTACCCCGAAACGACTTTCGCAAATTCGGTAAAATCGCACCAAGAGCCACAATGATTAAAATTTCCCGAAATAACTAAAGCAAGTATAAAGGGATTACGAGCGCAGCTACTTTTTTTTAATCACTTCGTACTTCATTAGCCATACAGAGAAGGTTTTAGACTCCATGTTAAAAAAAAAAGTATCAACAGATTAATCTTTTTAAACATGAGAAGATTAATTTCATGTTTTTTAAATTTGTATATGCTTAAATATAGTGCTTTCGTTTCTAAATCAATACTACTTTGTTCTTTATACTTATTGCTATTTTAGTTTTATGGGTAAGGAAGAAACTCGATTTTTAAGCAAGTAATGATTTTTTCTAATAATTATTACTGACCCAGGCAACGCCGGGTATTTTTGCTAGTTGAGATAATATTTCCGATCATTTCCATTCAATTAAAATCACGAGAAATACGCAGACGACAATCTATTACGATTTATCTTTCTTATTGTTGCATTAATAAAACTATTTTTATTCGCTAAAAAATAATGATAATAAAAATAAATCAGCACCTCTTGGCGAGATTGGCGCCAAAATTGAACCAAAGCCTGTTTACGTATGGATTCACATATATTCCAAATTTCAACCAGAACGTAGCATTACTTCTTGAGATAGGGCACTCACAATGGAAAAAAAGAACGGGTGATTGCGCTACCCCCTTTTTAGCTGTTGACACCAAAATAAAATCAGCTCTTATACCCACTAAGGGCTACTTGCCGATACATTTTTCTTTCATTCCGTGCGTTATTTCTTGAGATACAGCAGTCACAATTGACGACAAAAAACGTTCTATAGCTCAACCGCCGTTTGAGTTATTGACACCAAAATTGAATCAGCATCTGTTCCTGTTAATGGCAACATATGGACCAAATTTTGTTTGATTCCGCCAGTTACTTCCTCAGGAATAGTAAGCACGCGCAACTCAAAAAACGTCCCATTGCTCCACCCCCCTTGGAGGAATTCGCGCCAAAAACCAATGGGCACAAGTTCACATGGCGGCACATATGTGTACCAAATTTCGTTCGATTTCATGCGGTAGTTTTTGCTGTAGAGCGGCCACAAAAAACTGGTCACACACAGACGTGACACACATACACACATACACACACACATACACACACGCACACATACACACACGCACACATACACACAGACAGACAGACAGACATTTTCCAAAAATAGTCGAAATGGACTCGGTACACCTCAAAACGTTCGAATCCTTCGAAATTCGAAAATTTGCACAAATCCAATGTACTTTCTTCTATATATTAGATATAGAAGAAAGTAAAAATCTTTACTAAAATGATTAGGAAAGCTTATTTGTGGAGAACGTGAGTTACTGTCCAACTGTTTACTTTCAGAAGAAAAGAACACGGAAACTTTGGAAGAGAAATCGTTAACGTTTTGCCAATTAGAATAAAAAGTGATCCCTTCGAAGACAAAGATTGTTCAGCAAGCAAGAGTTCTAATTTGAGCACGATGTTGAAGCAAGTACTGCAGTAATTTGACTCAGCTGGTAAATCAATCGTTAAAGACATTAAATTGCGATGGTCGTGTGTCTTATGTTTCTTCCATTGGGTTTTACGTAGATTTTATCGCTGAATCCGAAAATTACCGCAATATTTCCAAGGACTTTTTAAAACCGCAAATTTTTGAATGGGGTCAGTCAAAAGTACTACTTTTAGTCACTGAAATTGGAAGAATAGCAAAAAGAATAACATGAACCCAGAAAATGCTTTTATTTTCCCAACATTAAATTTTTAGTTATTTTTTTTTACATGTCTTCTTTTGTCATCGTGTGACATCATAAGTGATGAAAGCCATCTTGAATCGGAGCACGTAGCTGTCTTTCCTGGGAAGATAATGTTACAAATCCTGTAAATAGTAATTATTGTAGTAACGTAACCTGTAAATAGTTTCCCGTAATGAATATACAACCCCCTTAACATATGGCTAAAGTATACGACCCTTCTATTTCTTTTTTTGTTCATTGATAAAATTTGATAACGGTCTACTATTTTCCAGAAGCGTTTGGAATATTTGAGAGATTTCTCTCGGTGTGTATATAAACCGTTACGCTGGATAAAGAGTTTTTTTCGATTGAGAATTTGTACTGATAGTGTGTATTAGCTCTGTTTATAGCGAGGCATTTCGCTGTGTTGTTTTCGTATTTGGAAGTAAATACGTGTGTAACCGTTGAGTTTACGGTGTTAAGTGATATTTGCTTAATTGCTGATGATTATTTTAGCAGTTGTTGACGATTTCTCCTGTACATAGTGTAAATAAAGCTCCTGTGTTTTTATCAAGAACTGTGTCTTCATTTCAAGAAAGTGGAAGTCGCACCGAATCCGTTACAATATTGCCTTTTAATGATTTTTTTCACCACGAGCAATTTAGCGGAACGAAAATTGTTAGTTAAATAAAATATTCATTCAGCGATGTTTGGCAGTGTCCTGAAACTTTACTCTGGTAACCCTAGCGATTTGCTCACTTGTGACGTCAGCAGCGAAAATGAAAACAACGGTTGAATGTCGTTTAAGATTATTTTTAAGGGAGAAAATAGTCAAAATTAAGAAAACAAAAGCCACTCCCCCCATGTTTTCAACCATGATCTTTCAGAAATTTTTTTTTTTGAAAAATGGGAAACGACCCAAGTACTGAAAAAAAAGGAAAATCCCCAAAATACTGCGTAAACCTGAAATAAAAGTTATCTATAATTGAGAGGGGGGGGGGGGGAGGGGGTCTTTTTTTCAAAATCTCACACATTGTACCGAATTTAAATACTTTACGCAACGCATGTACTCTAAATGTTTCTTCACTTTTAACTAAGTATGATGTCACAGTTGTCCTTTTCTAATGCTACGTCCGTATTGGGTAATAGCAAATGACGTAATACATAACACCCAATCAGTATGCGATTGGCAATTGGAGGATGCGTATAGCACTAGTGACGTGTGCAGAAAATCTGCCACAATCGGTGCGGAAAAAGAGTCCAATTTACGAGAGCTGTTAGAAAAGTATACGACCTTATGTTTTTTGTGTCAAAACATAGTGGGTATGAATCAAGCGAGCTTGTATGAGCCGACTTTGAACCTTTCTGCGCATGCGTAATTTTTTTTCCTTTCTGTCAGTCGCTGGCAAACAGCGCTTGACTGACGTCAAGTCTATTGCCCTAGTCGGATTTTTTTATTTCAAGCAAAATGGCGAAACATCTGATGTAGTACTAACCTTTCAATCGCCTCTTGAGATTGAGGAACAGCCAGAAGTCGCAAGAGTACATATCAGGAGAGTAAGCAGCTTAAAGATTGCAGGTACATTAGATTTTTTTTTTAAACCAAAAACGCCGAAATCAAGTGCGTTAGATATGCCAAGAAATCGTCACTGAAAGCCGTCTGCATCTTTCGAATGGTTTCCACTTGGCTGTCACCCAGTTTCGGACAACATTTGATGCAGTAGCGCAGCTCCAGCCGTTCCACAATTTTTCTTGAAAGTGAAAGACGAGAGAACCACACGTTACGTCAGTCAAACTCTTTTTACCAGCTACTGACGCTTTTGACAGACGGTTTCGCTCACACAAACACACACATACACACAAAAAGGCGGATACTTTTAGCGATCCACAGTTTTAGACCCCCTGAAAATGATCAAACTTATAACTACAATTCTAAGCCGCGCCCCTAGTTTCCGACTAGGCCAGGGTTGCCAGACGTCCCGGATTTCAAGGGACAGTCCCGTATTTTGAAAAATTGTCCCGCGTCCCGGGGAACTTCCATACGGGACGGCTAAAGTCCCGTATTCTAGCTAATAACAAGATTTTACAAAACGAGACATTATTTTAAAGGGAAAAGTAACATAAAATGTGACATAAAGAGCAAATAGAAAAATCATGTGGCACCAAATGCAAAAATTGTTATCATTTAGATTTGTTTTGTATGTTTTTGTTTTGGCGGCAGACCATGAGGCTTACTCATTTAGATTCCCCCATTGGCTGGTGTGGCACTAAAAAACAAGTTTTCTCCACGATTCATTACATTACTATTTCAGATAAAGTAGTCACACTAAACAAGAAAATTTTTCGATTGCACCGTTTCTCTTATAGCAAACGCAAAGTGAAAAACTAATTAGCACCTGTTCCTACTAACGTCGATCTGAAAACTTAACATCGCTCTATTGTTTGCTTTATTCTCTGTGATAGAGCTCCTCCAAAATTGTGCTCACTCATAAACATACTGAGAGGAATCTTCCAAAAGCTATAAAAACGTAGTTGTTTATCACCAATTAAAAATACACAATACCCAGTAATTGCACTCAATCTCAAAAATATCCCCCTCCCCCTCACTCTTAGAAGCCTGTTCCGTATTTACTGTTGTTAAATCTGGCAATCCTGGACTAGGCAGACATGGTCTCACGTCGGTTAAAAAAAAATCTTCATTTATCTTTGTTTATCTGTCTCAGTGTTGCCAGATTGGGGGAAATTTCCCCATTTTGGGGAAATCTGGTGCTCTCTGGGGAAATTTTGGGGAAATGGGTTTTGAGGGGAATTCTTTGGGGAAAAATTTTTTTCTTGGGAAAAACTTGGGGAGAAAAAAAATTGATTATTTCTTATCTCTCGGTCAGGCGCTTGTATTTATGACTAGTGGCACCGCACGGCTTTGCCCGTAGTAGGAAATTAAAAGGTATTTTGGTTCCCCTGTATATTTACAAATAATGCATGATGAATTTCTCACCAATTGGCTTGTTCATGCAACGGTTCCACATTATGATAACTTGGTAATTTAGTCGTCCATCTTATGATAATTTTGCTTGGGAAAATAATCTAAAATAATCTCTAAAAATTGAAATAGAAAAAGAACGAAATTGAATTTTCGAAAAAGCGCCCAAAGGTGCACAACCCCATGCTACAAGCTAATTCTTTGCCATATTTCATGAAAATCGGTCGAACGGTCTCGGTGCTATGCGTGTCACAGAGATCCTGACAGAGAGAGAAAGATCCAGACAGAGAGACTTTCAGCTCTATTATTAGTAAAGTAAAGATAAAAAAGATAAAGACAAAAAAAAAAGCGAAAATGGGAAGAAAAAAAAGTTGGGGAATTTTATAAGAAAATTTGGCTATTTGGGGAAAAAAAATTCAAGAGACATAAAATATCAGAGGAAGTCGATTCATTTTATGAAAATATTAGTGGAAAAATAATTTTTGAATTTGGGGAATTATCGCTTTTTGAGGAAAAGTTGGAAGGGAATTGGGGAAATCTGGATTTGACCATCTGGCAACACTGATCTGTCTTCAGTTGATTTTTTTTTTTAAATGCACGAAAAAGTTTAAAACAGGAAAAAGTGCCCTAAACCTATTTGTCACAGCTACAGCAAGCGAAAGAAGATTAAACCTTCAGTAACCCGATATTACGCGCATAAAAAAAGGCGAAAAGAAAGTTTTGTTGACCTTTCTCTTTCCGAGTTCTCCAACTATGAAAGAAGTAAAATTAATTTCAAGAGAAACTTTACTTAAAAACTCTACCAAGCATCCTAAGTTAAAGTTTCAAAAAGACAAACCGTGTGTTATTTTTTTTAAGAATCAAGTACTTATTCTTTTAATTTTCAAGTGGAAGTAAGAAACAAAAGTCTGTTACTATGGAAACTGCTTCTCTCCATACAAAAAAAAAAAAATTACCGCCTCTCTAAACATTTCTGCTCTTTGCTGTTTATAGAGGAGCAACTAAGAAATCGAAGCGGACGTTTTCTTTTAAGTTGAACGCTTTAGGAAGGAAAAAAAATCGATATAACATTTTTTGACGTTTTTCAATGCAATCGCTTGGTGTGTACATTAGCAATTTGAAGAAATATTTTTGTGTTTCTGGCAGCGCCTTCCAAATAATTGTTTGCTTTAAAGAAATTAGTTATGCGTTAAATCAAACAGTTATATTTTTTGGGTCATCCAATAATAGTTTGCGCATCTGTTAAAATATTTATTATAACTAAGGCCACTTATAAAACGCGGCTAACGCTTTTTAATTTATTAGGGGTCTTCTTAATATCTTCTTCCAAACAAATATATATATATATATATATATATATATATATATATATATATATATATATATTTAATCAACAATGTAATTACCTTTGTTATCAACAACCTTTTTGCAGTGTAGCGCACAAATTTTAAATCTCGGATAGATAGAAATTAATTGTTTTTTGAGCAATAGTTTGAGCAAGTTTTTTTATGACATTTTAATCGGAATAATGAGTAATTAGATGGTGCAATGTCGGGTGGTGCGAGCTCTGGAAACAGAAAACAGACTAATATAAAGAAATGATTGAAGATATAAGAGCCATTCAGAGCTCAAATGGATCAAATCTGATTCGATTTGATTCACTTTAACTCTGAGCGCAGACGATTTCGACAACGAACTTTTACGTTCACAAATGAAGCGCTCAGAACTAGTGATGTGCCGGATCGTTAAAACGGTAGATCCGCGGATACGGATACGGATCCGAATCATTAGTGTGAAGATCCCTTACCCTTATTTTTAGTGATGTGCCGGATTGATTAAAAAAAGTAGATCCGCGGATACGGATCCGGATCATTAGTGTCAAGATCCGCGAATACGGATACGGATCTCAATTTTTTTTTTTACTCAATTCAACTATCCAAGTGTACAATTTGTTACGGAGGGAATTCTCGTCAGAATAATAGCAGTTTCTACAAAAAATGTCAACTGCGGCAAAAATACAAAGACTGTGATTTACTCTTTAACGAGATCTCCGTTAAAATTGAGGCAAAGTTGGAAGAAATGGGCCAGCGCTGCATTAATGTTTAGATGGAATGTGAAAAATTATTTCTAGCTTACTCGGTAGATGTAGGATACAGGAGCAAAAGTATAAAGCTGCTACTGGACAGGCTAGAAATAATTTTTCGCATTTTATTTTCAGCATAAATGCTGTGCTGACCCATTCCACTGAACTTACTCCGACCGACGAAATATAGAGGCGGGAACCCCTTTACAAACAGTAAATAGAGAATTTAGTCTCACCTTTTTTTGAAGGATGCCGAGAAAAACAAAAATGAAGAATAACAGAAACCCCAAATCAATAACAACAACTAATATCAAATTAAAAAAACAAAACATGTCCCAGAGAGCCGACCTCATATTAAGATAAATTTCGCGGGTCAGATTACACATTTGTTAACAAATATGAACTGACAGCAGGTAAAAATTTTAAATTATTGAGCTTTTTCTCCTTATCTTCCGACTATGAAATCGCTACCAATCACGCGTATAAAGGCTTAGAATTGCATTTAAAATTTACTTTACAAGATTATAGCTCCTACTGTATATATAAGTTCGAAGTTTCAAATAAATATCAAACGCAGAAAACTTCGTTCTTTCAATTAGGGCCAACATTTTTAACGTACGGGTAAATTTTTACTGCCATAATTGTGAAAAATGATAAGTCGGTTTTCAATTAATATCTCCGGTAATTAAAGTTCTACAAAAACGAGGCCAAGCTAAGAACACTTTTGATCAAGTCACCTTTTGAATTAAAAATGAATTATCAAAATCGGTTCATCTGTTTAGGAGCTACGATGCCACAAAAAGACACACTGATACATACTTTTAAAACTTATTTCCCGTTCCTTTTTCCAACGGGGGGGGGGGGAGGAGGAGTACAAATTGACTTCTGAAATGATACCTTATAATTTAAATAGGGAATAAAACCTAATTTCAACGGAATTTAAGAGTCTTTTATTCAAATATTTAAAAATTTTTAGAATAGAAATGATCTGTTTAAGATCCGCCAAAAAAGTAACGGATACGTATACAGATCTTTATTTTCTCTCGGATATCCGCATATACGGATATCCGGAACATCACTACTCAGAACTGAAGCGGATCAGGTTGAAATGGATTTGATCCACTTTAGCTCTGAATGCCTCACATG